>NC_081561.1:47505991-47772171 GCF_022355385.1 Mustela nigripes | reverse complement strand
TGGACATTGGGGAGGGTATGTGCTTTGGTGAGTGCTGTGAAGTGTGTAAACCTGGTGATTCACAGACCTATACCCCTGGGGATAAAAATATATGTTTATAAAAAATAAAAAATTATAAAAAAAAAGAGCAGTACTTCTGAAACGACTGTGTACATGTGTATATTCCAATAGAATTATTTATTTTTCCTGTATTTCCCATAATACTATACATTCTTTTTTTTAGCAAAGCCACATTTTCCATAAAATTTATTGAAGGGGCTCACGGTTTTGCAGACAGTAGTATTAAGACATGTTTTTTCGTTGATTCATTACTTTTTCTGCTACTGGGACAAATCAGAACAGTGTGGATTCCAGAAAGAATCTTGAAAAATTCTATCTTGAGGTGCTTTGGTGGCTCAGTTGGTTAAGTGTCCGACTCGATTTTGGCTCAGGTCATGATCTCAGGGATGCTGGATATGGAGCCTGCTTAAGACTCTCTCTTTCTCCCTTTGTCTTTGCTCCACCTCTCCCTCTTTAAAAAAATTCTATCTTCACCAATAATTTTTACAATTTCACTTAGTTTCAAATGGAAGTACTCATTAGTTAGCATTAAAATATCAATGTGCAAAAGAAAAAAACTTGGGGGGTACCTGCCTGGCTCTGTCAGTGGAGCACGTAACTCCTGGTCTCAAGCTTGTGAGTTCAAGCCCAACACTGAGGGTAGAGATTACTTAAAAATAAAATTGTAAAAAAAAGAAAAAGAAAGAATACGGGCACCTGGGTGGCTCAGTCAGTTAGCAGCTGCCTTCGGCTCAGGTCATGATCCCAGGGTCCTGGGATCCAGCCCCGCATTGGGCTCCCTGCTCAGCGGAGAGCCTGCTTCTCCCTCTCCCTCATGTCCCACGAGGGACTACGTGTCCCTTGTGCTCTCTATCTCTCTATCAAATAAATTTTAAAAAAAAAAAATCTTAAAAAAAAAAGAAGAAGAAAAACGTCCACTAATTTGGAAGCTTCAGATGTAGAAAAAGAAATCCTAATGAAAAACAAGTACAAGGGTCTTCTATGAATGGTTCACAAGCTTTCAAGCCATACACGATGAAACTTCAAAATAAAAGTTTATTATGTGATTCACTTATTAAGAAGAGTACAAAACTGAGCAAAATAGTCCAGGCCTTTGTACCTGAGTGCAAGTGCTGCAAAATAACCTGAATAAAATTTAACAGTAAGGAGTTTTTTTCTCTACTGACCCCTAAAAAAATAAAGTGACACAACACCGTACTTGTTTGTAATCAGGCTATTTTTAGCACTTATACGACAGTCCCAAGAAATAAAGTCAGGCTGTTAGTGTCAATATTAGTTTAAATCTATTTTTCTCTCTCTCTCCTTAAAAAAAGGGGGATCCAGTGAAAAACAGTGTGATGATACACTCTAAGTTGCCAAAATGGATAGCAGAAACTCAAACACTGTTTCTTCGACCAAGGCAAATATTTGCTCTGCTAAAAGAAAACAAGACTTCAAGCAGAGATTTCCCTTCTGTCTTTTGACAAATTTTTTCATTAAATTAGCAAATATTTATTGTCCAGCAACAAACAGAACAGCCAGAGGGTCTTCACGAAGCAATCTGCAGTAAAGCAAGGCATTTTATTTAGGCCTATGAATCTTTCAAATGACTCTCTGTGTGCTTTTCTAATAGACCATAAAAGCTGTTTATTTTGCAATGTGAGCAATATGGAGAGCAAGTTTACTAGACCAAATTTTAATAAATTTGTTCACAGCTTACTCAAATAGCAAAAATTAACTTCAAATACATTGTAGATAATCTTACCATCCATAATTGCATTCTGGGAAATACTTTATTAGGTATTATTAGGGGAGTCTAACCACTGACCTACTCTAACTCCTATTACAGTTGAACTAGTAGTTCAGGAAGTTCCAACAAGATAATGAAAAACAATTTTTAAGAGATTTTTGTTCTTTAAGCAATCTCTATATCCATTGTGGGGCTTGAACACACAACCCCAAGATCAAGAGCTATATGTACCCCTCACTGAGCCAGTCAGGTGCCCTGATAGTAAGAGATATTTTAATTGGCTATCTTTAAATATTCCTGAAAAACAGTCTAAAACAATAACGGCCAGCATTTTACTGAACACGCTAAGTGCTTTACACTCGATATCATCTTTAATCCTGACACAATGGCATAAGCTGGGCATTACCATTAACCCCATCCACAGTTGAGAAAACTGAGGCAGAGAGAAGTTATCTGACTTTCCAGAGATTACCCAGCTAGTTAATGTTGGATCTGGGACTCAAAGCAAGGTAGCCTGACCCCAGGGACTGTGCTTCTAGTTGCCATGTTATGTATCACTTGTGCTGGTCTACAGTCTGGGCTTCATGAACTCAAAATATTCATGTGATTTCACTGAAAATGGCCCAAATACCCTAAGTCAATAGTACTTTTAACTTCTTCTTTAAATATTTCTCCAATCTCTGACAAACTTCTTTTGTATTTATCTAGAAAATTTCTCTAAAGTGGGAAGAGGTTTGAGAAAGGCAAAATGATAAGTAAACCTTAACTCCAAGGACATCTTTTACTCCCTTCCCCTGGCTGAGGATCTTATCACTTTCTTCTCATTCGCATTTCCTTCCATTTTGCTCTGCATTATTCATTACACAGCCCATATTTTCCCATCCCCAACACCTGGAGGGTCAAAACAAATCTCACTTCCGTGGGGGAGGTTTCCTTCTAGTTCTTTTTTTTTTTTTTTAAGATTTTATTTATTTATTTGACAGAGAGAGATCACCAGTAGACAGAGAGGCAGGCAGAGAGAGAGGAAGGGAAGCAAACTCTCTGCTGAGCAGAGAGCCAGATGCGGGACTCTATCCCAGGACCCTGAGATCATGACCCCGGCCGAAGGCAGCGGCTTAACCCACTGAGCCACTGAGGCGCCCACCTTCTAGTTCTTTAGAAGAAAGAAACAGGTGTTATTTTTCTCCAAGGCTGATTCCTAATAAACCAATGACCTGCTTATTTTAAGTGCTCCCAAATCACAAACCTACGTGTCTTTAATATAAAGGGGTCATTGCGGCCACTAAAATAAGGCAAGCAATCAGAACTGTTGAAGAATGCCTGGGATTCCCAGACCCGGTGAAACACACCCATTTTAGCAACTTCTGACAACTGTGTATATTGGTAAGAGGCAAAGGACAATCAATGAACTGCTCTGAAATTTAAACAATGACAAGGGTCTGACTTCAGGCTACAAGTCTGTATATCTTTTAAATGAAAGTGCCTTCCCCCTTTACTACCTTGCTCATTTGGTTCAGTTTGCAATTAGAGGGAAAAAAGCAACAAAACTCTGTTACTATACACAGGTTTAACATGCAAAACCACATACAGGTGCTAACTCAGTTGACCTTATGTATTATGAGAAGGATGCAGATGTTCCGCTTTGTTTATAAAGCTCACCACCACTATTCACTAAGCTGGCTCGTTCTGCTCAGACTTTTCCTAAAAATAATGAATGGGCCTAATTCTTATAAAAAAGAATGCTCTTGGGGTGCCTGGGTGGCTCTGTCAGTTGGGCATCTGACCCTTGGTTTCCCTTCAGGCCGAGATCTCAGGGTCTCAGGATCATGAGATGGAGCCCTGCATTGGGCTCCATGCTCAGCAAGCAGGGAGTCTGCCTCTCCCTCTGTTCCTCCCTCCCACCCATTTGCATACTCTCTCTCTCTCAAATAAATAAATGAAATTGTAAAAAAAAAAAAAAAAAAAAAAGACTGTTCTTTTCAGAAGGTCAATGCCTGCCAATCAGATGCATCCAGTCCTTGCTCCTTAGCCCATAATTGAGGCAGTTTGATTATTTCTCAAATAGCAATAAATACTACTCACATTTACACAGAGATCTACCATCAGGCTCTAAGATTTCAAAATTCAGTGATAAATGTCTTCAAAACTTACCATGATATAGGAGTAACATTAAAAAAAAACCCATATCAAATCAGAACTTTTCTTAAAAACTATATTAATAGAGGGCTGTTACAAAGTCATGCTAATTAGCAGGTATCTGTATGCATCCTTCCCTTTCCTTTTCAAGCTAATTCTTTCCATGTTTTCCTGACATCTTTCTTATGGGTGTCTGGAAGTCAATATACTCTGTAATAGTGGCCTGACACTTGACAAAGTCCTCATATTTCTGCTGAATTCCAAAAAGCAGGTGATAATATTATAAAGGAGGTAGATCTGTACATAAACAGCTGTAATGCCTGGCACAGAGTGAAACACCTTAATAGAAATTTGTCTGGAAACAAAACATTCAGTTATTTAAAATCTATTTAATCTAGTTAGCTAATTATAAAGCAAAACATTAAATATATACATTTAAAAATGAACAAGTCATGTTCAAGACACATATCCTTACCCCATTAACCTGTGGGTGTGGGTATGTTGAAGGTAGGGACATGGAAAGGATTAACAGTTACTAAAACCAACTGTATGTGACTACGGGTATGTCCGAAAAGATGGACGGTGGTTAGATCATGGCCAGGGTTTCAGAGGAGGAGAAACACAGAACAGTACATGATTTGTTTATACACCATAAAACAGTACAAAATATGTGGCTAAATCCAAATCTCAAGATGTTTTTGCATCATCTCTTATATTGCATGGATGTATTATCATTGCGTAAACAGAAAACAAATATTTTAGTATCAACTGTACTCTGGTCCTAACTCCAAACATTTATAAATGGGCAAAGTCACGAAAGGACTTCAGTGATTTATTAAGCTCCTTTATAAACTTGAAAATTATAAGTTTAGAAACCATTCTTTTGGGTACAAAACTAAACCTTTGCCAAACCAGAAAAACAGGTACCAAATTCATTTTTTAATTCTCCTAGTGAATGGTAATTTCATATCCTGTCAGCACTGTACTCTCCTGGCTCACGGTCCTTGTAGATGGAGATGCTCTCATTGCATACTTCCCTTTTGCTGTGATAATGGCACCTTTCTTCAGACTATTGGAGAAGGTTAGAAAAAAATTACACCACCCCTCAGGATTTCTCCTCTCTACATAATTTGTTAGGAGGCACCACAGTGAGTAGAATGAGATCTGGATTAAATCTGGATCAAACTCCAGCATGTACCAGCTTTTGGGATCACAGACAAGTGCTTTCACCACACATGTTCTTCCCACTCAAAAAGCGTGTCTCTTCAGCATAGCGGGAAGATTTCAATTTTTTTTTTTTTGATGTCTTAAGTACATTTTACAGATTTTCTTTACTGCTGGAGGTATTCCACTGGACAGACATGCAGGCATTTCAAAGGAATGCACATGTGAATACAGAATAAATACGTGCGAACAATGAGAAAACAGCATTAACTTTAGCTGTGTGACCTACCTTACTACTACACACATTGTCACTCTCTCTCAGAAGGAAGACTAGAAAGCTAGTGATCATATTATTTACACACATTCTTCCTTCCAAGAGTTTTCTGTATTCTTTCAGAAAATTTTAAAATTTTCTATAGCAAATGATTTTATCAGAAAAAGAAAAGAACAAACAAACAGTAACTTATTTTCCCAAATGATGTATGTTTGGGACATATGCTGACTTGGTTACTTCAGAAAATACCTGCTAACCTTGAAAAGAATTGAACTACAGTTGATGACATGAGCACATCACCAAGATTACTAACCTATAAAGCTCCACCTGCCATCTTGCCCTCATTACAGTCTTACTTCAATGAACTGACCAGCCATAGTCAACTTCTCAAGAAAAATCATACTCCAGGTGTACAGAATATTTGTCTTGCTATTTAAGAAATCTTCAGTGCCAATTCTGAAATACTGATACCAGTTTTGGTGAAAAACAATTCAGTATTTTCCTACAGCTGAATAACTTCACAAATAAATGCATTTATTTTCTTGTCATAAGGAGGCACAGAAACTGTGCCAAACTTGGAAAACAGAAGTCATGCAGATACATTCCTCAGGCATGAATGCTTTCCCTCACAAAAACTTTTTTAGGCAGACCTTTTGCTGTCATGGTTTTTCATCAGCTTTTGTGACTCCAGAGCATGGCACAGACAGGAGGAGGGAAGCACTGTGCCACATAAATGAGGATATATAACAATATATAAGTTACACCTTTACAGCAACCTTCAGAAATTAATTCCGGATGCTCCCACACAATCTGCATGATTTGTGTTTCTTGCTTCTGGCACGCATTAGGAGAAGCTTAGTTACGGACCTTCCATAGCTCTGCTCTACAGTACACTGTAAGAGTGCACTAACCCTGCCACAGCAAGTCTGCAGTGAGAGTCTGATGACTTAATGTAAACAGTCTGGATACTCCATAGAAGTTCATCAAAACATGTCTTCTAAACTTCTGTCTCCAGGACCCCACTCATTTCCCACAGGTTTCTGAGGGAGCTGGGGTGAGAGCCGGGTGCCCATAAAACTCTCCAGAACTACAGACTCTGCATGAGTCACACACAGGTCAGAAACTGTTGTTTTCCGCCTCCAGTCATCTCCAGAAAACACACATCATCAACACACCACTGCTTCCTTTGCAGAAAGAATATAGCCTTTCTCCACCATAGCTGCATGGAAATGAGCAGCTAATACTGACTTAGATGAAAACTCAAAATATTTACTCACAGACAGATCAGACTTAGCCAAGGCATAAAATTAGCATTAGTAATTCACATACATGGAGGCAAAAAGCACTGTTTGGAAAGCGGGGCTGGTCTTCCCAGCAAGTGATTTGGTAAAGGCTAAGTCTGGGACACAGTGAGGCAGATGGCTGTTAACAATGTACAGATTAGCAGTGCCCTGCCTGGCACTCCCATGTCCAAGGCACCCAAATTCTTTTCAAACCCCTCCTTTCATTTTTGAAGCATAACAAATGAGTGGGAACACTGTGAACAGTAATCTTTGTTCAGGTAAAGGCTCGGAGAACAACTAGGGAGAATTTATTGCCGGGACAACAAACCATGCGTCCCTACCTGCTGGGATCTCAGAATGGCGGCATCGATCTCCTCCACCTTTTGAGTGATGGTGTCGCTCACTAATCGGTAGCGCTCATTGTCCTCGGCCACCATTTTTTCAAGTCCTTCCCTTGCCCTCCATGGTACCAGCTCCAGTAAAGCACTGCTCACTTCGTTAAGGGAGTCCAACAAGGCTTTGCTGTTCTTTGCTTCCTTTTTCAGTTCCTGAAGACAGAATTAAGAAAACATACAAATCTGGGGGTACTGCTCAAGAGTAAACAGACTTTTCCTTTCCCTGTCATTGGCCCTAAAGTCCTTTGCAAGCCAATAGTGCCAGGCCCTGATTGCCCAGTTAAGTTCTAGAAACCTTTGTTATTTAAAGCTATTCTGTAAAAAGTAAAGTGTTTCCTGAGGAGTTCCAAAGAACAATTCACTGGTCAACATGGCAAAGATTTTATCTTTGAACTTTAATATAAATGCTTAAAATTTGGGAAACAAAACCAAGTAAGATGGCATGTATTATTCTTTGCCTTCTGGTAACTTCTCAGTAATCAGGTACCAGAAAAGTAAAATAAATAGGAAAGTCCAAGCCAGAACTGAAGTGACCCTCGAGATGAGAACATACTGGCTTTCATCATCCCAGCTGAATCATGACAGGCTCTGTGAGCCCGACCTCCCCAACTCCCTTTCAACCCACGTGATCACACTCTCTTTATCAATTCCAGGGTTGATAAAAACAGAGGTTCTCTCTGAAGAGAAGAACCATTACCATGACAGAACACCACCTCTGCAGTACAAGGAGAAAAGCTACCTCAGGTTGTGCATCTATCTTAGAAAAATATGGTTACTCTAAGCAATTACGTGTATGTCTAAAACAATCATTTTCCTTCTTTTTTTTTCTTCCTCTCTGTTTTCATCATTCTGTCTCTTGTGTAATAAACTATACTCTCAACCATAAGACTTGAAACACATTACGATGCACTGTGATCCTCTCTGGGTTCCTGAAAGTTCTAAACCATTGATTTGCTGCCAGTTTCTCTTGGGTCCTCACCCATGGAGGCATCCTCCAGTCTGTTAGGAATGACCCAAGACTATCTCCCCAAAAGAGAACCCACAGATCAAAACGCATAGATGAGAGCGTACTTTCTGCCTTGCTTGTGCTTGGCTTGCTGTGTCTCCCGTCAAGACCTGCGTCTCATAGGAAAGTAATTCCACCTCCACCCTGTCCAGCCAGGCGCAGAGCTCCTCACGTGTGGAGTGCAGCCGCCTTGCGAGCTGCAGGGCCTGTTCCAGAGTCTTGGCTACATCCGTGCTCAATTTCGTAATGTCTTTGTACCTCACTTTAATGGCTTCCAATTTATCTTGAATTATTAAAACTTCATCACCTAAAATTTCAAAGGCATGTTAGATCTCCAGAAAGAAAAGGTAGAGAGAGGGTTTCCTCAGATATTATTGTACACTGATGAGATTTTTCTAGGGAGGGGGAAAAAAAAAGGCGGGACATTTTCCCAAAGATGATCTGACCCAAGAGAAACCTTTTTCCAGGTTTTAACCTTTTCCCCAGGACTTTTGGCTAATCTCAACAGCTCTGAAAACACAACTATAAAGTTGGAAAGGGCTACAGAGCCTCAGTTACATGAAGGCATCATCTTTGCATCTAACTACATGGGATTTTTGGTTTTCAAGCAGAGGGGCTAAACACTGCTTGGGTTCAAACACTGGCTCTGTGGCTTGTTACCATGTGTAAGAACCTCTCTGTTCCCCTGGTTACACATCATTACATAGGGGTAAGAACAGAATCCACCTCATAAGGTCATGATAAAAATTCAATGAGCTTATTTGCAAAGTGTTTAGAATGGTGCCTGGATTATGTGTATAGTGTTTAGAACGGTGCCTGCACATGTGTGTGTATGTGGGACATATGCATGGTGTGTGCATGTTTATACATGTTAAAAATAATAAACTCATCTGCACTATTTCAGTAGGTCCTCACTCGACTCTACTTCACGTTCAGATAGAGAAATTGTGTCCTGGATTTCAGACTCCTAGTCCAAGATCCTAGATCCTAGAATACTGGTCTAGATACTAGATACTAGAGTAATCTAGATAGATTTGAGATACTATATGAAATCCTCCAACTCATAGTGAGTGATACTTACCCATACCACAGTACTGATGCTCAGCGACATGGGTAGAGCAGAACTTTCCTTTGGCCAAAGGAATAACCAACACAGGTCAGTCTGTATCTGTTTTGTTTTTTTGGTGGGTTTAAGGATGAGAAACAAAGCCTGGGGGTAGCCACAGTGTGTGTGTGTGTGTGTGTGTGTGTGTGTGTGTGTGTGTGTATGTATATCACAGAATGCAAACTAGCTTAACACTGGAAAAATGTGTCTACCACCTATGCACTCATGTAGTACAAACCACCTCCTGCAAGTGGAAAACTCACATAACTCTGCTTCCCAGACCATCCCCTATGCCACAGTGCTTTGTGTGAGTAATACACACAACTTCCATTAAGAACGCAAATGAGATCATGAGAAAAAAAGTGAGATCATATTCCAAAACCCCCTTGGGTTTCAGCTTTAAAAAGAATTCTGCAGAATGAAGTCTTGGAGTGGCCCCAAAATTACAAAATACTGTTTTTCCCCCTCTCCCTAAAATATTTAGAAAGCAATGCAAAAATGCTAACTGCGTGATGAGTTGATTTGAAAGATTCTCACCTGTTGTTTGTTTTAGTAGTTCTAAGCCATTTAGTAATGCCTGATCTACATTTTGTTTTCTGAGTAGGATGTCCTCTTGCAGAACCTAAAAACACAGGTATCATTTTTATGGGGGGGATTTAAATAACAATTAGCTTTGGTTAATCTTAGAGAATTCTGTGTTTCATAGAGATTTAACTATACACCTCCCATTTTCAACTAGTCATTCCTGTTCCCCCGTCGCCCCCTCCTCTCTAAACCATCCTGGCCCACGTCTCATGTTCAGCTACCCTAATTCTCACACTCTCTGTTTCATAAAACAGCTTCTATAAAAATACTGGACTACTAGTTAATTACGGGTCTTGGTATACAACCCTAAAACAACAAAAGAAAAGTGAAAAATCTGGCTAGTGGATAAATTCAATCTTTTCTGAAAGTGACTTCATCAGAAGTAATCTGCACACACAAAGTCTTTTTGGGGTATAGAAATTCACCTAAATCATAAGAACATAAAATAACACAGAAATAAGGAAGACAGAAAACAATGACAACTGAAATGAAAAAAAGAACATAAATAAAAATACCCGAAGTTCAGACTGCTGCTTCCATAGCCCCTCAGTGCTGTAGTCCTGGACTGAGAGCTTGCTGAGTTTATCATGCACTTCGTTCAGCCAAGTCATCAGCTCAACTTCATCTTCCCCAAAAATCTTAGCATTACATAAGGCCTGCTGGAGGAGCTCAGACCTGCTGTGACTTTTCTCTTGAATCTCAATGTACAACACTTGAGAGGAGTCTAATTTATTTTGCACCATATCTTTATCCTCCCTGGAGCTCAAAACCTTTAAGGACTGGCCAATGCTAACAGCCTGGTGTAAATGTTTATTGTGATGGATGATGTCATCTTCTAAGGCCTAAAATAAAGTTTAAAAAAAAAAGAGAAACAAAAAGGATGGGCAAATAAAAATGAAAACATAAATAGAACAAAAGAATGACAACTGAAATGGGCTGCTGCGATCATGCATAACGCAACAGTATATAACTCAAATTTATGACATAAAACCACAAAGGAGATGGAAAACGGAATCTTACTCATGTGCAATGGGTATCTTACTTTGTGCTGTGCAATTTGTTCCTCAAGTTTTGACGCTTGGGTTCCTATGGGCTCACAATTCGCCAGCCTCTTTTCTATGGTTGTAAGCCACTCATTCAATGGTTCTAGGGTTTCATGAAATTGCTGTGCTACCACCGAGATACCTTCCAACTGACGATTCCTACACAAGTGCCAAGATAAAGGTCATTTAGGGATGAAGAATGTGTGAAACATTCAACAAAAGCCTTTACTCATGCTCTTGCATTCAAAACATTTTTTGTGGAAAACATCTAAGGTTAAAGTTAAGATCTCTCACATTTAAAGGACATGCTAAAATAGTTCTCCTACTTAATAAAATTAAAAGTGAACCACAGATCAATCCCAAGTACCTAAATCTTAAGAAACTCTGAAGAAATTTGGTTACAATACTTATAATAATAACAGCTGGATAATAAGAAGAGCAAATGTTTTACTAACAGCAGCAATAATAATGACAGTAAAAAAAAATTTACTGAACTCATGGTCTACACCAAACCCTGTTCTAAGTGTTTTACATATTAATTAACTTCGATCAGAGCACTAGTTACTGCGATTGCCTTAATCAACTGGTCAAAATTGGATTCACATGTTGAAGACCACCTATAGCTACCCCCGCATGGAATGAATAGGGATTCCTACAAGAGTAGTGTGTTGGGTGTATTTTCCAGCCCCCACCCCAAGTACAGCGTCAGGTATATTTCCCAAAAGCAACAGTTAATATTTATGGATTAAAATACCATGAAAGAGATAAATATTCTTCAGACTTTGACTTATTTGAAATACACTTTTATATAATTTGAAATGCTGCTAGAAAACATATCGTTTCCTCAGTGTAAAAAGTACCATGAAGTGAAAACTCACTTCCCCTGTCCTCAGTTTTCACTCAGGGCCAGAGACTGTGCTGGTCTCTATACTGAGAACCTGATTCAGTATCAAATCCTGGGACAAAAGGTTGTTGTGATAACTTTTTATCCTGTTTAATTCTAAGGGAATCATGTGATTTAAGAAATTTGCTTCCTACAGAGACCAAAGGATTTCTAGAAAATTGGCACATGCGACTGAACACACTTTCTGTATCATTTTATCACAAACTACACATTCCTATATGTCTTAAAACTTTCAAATGAAATATATTTGATCTTTAAAAAATGAATAAAATGACAAAACTATTTTTGACTTCTGACTTACCACTAAATTCAAATATCTAATCATCTAGAATCAGTGAAAATAAATTATTTTGCGACTAAGTTCAGTTTACTGTGACTTAAACCATGAGTGACTTTATTAAACTGTGTAGGAATCATAATACGACCAGTACCCTTCCACTTAATACCATTGTGAGGAAGGTTTAGGACAAGAAAGCTATGTGGTAGCAAAGCAGGGACCTAGACATTCACTAATTTATTTTTTAAAAAGTACCAAGAGTATCCCCATGGCACCCAGGACACAATGTCCTGGGCATTACACAGAAGGAATGATCTCCTGAAACATATTAAAGATCATGAAGCTTTTAGCCTCCTTAGGAGCATCTTATTCTATGGTCCTACAACTATAATTAATTCTATCTCAATATTCAAGATGAGACAAATCCTTCTCTTCGCCATTGTAGTTCCAAAGAACGGAGCAATTTATGGAAATTATCATTCTGTTCAGGGGTTCATCTATTTTCAAACAGTCTCCCTGTGGCTATGGTTACACTTCAGTGTGGCTACTACTCAGCACTGGTCAATGTGATGCCAACATGGACAATGAAAAAAATACAACTAAAAAATAGGTTGACTGTGTGCCCAGCACACCATGCTCCAGACCTCTTAGCCTTCTTAAACGTCACTGCATCCTACCATCTACTTCGTGTCTCAGCTAACCCTACTCCTTTAAAAACATAACTGTCATTTCCCTGCCCCCAGGCTTCATTCTTCCTATTATATGTTCCCACAACACCCTATATTTCTGCTCTGAAACATTACACTTGTCATTACTTTCCATTGACTATGAAACTCTACTAGACTGTTCCTCGAGGAGAGCTCACCTCTACAACCCAAGGCCTTGCTCTGTGCCTGACGCCCAGCAGACAGGCAGTCACTAGGCCATAAATATAAATAACTTACTCCTAAGGGAATTATTTCTCTTAAAATAAAGAGTTGAAATTATTTGGTGACTCTAAGGCCTTACCATTAGAGGAACGAAGAGAGAGGCCCCACAGCCCTTGCTCCCTGTTCATGTACAAGTAAACACAAGAAAATGACTGAAGAAAAGCATTATCAACACACAAACTATCAGCACAAAAGCCTTTGCTACTCTTCCAAAAGACTGGAAGTATTTAAGTTACCTCGTTTCAGCTTTATTAAGCAATGCCTCCCATCTACTATCCAAGAGACTCAGCTGTTTCAAAATCTTCACTTTATCTGCAGGCTCTGCTGTTGCAGCAATTTTTTCTCCTTCTCGTTTGATTACCTCCACTGTAGATTTGCGGTCATCCAGCAATCTTTGGAGAAGCTTCAGACGGAACATTAAATACCAAGAGCAAAAGGGGTGGGGTGGGGTAAAGGAATAATTGTAACTGTAATTTGTATGGAGTCACATAAAAAAGAGATAGGATTTTAAAAATAACTCATTTTGTTTGGTGATTCATTGCTATTGTGTCAGACACTGTGACTGGGGCTCTTCATAGCAGATATAACTAATATTGATAAGGCCATTAAGCCCATCCATTATTAATTTTTTAATATAAAAGAGTGGGGTAGAAGGTGCTGCTGAAGGGTAACGCTACAGCACTGAAAGCACAAAATCCTCATTATTGTAACGAAATGGGAATACCATACACCTTCAACAATCACCTGTTTTACTGAGACAAGATAATAATAAATCATCACTGTCTTCAACACCTTTCCCCCATGTTAAACAAACCATTCTAGACAGGGAAACAAGCTAGTGAGGCTAAAACTGGAGGCTCCTGCCTCTCTTTACTAGGTGGAACTAGCCCCAAAAATCCCTTCATGAGGCTAGAAACTAAAAAAGGGCCCCTAAATATCACTTCCAAAAGGAACAGAGGATGGAATAAGTCAGAAATCCCCAAAGCTAGCTAAATAAGACTAGCATTTCAGGATTTAGCAGCAGAATAAAATCCAATTTAATTCTAAGCAAACATTTCAAAAAGCCTGGGATGGAATGTTTGACAGAAGTAGCCAGAACTCAGGATTACCTTGCTCTAATCTAATCAGAACGATTATTTCATGAGCAAGTGCTAAGCACTGGGACTGTGTTAATAAAAGTGAGGAAGGCACAGGTATAAGAAAATCTAAATACTTCTTCACTGCTTCCTTAATCTGATCCTGACTGATAGTTAAGGATTAAATAAATGCACAGTTACCTCTAGGTAAGAAGCTAAAAGAGTATCCTCTCACTTTCACTTTGGGACCACCAAATCAGGCAGTAAGAAGAGCACGTTTAAAAAAAGAAGGGAGAGACATGCAAACTCTCTTGATACAGTGTACAGTCATTATAAAATCAAGGTACAACAGGTGGTTAGGCAGTAAAGAGAGTAATTAAATGGATTACTTCTGATAAACTTTAATAGCAAAGCCTCTAGCAATGAAGAAAGCAAAATCAACAAAATCAATATATTTTGTTGTCTAAACATAGTTCATTGACTTTGGGAGTGTAAGAAAGGTTTAATTAAATACTGAATGGGAGCAATTATATTATTGTATACAACATCCTATTATACTTATTAAATATTAATAAGTATTTAATAATATTAAATATTAACATTATTACATCTTATATATTACATATATATTGTTTAAAAATCATGTAAATGCAATGTTTCCTGTTCTGTTTCTGTAATGCTCATCTCTAAATCTATTTCTAATAGGTTAATTCCCAGTACACTAGAGTCTTCAAAGAATTTTTAGAGATAGTATTGAATGTCAAAACTAAATTAAACCTCTTTATCCATTCTCATCTTTTTAAAGTTCCACACAGGAAAAAAATCCTACCAATGTGCTGTGTGCTAGGCCCCTCCCATATGCAATTGCAAGTCATGGCTAACAAACTGTCTGAAAATGCACTAAATGCTTCCTAACTGACCACCACCCTCGGGAGCACAACATTTTTTTGCATGTTATCATCCCTTTAACAAGTATGTCTTTCTTTCCAACTTGGTCTTGTACTGGTAGTGTCAAAAGACACAACCACATACTCCTTAGCATATACGAATCAAATACTTGCTTCCTTAGCACATAGGCTGAGTCACAAAAAACTGCCTGTATTTAATCTATAAATAAGGAGTGAGACATACCGGCTTCCAGTTACGGAGTGAACAAGTCATGGGGATGAAAGGCACAGCATAGGGAATACAGTTGATAGCATTGTAACAGTGCCATAGGGTGACCGATGGGAGCTACACTTGTGGGGAACGTAGCATAACATGTAGACTTGTTGAATCACACTATATTGTGCATCTCAAACTAATGGAACTTTGTGTGTCACCTATACTTAAAAAAAAAAAAAAGCCATTTCAAATAGATCGATCTAATATATAAAGGGAATGGTATTTCTGCCAAAGTCACCTTCTCAGTGAGTGAGGTTTACCTTAACTATCCTACTGGAAACCGCACACACACAACCCCAACTCCACCCCAGCACTTCCTGCCTTCCTTCCTTGCTCTGGCATTTCCTAATTCTTATCTCCCATCCCTGCTTTATCACTTGCTAACTTATTACAATTTACTTACTTTTACTGTCTCTCCCTCTTCCTCCCTGCCCACTAAACCTTCAACTCAATGAGGAGCTTTCCTCTCCAGCGCCTGAAACCATGTCAGACCCATGCCAGATGTTCAGTTAATCCCTGCTGAATGACTGAAAACTAACGTTTAGAGCACCAATAACCAGTCAACTAGAACATTCCGTCAATACAAAGAGAGTCACTAAGAAATTTTTTACTCTCCTTACGATATGACATGACGCATGATACAACAGTATCCCTGACTTACCTTCTGCTCTTGTATCTGGGCCTTCACCACCTTGAACTCGGCTGACGGGGGCTTCTGATTGGCCACCAGCTCCTCGGTGTCCAGCATCCAGCTGAGCAGGGACTCCAGGGCGTCCTGGAACCGCCCACAGTGCAGCAGGGCCTCCTGCAGCTGGGCTGCTCGCTGAGCCACCTGCAAAGTTGCCATTGAATCAACTTGCTTCCATGAAAAATGAAATTGGCCCACCAGCCACCACTTTTCATGCTCATCTTCCCATCTGGTCACAGATTTTCTTTTTCTTGTCACTTAAAATCTGCCCAAAGCCTTGACAGTGGGCAGGACTGTGGTGGAAAGGAGTCAAAGTCTAGCAAGCCAAGCCAAGAAGAAAAGGTTTCCATTCCAAACAATAATGTAAAAGATGAAATCTTTGAGATTTTGGAGATACCAAACATAGTTATGATTAGCCATGAATAATTCGAGTACTATAAGGTTACTGAAACAATGCCTAATTCATTTTTATCAGTATACTTCTGATTCATTTTTTTTTATTTCCTACTTTTAGCTTTAGACAAATCTAAAAAAAAAAAAATGATAGTAGAGAGAAACAGATTTCCATTTTGCTAGGCAAAATACCTGTAAAGTATCTGATTAAATTCTGCCAACTCCAAGTCCTAGAGTCCTTTTTTTGACAAACCAGGGCCTTTGTATCCTAGTAAATGGAGTCTCTGTGTCCTACAGAGAGATATCCTATTGCCCTTCTCACAGATCTTTTCCTTCAGGACTGAAAAAGTAGTTGGCAAGATATTTCAAGTACCATGGAATACATTTACACCTGACACTACTTTCCAATTGTGTTTGAAGGGCACTACAATACGAGTCAGGCTTTAAAGGATGATAAATGTGCTTCTGAGATCAGGCAACAATTGCTTAAGATTTCAGAGCAGAGAAAACAGCAAGAACAAAAACCACCAGCACCAGACAAGCACAGCCATCCCACAGCAATGTTCTGGTCATTTACATCATGTGAAGGGCTGCCATTGTGTGTCAGCATTATCTCCTTAAGGTATCAGTGCATTATTTTCCAGGGTTTTCCCTCATAGATATTTCGAAAGAGGTGGGATCTACATCTCGTAAGTAAAATAATATTTAGAGTTAAAAAAGTCTACAGCAAGGGTGGCAAACCCTTTAGTCCAAGGCTGACAGAGAGACAGAGCTGCTTTTACCTGCACAGTGTGACCTATTATACAGTGGGAAGTTAGTTGCCAACATCTGAAAATTAGGTTTCATGAAAAAAGGAGAGATTTCCAGGTTTCTTTGAAAGAAAGTAGACCACATGACAACAATAAACCTAGGGTCGGTACACGCAATGATTTCCAGGAGGCTAAGAACCGACTGTACCTTTGAAATGTGTGTGTTCCCTCAACACGAGCTCATGGATCATGGGCCCCCTGCCATCACACGGGCACGACAGGATCTCTGTCGAAGTCGAGAATGGCCAGAGGAGACCCAATTTCACCCAACTGGCTTCTTTCATTTATGCTGCCCACGGACCACCTGAGAGCATCTGAGTTTGGGCCATCCAGTTTACAGCAATATAAAAAGGCGGGCATGTGTAGGGAAGCTTAGCTACTAAAAATATGATTAGTCGTCACAACAAATGCTAGAGAATAATAGTCAACAGAAACCACAATGAAAAAGATGAAGAAATCACCTTCTTATTGAGAGTCTTCCAGCGGGCATTGACGTCATCCAGGTCATGCTCCAAACCCTGTGTGCTGGTGCTTTTAGCCGCACTCTGAATAAGGCCTTGACCTAACCAGTTTACGTCTTGCTGTTTAACCTGCAAAGGTTCAATCTCTTCTTTTTGGAATACCTGCAGTCAGAAGAGCAATCATTTATACAAATTATCTAACAACCACCAAATATATCATTTGCTCAACTATCAGCTTTCCAGTATTAATGGTAAAAAATGTTTTTGTCACTCCTCCTACATCACAGCAACCTTATAAGTAACGGTAAGAAACTAAACTAAGTACAAATTCATAATATTATCAAAACCACTCAAATTTTAAAGAATGATTTTCTAAGTACCTTTAATCAGATTACCTCTAAAACCAAGAAAAGAGTTTATCTGTCCTCTCTCTATTGCTTCATTAGCATAACACTAGATAGTTTCTATCATTTTAGTTTAGGTCTTATAGAAAAAAGTATGGAAAATGCAAAGAAGGGAAATGATGGGCCCCAAAAAAGAGCCTTACTGGGCTTTATCCTCCTGGGATACCCGCTGCTAGCTGGCAACTGCTGAAGTTTGAGACTCAAATTGGAAGTGAAGGTAAAGAGCAAGGTGCCGAGAGGAGCCAAGAGGCCAATCTATAGCTTGCCAGCGGGGCCAAAATACAGAGCTAGGAAAAGAGAAGGGATGTTGGCAGGCACAGTAATAGAATGGGTCCCTCCCCACCCAGCCCCCTCCACACCTGTCAAGGTGCCAACGACCTTGCAAGAGCACGGAGCCCTTACCCCACGGATGTGCTCACACATGTCTCTGGCCCAGCAAGTCTGGTTACTCTCTGGTCACAGCATGCAACGCCAGTCATTTGCCAGAACTCTCCCCCCAACTCTCAGTCCCATCCAATTTATGGTCCCCAAATGCCTATAACTGGCAAAACAAAACAAAACAAAAACCCTCATGTGCTAGAGTAAAATGCCAGTTCCACAAAAGCAGAAATTTCTGTTTTCCTTAAGTGGTTCTATGCCCTGGAGCTACCACAGTACCTAGCATGTAATACGTACCCCATAATTACCTGCTGATGAGTATCGGTCCAGAAAAATTATATTTACATCTTGGCGTGGATGACATTAACCTTGCAAAAGGATTATACTGATAATATATCACCTCTTTTATAGAGATACAAATGTTTTAAATATAGGGCCTAAGGGATGCCATAACAAAAAATAACGTAACCAAGGTAGGAAAGTTTCGCTAGATATTCAGACAAGACAAGGTTTGGGGTTTGAGTCATTATACTACAGGGCACTATATATCAATAGTCCAAGTAAATGAACAATTAACAGACTATATGAAAACATTAAAAAGAAAAATAAATTAGGACTTAAAAAATTACAGACATCTTATGGAAAGTAATTTTTAAAGATGTAGAGGCTACAAGAGAAACTCTTCAAACTCTGGCCTGGGACAACAAGGTACTCAAGATAGTTCTGTGTTACTGCATGAATGAGAAAATTTAGAAATAGCAAACAAATAAATGATCATTTCCCTTAAAAGTCTCCTCTCAGCTAAAAGCCCAAGTTTCTTCCTCTACATAAAATCCTTACAATTTCCACACTGGCTCGTTGTTTCTATATAATAGTACAAAAATATAAACAGTCAATTACACATAACCAAAGAAATAATAACTCAAATCACTGAGGAAAAAAAAAATAAGCTTTCATAATTTTTTAAAAGGTTATTAAGTTACCTAAGAAGTCAATACAAAGTTGCAGCAAGGTGATGAAAACAGAAGTTGTTACTACCATTCTACTTCTTTTCCTTAAGATTTCTAGGAACTAACTGCCATGGATATGTTTTACCACTTACAGAAAAGAAGGGGGACTGGTAAGAAAACTGCTCCTTCATAATTCCAGGAATGTGCCAGGGAAAAATTCTACTCTCCCTTCTCAGATAACATTCAGGACAAAAAAATTTAATATAATGTTCTAGTAAATTGCCTTCACCTCTGATCTTGGTTTTAAAGAAATTAATTTTAGGGCTGCACATCAGAGTAGGTCTGGGTGAGTCTGGTAATTTTCTAAAGTGCTACAAAAAAAAAAAAAAGGCTATGGGCTAAAAAAGAGAACTATATATTCCTAAGAGCTTAATTACTTTCTACAAATAAAGTGCAAAATCCTTTACATAAAAAAGTACTTTTAAAGCTTTTAACCTAATATGCCATTTAACATGTGCCCAAGGAAAGGGTAACGCTGATGGGAGCAGTTATTTTGTAGGCTGGGAAGAGGACCTTTCCTGATACTGTCTAAATTCCTTATCTCTCAGTGGCAACAAATACCTAGGAAGAGAGACTTTCCCCCTAATCTAACCCATAAGCACACAGACACAAAGTTTAAAATAAAATAAAATTACCTCTGAGGCAAAGTTTACCAGAAGAGCTTAGTAAAAATACCAAAATAGCTGAACTTCAATCTGAGTGGGAAGAAAATAATCACAGGCTTGACAAACAACCCCTACTTAGGACAAGGCTGCACCCTTTACTTTCTTACCCCATTCACCGCTCACAACAAGTTAGGAGCTTCTAATGACTGCAAAACACAGCAAAACTTCTCTACTTCCACATTCAGAGCAACTGAGAGAAGATTTTCAGCACGTTTAAAAATGTCCTTAATTTGAGCAGACTACTTCGCAGACCACAACAATAACATACTATGTGTTTGTACCTTCGTGACGAGGCCTGTTCAACCTTACAAATCCAAAATAACTCCCCTTAAATGGCAGTGTCTTAAACCACAATTTGTGGAAAAGCCTAAGAATGTTAACACAAACTCCCAGGGGTAGCATTCTAAATGCAGGGAACAGGTACTATGTCCACAATCAACAGGACTCTAACCAGCTGGGAATAATTATTCTTCTTTTTTAAAAAAGGTCCTAATTAATTTGTTATAATGATAGATTTATCCCTACCTGGCATCTTGGAGGGTACTGGGCACATCCCCAAAATAAGACTGGATTTGAGCCTTACTAGAAACACTAGTGACCACTTTAATACAGAATACACAAACTAGGGGTTGGCACTGCATAATTTCACATTCCCATTAATTACCTGAACTGCCTGAAAGCCATTACAGACTGGGTCCAATAGTCCTGCCTGGGCCCTTGCTTTTCGGGGAGCTGCTTGCTTTCTTACTGGTGTGAACTTTGGGGAACACTTCCTGTGGACCATCTCCGTCTCCTGGGCAGAAAGGGGTGCCTCCACTTCCTCTTTAGATGCTATGTTGGATTCTTCCAGATCGTATGGTGTCAACAGAGTCCCATTTTTTACTACACTTGTGCCACCACAACCTGTATCATTTCCCTCCAGATCTGTGAGAGAGAGATGTAAAACCTCAGAAGACTCTTCCAACAGTTCCCTACTTCGCACTGTGATTGGAGATCCTCCTGGTCCGTATGTTTTCCCTTCCTCTCCAGGATTAGAAATACACTGGCTTTCTCCATCTCTTGGTGCCATTAAGGGATCACACTTAACAGTGCCCTCTTTCAAATCATTCTGCAGGCAGCAATTTTCACCATAGATTTCCCTTTGACCCCTTACACATTTTGTTTCCTCTAGCGGAGAAACATCATGTAAAATCATTCTGAAATTTTCATCAGGGTGGGCACTTCTACTTGAAAGCAATGGAATTTTCTGTTCACTAATGGAATAAACAGAAAAGAATGGTCTGTATTGCTCTGCTATATGAATATCTTCAGCAGAAGACAAGCTTCTAATTCGTGACTGGTCTTCAGTTAAAATGCCCTGTTTTTCTTCCCTCTCTGCTGGAGGGCTACATAACCCAGAGTCATCCTCCTCCGACGTTAAAGAATTAGTACCCCACCTGCACTTGCTGTCCTTGGTAACGACATCTGACATATCAGTAGGTTCAACAAAAGAGCTTTCACTTTTGTTTGCATAATCCATAAAATTGGCTGGGACAAACATACGCCAGGACCGTCTATGTTCTTTCTTTTCTGCATGGGATTTGGCTTTGGGTAATCCTGTGGTTCGAATGATATCACTATTTAGTTTGAGCGCATCAAAGATCATCTTTTCATCTAGTTTGTTAGCTTCACGACCTCTCAGCTCAAATACACTGGAAGAAGCAAGGGCACCGTTAGAGCATAAAGAACTAACATCCAGTGTTCTGTGACTGTAGGGTAAAGTCCGATCTGTAAAATGCCTGGAAGACAGGCTACCCTTTGAACCAGAGTCTATCTGTTCATTTAGTCTGACAGTGTCATAGATTGACCGCTGTGGGACGTAACAGTCTTCGATATTTAGGTCCTCTTCTTCTTCACCTTTCCCTACACATGGGGGATTCTGACGTAAACAGTCTGGTCTGCTGAGTGGCTTCCCCATTTTGTAGATAGTTAAAACAAATATTGCAGCTCTTGACACAGAAAATAAGAAAGAAGGTAGAGCATCTTTCAAAAAAGTGTACTTCTGACCAGAGTTATAGTGTCCTCAGCATAAAGACATATGCTCAAATAATAACAGGTTGTGATCTATGAGGTGTTAAGGTCATCATCATCAGTGCATCACTCTAAATGCAACTACCTTTTACCTGGTTCTTTTTGAAAGGAGTCTAAAAAATAAAGTGCATCAAGAACACAGAACAGAAATCTTCCTCCCCCTTGCCCTGTTCCCCAAGTTCCCTAACACACACTCCAAAACACAGAACAAAACAAAACAAAACAAACACACACTTAACAGTGGCTCAATCAAAACATTCCATTATCAGTCCGTTTCCCTTTTCAGTCTAATTTTGCATCTGAGATTTCCAGGTTAAAATTTCCAAATGAGCAAGCATTTTTAACAGGCTGAATGTTAATATCCGCAGAACTCTGTTTAACTGTAATCCACTTAAGGATGGCTTGCAAAACTTCATCTCCTTTATAAATAAACCATGCTTCAGAAACTTAAAAGACAAACACAGGGGCCATGTATTTTTCAGACCAAGGCACAAATCAAATCTTCAGAGAAAAATAAGTTGTCTAATGCTGTTATGAAAATTAAAGTCTTCTTTTACTTTTTTTGGGTGTAGCTATAAATAATCTTGATTCAAAAGGCAGTTTTTCTTCCCATATTAAGCTTCTTCGAGGCTACCCAAAAGAAAAAAAAAATAGACTTTTGGACAGCCAAGCCAGGACAGTCCAACAACCGTTTAAAGTAAACAGAAAGCACGGTGTACTATAAACTCCCCTTTAAAAAAAAAAAAAAAAAGCCATTTCCAAAGTCTTATCTGATCTTCCTTAAGGCTTATTCCACCTGAGGAAACTGCAGCAGAGAGGAGCTCCGGGTTTCCTCTAAGGCACAAGCAGCGCAATTCCCATTCAGCTGAAAACCGAGACTACTCTAGCCTTTGAAACTGACCCTCTGTGGCCGCGGTTTGGCTTTCATTTTAGCTACAGCTGGAGAGAGGCAGAGGTGGCCGGTGGGGGAGGCCGACAGACAAGGAACTCCAGCAGGGACGTCCTGCGCTGTCCCCAGCTCCTCCGGGCAGTGCGGTCCCCGGCAGGCATCCTCCCGAGCCAGGGCGCCGCCAGCAACGCCCTCTCTCTTCCGGCAGCCCCGACTCGTCCCTTCGCCGAGCCGCGCTCCCGGCCCGCAGCGCCAGCGCCTCGCTGCTACGCCCTCCCGCGACTTAACTTGGCAGTCATCTTTTTCTTGGACTCCTGGCCTCCTCTCGGGAGCCAGCGAGCTGCTTCAGGGGGAGGTACCTAGAGGCCGGGAGGCGGCAGCGCAACAGCTTGGTGGTGACATCAGCGCCCATCAGACCCGCTCCCGGCACCGGGGAGAGGGGCAGCTCGGGTTCAGAGATCCCCGAAATCCCACCAACTACGTGGTTCAACTTGGGGAGGGATCCGAAGGGCTTGCAGAGGTAGAGCCTGACTCCAGGGACTCCCTGAGGAAAGCCTTTTGTGAACGCCCCTAGCCGTGCTCATTTGAATATTAAATGGAGGGGGAAAGGGCTACGCAGGTCCCTACCCTCCAGATGAAACCACACCCTCAAACCACACCTCAGGCGCTGCTGTTGCAGACTGTGTTTCAGTAGCATTTGCCAGGCAAAGTGCGGATCACTTTGAGTCCAGCGGTGAATCATTGCTTTTTAAAGCCCAAGTTCAAGTTTGACTGTTCTCCAGAGTAAATTATTCCTGTGGGCACAGCCCTGAGCGCTGCTGACATGAATATCGGTGGTTACTAATAACCACACAGGCCCCTGGAGCTTAATGCAAGGCCCAGACAAAGATCAAGGGCAGCCAGTGACTCTGGATATTTAATAAACAAAATCGCATCCGCAGATGGTTATCGATGGAACACTCTTTAAAAACACTGAAAATAAATTCAGCAAGACAAACCTTAACCTTTGCAGGAAAAATTAATAATTTTGTTTAGATAAATAAAATCTATCCATTTTTTATTTTATGAAATAAGCAACAGTATTAGAGTAGCAGACAGACCTACAAATTAAAGCGGATTGTTTTTTTCTCAATCTCACAAAATAATCATTTGAATGTAAATAAAACTGTGTTGACCCAAAGAAGGCAGTTATGGTAAAAAAAAAAAAAAAGAAGAAGAAGAAGAAGAAGAATAACCTTATATACATTCTCTGGGAATTTTACAGAAAAGATGTGGCTGGGAACTTTTGTACTTTTCATGAGAAAACATTATTCCAAAATTATTTTTATATACTTAAGAACTGAACCTTAAAAAAAAAAAAAAAAAACCTTATTTCCAACCAGACCTCTATAGGTAATAACACCCATTCAACAATTATTTGATGCAATTCAGTATGTGGCCACCATTAAGTTGGGAAAAGAAAAATATATACATATATAGCCATCTATAAAGACAAATGTGTATAAAAGTACCTATTAATATCACAGTATCAATGCCCATTTTTCATAGTTAAGTAGTGAAATATTTCAATAAGCCCTTGATCCTCTGGTGCTTGAGCACAGAGGTTGTTCTGGGGTACTAATAGTAAAAAAAAAAAGAAAAAAGTGAACACAGTTACCATGTTTGAATAGTAGACTGGGCACTAGACTGAGAATTATGAGAGACCAAGGGCTTTACTCCCAACTGTCCCTATCCTGATATGTTTAAGACTGAAAAGTACTTATTCATGGCAATATTAATATTCAAGTTTCCATGAATATGGATGAGTATCTTTCCCTAAACATCCTGAGATTCTCATGAAACTTTCCATAAGAATGGTCCTTATTCTCCTTAGAATCTTACTCTGAATCATTATCACAATATTATTTGGGTTTTATGCAAACCTAAGAAGAGCAACATGTAACTTTCTCATTTGAGATGGATAGTGTATTTTTTTAAAGTTAAATTTTTAAACTACATATATAATCCACTTATAAATTCAAGCATTCATAAAAAAAAGTACTATCTACCAAACACCACAGTAAGCACTGGCAAAACATTGGTGCAAAGACATTCAGTACCACTGTCCTTATACAACTTAGAGTACAGTGGAGAATATGGGTGAGAAAATGGGCACAATATACAGTTTGGAACTAAGGAATGTTAAAGGAAAATGCCCTCGGTGATTATGTTTAAGTATATGCCACTTATTTAATAACTGAATTCCTATTTTACTAAACTAATTTCAACTAAGTCTACAAATGATAATCCTAATAATTCTGATTCAGGTTAAAATCTGAGCTATTGATATTATATTAGTATTTATGATAATTATAGTGTGTATATATATGTATGTATGTATGTATACATGATGCATGTATGTATATCTCTTTGTTACTTAAAATCACATTCCAGGGGTGCCTGCGTGGCTTAGTCGATTAAGCATGTGACTCTTGATTTCGGTTCAGGTCACAGTCTCAGGGTCTCTGCCCCTCCCTACCCTCAAAAAAAAAAAAAAAAAAAAAATCAAACTCCAAAGGTGTATCTGGATAACTAAAGAACTCATACATTTTTAGAGCAAAGCTAGACTGGTTTATCTTCCCTTCCCAAATTTTATTTATACAGCTACTTTAAATGTTATAGTCTCTAATGTTAATAAAATCAAGATATATTATATAATATATAATAAAGACATGTTAAACTGTTAAATATTAATCATTATATCTAGACCTCTCACATTTTCATAATCACAATGAATAAAATGGGCAAAGTTCTTCTGAAAAATAGTTAACCCTATTATTTCATATATACAGAAATTATAATGTTAAATGTTCCCAAAATGTGACTGCTTACTTGCTGTTGCCTACTAGGTATTCGTGAGCTAAAGTATCTCCTAAAGGCAGATGATTTTGGAAAAGTACACAAATTCTAACTGCATAATAGCAAACTAGTACCACTTTCTCATTTTCTATTTCTAAGGTGAAATTAAGTCATTGAAAAAAAAGTTCTTCAAAAGTCTTACCACCAAGTGCAACAATCCATTTCATAGAAAAGCTAAAGGCTAATTTTACCAACTAAAACATGCAGTTTTTAGGGCTGAAGGATTGGTAATATTGAGAAAGTCAATGTGCAGTAAGCAGAGAATGTGCATTATCCACGAAAACGGACAGGAGAATTTTCCTGTCCCAACAGCTAGGTACTGAAATCTGGATCAGAAGCCAAACAAGAGATATATGGTTTGTTGGGGGAGGGGAGAATATGGTTTGCTATGACACAAAAATAAGCCTTTGGAGCAACAATTTCTGTTTTTCTCTGAAACATAAACACTACTAGATAATGAAAACTGAAAGAATCCCATGTTTTTAGTTTCAAAAATAATAAACATCTTCACATAAATAACTAAAGGATTTTCAAGGATACTTATCAGATGAATATGCAATAGCTATTTATTTTAGTAGAAGTAGTTTATATTAAAAAAAAAAAAGTAGGATATGATAACCCACCACAAAAGCAAACAACTTCAAAAACACTTAACAGACTTACTGTCTGATCTTGATGGGAATTTATCTTGGTGTGAACGCTAGGTTAACAGTTTTAATAGGTATTTGCTATTTTTCCTGTAAGTAACTATAATATTATTTTTCCTCTATCTTCAATATGGTTTTCAGATGACAGTGGATAAAAAATACTCTGATAAAAAATACTCTGTGTAACAGAAAGTGATTCTATATATAACACTGCTAACTGAAATATAGGCATATGTGCATATATAACTTCTGAAAGTTAAAGTTTTTTTTAAAAAAACTTTTAAAGTTAAAAAAGTTTTTGCAAGTTAAGCAAAAACCAATGTCTCAATGTTCAACCTCCCTCAGAAAACCAAAAACCAAACAAAACCTGAAAACATTTTTCATACTAAGACACTACTAAAACAAAGTAGTCTTGAAATTAAGGCAATTAATAAGTGAGCAACAGGATATGTGAGCACAGACATTTTCTCAGGGTATCCTGGTTCCTGAACAGCTCCAAAAGCTTTCCAGTTAACTTGATAACCACAGCATTGACCTCCCTGAGACATTACTTAATGAATGATTATAGTCCTGCGCAACCACTTAAAAAACATTTACAGGTCAAATTTTCTTAACAAGAGACCAAAGTATAATTCCATAACCACAAACCAAATTCTCTCTCACACACACACAGACACACCCACACCTTTAAGCAACTTTCCACATTAATAAATTATGTAGACCACCTTTCATCTAAGGGAGGTCTATATGATAATGACAATAGATTTGATAATCTGGCACTGGGGGAGGAGGATAATCCCTTTAAAATGGTGTTGTAGTTTTATCCCATTAACAACAAAATAAAAAAAAATAAAAGACAGAGAAGAAGAAAAAAATCCTTCCCTCCTCCCCCCACACCTGGCACATAAAATCTCTGGCTAAAACTGCCCTCTGAACAACCTACTTTAATTCTCAATCTTAAAGCAATAGAAGAGAGAACCATGCAGCATAGACAAGTGACAGTGTTACTTAGCAAAAGCAGAAAGAGAACGCACGTTGCCAAACACCCATGGTCTGCTGGTTTTTGAGTGAGAATTACGAGGTTTTACTGACACCACACAGCAGATCAGTGTCAGCTCTCTGTAGCTTGGTGTCCTGGTCTCTGCTTGGGTGGGTGGGTCTTCTCTCTTCCCCAGCATGGATGAAATTTTTTTTCCTAAAATCTTAAGTGCCACACTGATGATAGCTGATTAAATGATGTGACCTTCCCATAAGGCCCATGCATCAGATTGTGGTTTCTACAGTGAAAATATTTTCAGTTTTTAAAAATACCAGAGGAAGATATCGTGCAACTGCCTTGCTAATAAAGTCACGTGAACAGAAATCCAGTCAAGTAAGTAAGAATTTTTTTCCCTAAGAAAAACCTCTTCTACAACAGCAAAACTTCATGTCCTCCTGTTTTCAACTAAAATGGGGAACAATTCGCCACAGGCCTCTATATAACAATATGGGCAAAACCCACTATGTTAAAGCATTCTCTGGATAGTTCAATTTTATCTTTAAAAATATGGTGACATCACAGAGATTGTTTTAGGATCAAATTATAAATACCTTAGGAAAGTATTTGGAAAGTGATTTATTTCAGCAATACTATTTACAAATTGGGCTCCGACTGCCTGGTTTCTGCAGCCTCAAGATACCCGGCATTTTAGTTGACCCCTATTCAAATGAAGACACCTGGGTTAAACAATGCCTTCACAGGGACTAGAGAACACGTATCCCAGTGTATGAGGCAGGTGTTTTGATCTCTGTCTATGGTTTTGGTTTGGCTTAAACATTTTCTGCTCTATGTAATTCTATTTCAATTTTGAAAATAAAAACAAATCAGTTTAGAGAGACTTTGTACTGGAGATACATTATTTGTGGGGACAAACTGAATTACAACTTGGGGCAGCAACAGAAATAAACAGTAAAGCGATTCTGAGATAAGCCTTTTTACCATGGCCTCTATAGCGGTGGAAAGGGTACATGTTTAGCTAGGATGTGACTGTATATGTTCATTAAAACATCAGGTTTCTTTGATCTTCACTGAAATTAAATCAATTCAATATGATGATAGTGATTACTTCATGATGATCAGAAGATCTGACTGGCTATTGATGACATCACAGGAACTGCTGGGACATGTTCCTTGTATACAGTTGGTTACATGTGTCTTTGATAAATAAAAATGTGGAAATATTAATATTACTTAATAATGTAGTTTAGATTTGAAGATAATGTTATGCTAAGAATCTTTAGCAGGAGGCAGGGAAGGGGGAACACCAAAGGGAATTTTTTCTTTTCTGCCTAGGAATTTATGATGATGCGCATAGAATTTAATGTAATATAGACAATTTAAGCAGAAAAATGATACTTTAAATTATCAACAGTAAGAGAAAACACCTCACGTTTCATACATTTTAGTCAGGTGACTAATATTTAGAAGTCACAAAACATATGGTAAACAGAACTCACGCAAATAATTTAAAAACTTTAACACAGAAGTTAATACCAATATATTTTCAAAAATTTGGAATAGCTTTCATAGACATGAATTAGGACATTTGGTTCAGAATAGCATATGTATTTAATCATTATGTTTAGGTTGGTATCTTAAACATGAATTAATTTTGAACTTTCAAGGATATTAACTGCTATTTCTTAGGTTAATTTTTAGGAAAAAAAAAAAAATGGAAGCAGAGAAGTCTTACCTAATTTAAATAATCCATTACCCTCCCAGTGACTACAAGGCACCCTCTACTGAGTAGCTAGGTAATAGCTAAGTTTCAAGCCTACTCTGAATTTTATATTATGGAAAATGGTTATAAGATTCTATCCATGATATTAGGTTAAACTAAAGCTACCTGAGAGAGTAATGTCAAACTGGATTACATTTCAAAGTCTAATAAAAAATAGACTCAGTACTTCAGTGCTCCTTCTATTTTATATTTAGAAATTATAAAAAATAGCTATTATTAGCAGAATATTATTATTATATTAATAATACAGATTATTCTACTTAATATTTCAGGAAGGTTTAAAAATTTTTTTATATTAAAACTAAATGTCCAACAAAAGCCTGCCCAACAAAAACCAAATTAAGATCTGAGAGGTTCACAAATTGACCTGCCACTTGAATCAAGAAAGACAATCTCACTTAGACAATGACACGTTTGGTCTACTCGGGCTGCAGAAGCGGTGGTGTTGACTACCATCAACATTACAGCATCTACACACATATTTATCTCATTTTTCTCATAGCAGCCGGTTTTACAGGACACTTAGGGTATTGCTAGTCTTTGGATTCAAATCAACAATGGCTTGTTAATTAGGCCACCCAAATTTGGCTACAGCAGAGATTTTTTTTTTTTTAAGATTTTTTATTTATTTATTTGACAGACAAGAGATCACAAGTAGGCAGAGAGGCAGACAGAGAGAAGAGGAAGCAGGCTCCCCACCAAGTAAAGAGCCCGATGCGGGGCTCGATCCCAGGATCCCAGGATCATGACCTGAGCCGAAGGCAGAGGCTTTAACCCACTGAGCCACCCAAGGGCCCCTAGAGCAGAGATGTTTTAAAATTTCCCAGAGAAAATACCAGATGTGCATCATGATGAATCAAGTTGACACAAAATGGTGTATTATTTCCACCAAAACAACCAAGCTGGGACACTCAAAACCTGTGTGACCTTGGGCAAGTCACCTACCTAACTCCTGGCTCTCAGCTTCCTTACACTAAGATGGGGATAATAATAGCATCCATGTCTCAGAACTGTTAACAGGATTAAAGACAGAGTTTAGAGTAATGCTTGACAGGTAGTAAGCCCTCCATAAATATTAATTGTTGTAACTGCTTTTTTTAGAACACACACACAGACACACAAATAAATAGAATTAGTGACTGTCTACACTACCATCTTTATTTACCATAATAACATTCTTGTTATTTTTCCCCCTCTGGTCCTCGAATATATTAAATGTAGACAACTTGTCCACTTGGAAACTTTTATTTTAGTCACTGGGTCTCAAGACACTGAAGTTATGTCAAGATGTTCTTTATTACTAAATTTCATTAAAATCAATCAACTCCTTCCAAAGTAATCAGAAAAGAGACAACACAGCATGATAAGTGGTTTATTTTAGAAGAAATGACCACTTTATTTCTCTTCACAATCAAATAAAACAATCTCTGCAGCCCTTAATGGTAATGATGCCTTAGTGCTTTTGACTTTACAAAACACTTTGAATGCACTGGTGAGAGAGTTCCTCTTACCTCTGCTTTTTCTTACTTTCAAAAGAACTTTCTCTAGAGAGAGCCACATTTTTCAATGTACTCATGACTGGGAACACAGCGAGGGAGGCATCTGCAAGCAGCAGCACCAAAATTATTACTTTGGCCCATTTTCTTACACATAGTTGAAGTAGTTTTTTGTTTGTTTTTCCCCCTACACAAATTCACAGAAAATCCAGAAAAATGATAATGTTTCACAAAGGCACTGGACATGCTTCAATTTCACTAGGAAGAAGGCAACTTGATTATTGTCATTCAAGCACTCAAAATTTGTCAGGGTTCTACAGAAAATTCCAGAGACTCACTCATCAAGTTCTCCCCAAATCTCTGAGGCAGCCATTGTCACAGAACTTTGTTTTTATAATAGCAAATCCTCTCATGTGAAATCTCAGCTTTGCAAACCAAAAACAGGAAAGTCTGACAGACCATAATTGGAGGAAAATCAACAGTGTGATAGCCTTCCCTTAATTAGTTAAGGGAAACCTCCCTAAAATGGGGATGGGAAGTTCAGGAGGGGGAGATCTCATTGCCTACCACTCAGTCCTCAACTGAAATCCAACAGGAAGAGACAGAGCTTGCGAGTGGACACTAATACTTCACTGCTGCACAGACAGGAGCAAGACAGGTTTACCTCCTCCTCTCTAAGGCCCACGGCAGTCTGGCCAAGGAGAGACGGTCACAACTCAGCCAGTGAGGAGCCACTATCCTTTCAATGGACATTTTGTTTATAACAGCCTTCCCCAATTCTAGCTTTCCTCCACCAAAGAATGTTCCTTTCTTCTCCAGACTTGTCTATGGTTCTGCCCCAGCTTGCTCATCCCACCCTGCAATTCTCTAATAAATCAATCTTTTGCTGGTAAAATAATTGGCAGTTTTACTTTTTAAGGTTAACACATTCTTGGCCTTCAAAAATCAGTGTCTATATAGATTCACAGAATTTTAAGCCCTGAAGGAACTGGGCCTTAAAGGCATCTTATAAACCACAAATAACCATAATAGTAATAAGAAAAAGAAGTTATTTTTCAAAACTCAGGCCCCTAAATAATGTTATTAAAGCTGAACAAAAGAGATACTATGTCAAATGTAACAGCACAGAATTTGATTCTTATTCATTTCTCATGGGAAACAATTCATAGTTTCGCAAATGCTACTTTTATTTGGTCTTATTTTTATCCTTTATGTGCAAATGGTGGGACTAATTGTCATACCGGGCTTTACTGCAAAGTAAAATATACCTCATGAATAGAACAAGACCCATGCTAACCCCAAAGATTCATACTGGTCCCATGCAGCAAATTCTTGATATGTAGGAGCCCCTCTGTACAGGGTTGAACCTGTCTTTGTCCATTGTGGAGATGCAATTTCTGCCCTTACTATCATAAATGAAGTCAAATCCAGTGACACTGCACATGGTCCAACCATTTTAATCTAATGTTCTATTTATTAAGCTCACTCCAAGCTATCAAGTGGCAGACATCTCTAGCACTGAGGAACTTACCGTTCATCAAAAATATTTTATTCCTAATCCTCTGGAGCATGAGCCCAATATCTGTTTTTATAAAACCAGGTTTATGACATGGAACTCCACTCTGCCTTTCAAAATATGAACTTTTGGAAGAAAAAGTTTACAAAAGAAATTAAATTAAAAAGGATAAGAAGACTATAAAAAGGAAAAGAGGAAAAGACTATAATTCACCATTTAAATAAAATGCTGGGAGACAAACATGAAGAGAACAAGCTTTTTATGTTATAGTTAGGCCTCTGCAGGAGAGTTTAAAATATGGCTCTGGTCACTCCAGATGTCGGTTGTGAATGACATCAGAAACAGACCCTACAATGTTAGTTTCAGGCTCACCTAAAACTTTTCAAGCACCCTTTGACCTCTTGATATGATCTCAGGTCTAACCCTACAAGGGCCCAAATCCCTAGAAGTCTTGGAAATCTCCACATGCCTGGATATTGCCTCCACATGTGCTCATTCAGGTTCAAACACTGTGTGATAGCTATATTAGAAGGCTCTACAAAACAGGCAATCTGGGGCACCTGGGTGGCTCAGTGGGTTAAAGCCTCTGCCTTCAGCTCAGGTCATGATCCCAGAGTTCAGGGTCCTACGATCAAACCCCGCATCAGGCTCTCTCCTCAGCAGGGAACCTGCTTCCTCCTCTCTCTGCCTGCTTCTCTCCCTACTTGTGATCTCTGTCTGTCAAATAAATAAATAAAATCATAAAAAAAAAAAAAAAAGGAAAAGGCAATCTCCTTTCTGTACCAGTTACAAATTTCTTTTAAAAATAAAAAAGAAATTGTTTTTCTAATGAAACACAATGAAAATATGAAATAAAAATTCTCTTAAAATTTTTTTTAAAAAACAGTAAAAATGAAGAATTCCTACCTTGAACACGTCAAGCTGTTGGTTAATCGTCTCTGTTTCCATACCAACAGGGCCTTGAGACTCTTCATGTTCTTCAGCCTTCTGAAGCAGAGAAGAAAATTCCTTCAGTTTGCTGTAGAATTCTTCAAGACGTCCGATTGTCCCTTCAACCTGCTCTTCCCTGGCTTGGGCCCGATCCAGTAACTTGTTGCATTGTTTGCTTAAAGCCTCCAAGTCCCTTTTGATTCCAACAAGGTCAGGTGAGGTCTCTTCCATGGCCAGCATCATCTTGCAGGTTTTATTAGCATTGTCGTTGCTGGCTATGAGGGCTTCTAGTTTCTTCAGAAAGGCTTGAATAGCCTCCTTCTGCTTTTGCAAGGTGTCTATATCTCTCCCCACTGGGGCCATGCTATCCAATTCATCATCGAACTCTGCAAACTGAGAAAACATCTCTCGGATGGTATTCTGGAAATGCCCAATGCCCTGAAGTTTTGTTTCCAAGAACGAACACCTTTCATCAACCTGCTGATTCAGCGCACTATGGTCTTGAGCTAAGGTTTCTGCTTGTAATAAAATATCAGAGGTTCCCTTTGAGTCTGAGGCTTCTACCACGAGGTCCTGGGCAAGTCCTTTGACCAAATCTACCTGATGCTTTACGGTCTGAAGTGCCTTCTGCTGGGTTTGCAACATGGTCAGGTACTTGTTACTGTAGGCCTGGGGTCCTAGGGAGTCATGGGCATCCAGCTGTTCCTTTACACACTCAAGCTGCCTTTTAGCTTCTTTGGAAACTTCCTGAAATTCTTTCAACTTCTGGGCCATGCTTTCCAGACAGAGTTTCTTACTGTGAAGTTGTTCAGTGACCATATCTACCTTCTGGATCAGTGATTTATTCTCATCTGTAACAACTTCTTTATCTACCTCACAGACACTGAGCAAGCTGCTGGCTGCGTTGTTGAGCAGTTCTACCATCCCCAAGTGTTGGTTCATTTCCTTCTGCAAAGACTTTAACTTGGCCATAGCATTCTCAGTTTCAGCAGGATCCAAGCAAAATTTTATTTCCTCCAGGTTATTCTGACAGTCGTCTATCCATGGCCGGAGAGTCTCTACATGCTCTTTATACTTGCGGGCTCTTCCCAGTGAATCTTTTACCTTGTCTTCTCGTTCTTTCACCTGCTTATTAAATCCATCCCAATTGGTTTTAATTGTGTTAAGTTGTGACTGTAAGGCCGCCTTCTCAGACCCTTGTGTTTTTAATAAAAGATTTTCACCTTCTGCAATGGTTTTTTCATAAATATTAGACTGAGCAGACAGAGTTTTACTAAAGTCTTCCTGGTCTTTAATTAATGACTCCAAGACATCAAGTCTGGCTGATATTGGGGGGGAACGGTTTTGCTCCTCTTTCTTCGTATCCAGCCAAACCTGGAAATCTTGGGACATTTGCTGAAATTGGTGAGAGCTTGCACAGGCTGCCTGAAGGTGCTGAACATGATTCTCTAAAAATGAAATCACAGATATGTTTATTTTACATCAAAATGTAATCTAATCTATGAAAAGCCAAGAGAAAAACCACCAAATAAGTGGACAGAACCGTCTAAAAGGGAAATGACTTGTTCACTGGTGCGGTTTTTACATATCATGAAGGCCCCACGCAGCAGCACAGAGGGACTGCGTGGGTCTGGGTTCCGGCTTAACCCCTCAAGAGCTGTTAGACCCTGGGTGGATAATTAAACCTCTGAGCCTCATCTCCCCAAGTATAAATTGGCAAAATTAATAGAAGCTGCTGTGGCAATTAAATGATAATACATGTAAAGTTCTCAGCTTCATGCCTGTCATGGGAATGTGGTTGCAACAGTAATCATCTCATCATCACCACAGCGAACATCACAGTATCCCATCAAAATAAAGGAGTAGGCTGGAGACAGTTGCTACAATCAATAAGCAAATCCAATCAATTAAAAAATATATAAACTGAGTATTTACTAGTTGCAAGGCACTTAGAGTTACTTTTCAATCAGAACAAACACAGTAGCCAACTGTGCTCTCTTCAGGTACTCACTCCTGCTGCCTCTGAGCCCCATGGGCACATCTGTCACATAATCAGGTCCAAGGTAGGTGAGAGAAGAACCTAGTGCCCAATGCTTCTCTCTCAGGGAGACTACCAAGACTTGGTGAGAGAAGAACCTAGTGCCCAATGCTTCTCTTTCAACATTCCTCTAGAAAAGCTTTCTATGACAGGACAGAACAGAGTCACCACAGGTAAGAAAAGGACTCGAAGCATTTTTAAGAAGTATATTCACCTGTTCCTCTGGTGCAATGAAACCGTCATGCAGCAAAAACATTAACGGACATCTTTTAAAGACCGTTTTGAAATATCTGACATTTCCACGGTTATGTGACTTTTGCCCATTGTTTGTGCGTTACCCCCACAGCTGTGTCTGCACTCAGTAGAGTGGCCCCTCCTTCCTCTGCGCTCTCAAGGAGGGCAGAGGCCCCTCAGGGTCCTAGATTTGGGGCCACCTCCTGGAAAGAGGCACGATACTGATCTCCGTTTCCGGAAAATCCATGTATTCAAAGATAGACAAACCTGCTTTTTGTTCAACATCCTTAAATAATTTTAAGATGCCTTCCAGTTGCCTACTAAGCTCTGCTTTCAAGTACTCTTCCTTCACCAGTGCTGACAAATCCTCACAGAGGGTCTGGGCCACTTTTATCTGCTTCATTTCCTGCTCTAGTTCCTGCTTCACTTTTTGAGCTGCTTCCAACTGCTGTTTCATAGCCTCAGGGTGTGTGCTCACAGCCACACTGCTGCTGACTTTATTATCCAAGTCACTCAGTTTATCAGAAAGGCTTCTCAGCAGGCTTTGATACTGCGTGCTTTTAACAATGGCTTGGTCAATCCAGCTGCATCTGTCGCTCAATTGTCCCGTGAGGCTGTCCCACTTTTGGGTCACAGCTGCCAGTTGCTCTTTCACAATCCCATGGAAAGAAGGGTGTTCGCCAGGTCTGCTCAAGATGCCCCGGCCAGCATCTGTTAGCTGTTCGTACTGAGGCTTCCGAGTGTCAAATTCTTGCAGCAGAATCTAAGGCGAAGAGGTAAAGAGGGCAAATAAACACCCAAGTTATTGGATGATTGATTATGGAAAACGGAACTTTACATTTTTAGACAGACAGAAATGGTATTTATCTATCTAGTGTTTGCTTTTGTTTTTTAGTTCCTGTTGTCCTAGTTTTTATTTCAAGGGCAGGGCAATATGTTAAATTAATCCAAAGAGGAATGGTCTCTATTATAAAAATTTTAGCCAATAAATCACATTGCTCAGAATGTAGGCTCAGCTCTGACTCTCATTATACAATGAGTGATCCAGAAATTTCCCTTTGTTTGTACATTTCATCTCTCTCAGGGAGACTACCAAGACTAGGGGCAATAATTTTTCCCCAGATACTTTGCTTCCATTCTCTTCAGATTAAGAACATATATGAGCTAGGACATGTTGACTCTCAATGACCAAGATTGCTTCGTATTTTCAATATACAAGACTGGCCACACGGCTCTGAGACCATAGTAGATGCAGGGAAATCCGACTAGCACCACGATGGAGCTTTTGCTTGTACCTCTGACTCATATCTCAGGGATTTTTTTTTTTCTCCTCGTGGGTTCATCCACTTTATAATTAGACCAGTCTAACCCATGTGTGGTTCAAGGTTCCCTCTTTGTTTTTCTTCTTCTTTCTCTCCTTTTTATTCTGTCTCTCCACCTCCTCAGGGGCATACTGCATGAGTTTTACAAGTTTCATTATCTTCTACCACAATCAAAATGAATAAAACCTCAAAGGAGTAATTTCTAAACAATAAAAAGCACATACCAGCTTCTCATAAAAATGTTATTAGTTACACAATCACATTAATATTTCAAAGAAGGCCCTTTTTAACAGGGTCTGCACAAACCACAAGATGACTGAAATGCTCAAGAGACTTGACCCACTCATGGGCTCAGGAGACTGTTCTGGGATGCCTCCTGGCTGTGGTACTCTGGGGGTTTCCCTCTAACCTCAGAACGGTATCTTATGGGCATCTGAAGCATCACAAATACACTTCCAAAGCTAATGTAATGAAATGAATGTAATGAAATGAAAACATTTGTCTTGTTAAGTCACAGAACACCACTCACCTGCACCTGCTGCCTCTGTGTGTTCAGCATATTTGGGTCAATTGACAAGGGCCCAAGAACACTGACCATCAGTTCTTTTTCCACAAGCCACTGTTTTAACTGAGCTTCTACAGTCTGGAACTGGGTTAGATTATTAGAGGATTCTTCCAGTTTTTGTTGTCTATCAACTGTTAACTGATTGAGTTCTTGCCACTTAGAATCTAAAAGAAAAAGATAAAAGATGAAACTGGTGTTTGGTATTTCTACATCTAACATCACTGTCTATGTGAATACCGCAGGATATGACTCAAAATGATACATAATGGCTATCATTCGGTCTTTGTAACTCTACTTACACAGTAGAGTTACACAGTTGACTAAAGCCTAATCTAAGAGTTAATTGCATTTAATGATACAGATTTTATGGTCCTGGAGCTGTGTGTCAACTGAAGTATAAGAAAAATTTGAATCTGACCTTAGAAGAATATGTAGAATATGTAATATTCCTTAAGGCAAACAGGATCCAGCAATCCCTTATTTCTTCTAGAAGTCCTATAGAGTCTCTCTGTTCAACTGTAACTGACCCACTAGAACAAGGAACATTAACCCTTTCTTTGAATAGCCAATCTTCAATGATCAGTGCCGGGCAAATGACTCCCACATTTGTAGATCTACGCCAATTCTCTTTTATTCAAATCGCAATGACAACTAGCTGCTTGCTTGGAAGTCACAACTCTAGGAAATCACATCAACCCTTTAAACACTAAAAACAACTTTTTCTTCTTATCAAAACTGGTAGATTCTTCTGATTTTCAGAGTTCTTTGAAAGGTTATTCTCTCTTCCATATCACTGAAGTTCAATACTTCAGAATGTTCTTTCATGACTCTCTTAACTCCTGTCTTCTTGATCATAAAGCCTTAAACCTATCCCTTACATTCCTAGTGCCCTAACTCCATTTTGGTCCTCCTCATGTTTTGCCTGGACTAGTGGTTCTCAAACTTCAGCTGCACTAGAATCACTAGGAGGGATTAACACAGGTTGCTGGGCCCCATCTCCCAAATTTCTGACTCAATAGGGCTGAAGAGGGGCCTGAAATTTTGGCATTTCTAGAAAGTTCCCAGGCAATACTGATGCTGTTGCTCCCCAGAGCACACCTTTGAGAACTATCATCCTAGACTACTAGACTTCTCACTGGTTTCCTTGTAATTAATTAGTGGTTCTCAGCTGCAACCCATCTGGTTCTAAAATAACTTCCTTAAAACATAAATATGTCGCTTCTGTGATATCCTTTAATAACTAAGTTGTCACCACCTAGATGATAAAATATGAAGACTTCTGCTCACATTCAAGACCTCCCACAAAACTGACCCTAGTCTAGTAATATTAGAGGGTCTGGAACCTGAGATGAAAACTCTGAGTCCTATTGATCCTACAATTACCATCCAAACAGGCTTCTGCTTACACCAGCCCTTACCTAACACACTCTACTCCCTCTCTATGTATCCCAGCTCAATCTTTCTGTCACAATTCCACTAGACCTTATGCCTCTGCTAGGAATCCTTTCCTGCTGTTCCCACCCTTAAAACAGTTTGTCCCCTGAAGCCAAGAGTTACTGACCAGCATTTGAACATATTAGTCACTCAATAAATAGTCACTGATGAGTGTGATTAGTTGATCAGACAGATTTTTTTCATGTAGCACAATACAATAAATGGCCACTCTTAATACAACCAATCTGTTAAAACGTACCTAATGACATCATTCTATATGGTATGTTCTAGTCAGACACAATCTAACAACAAAAATAATGCAATTCAAAAAGTGAACTGAGAGGAAGAAATACCAAAATCTTACCAGGAAGCTTTTTTGAAATACTCTTCACTCTCAACTCCTATTCTAAAATGCCTTGATAATACCATCCCCCAAGTAATTCTGATTATCCCAGGTGAGAGCCACTGAATTAGGGACAAATAAATTATAATGCAACAGGAGTCTACGGTTGGATTAACTAAGTTAAGTTTCCTTAGGATAACATTTTTCAAACTAAAACATACTTACTGATTTTTTCAATTTATCATAGCATATCTGACTCTAATGGAAGGACAATATTTAGCTCAACATAATGGAACAACTGATCGTAAAATAACCATTATAATCATAGTGAACACGCAGCACCTACTATGTGCCAGGTACAGTCTGTCTGAGCTGTACACACATTAACTCGTTGGATTTTCCAAACAATATTATGAAGTAGGGAAAATTAGTACCATTGTCTTACATGCATTTCCCTTATCATAATAATGGGAAGGGGTGATAAACTAAAAGGACTTGGGAAGAGAATTCTGTGTTTATGAGAAACAGTTTCCACAGGGACACGATGGAGATGAAAGGGTAACTCTAGATGAAGAATGGAAACTAGCAGACTTCTGCGGGGAGCCACTTTTTAACCCTTTCCCTGACTGGGGAAGAGAAGAACATAAAGCAGGGGCCAAATGAGTCCCCTGAAGGAACTCCAGGGAGGAGAAGGGAGCTTACCTTTTCCAGACCAAAAAAAAAAAATACACTTAAAGGAATATTTAAATTTATATAATATTTATATATATATATAAATATAATAAATATAATATATATAATAAAATATAATAAAGCATAAAAAATAGAAACACCAAAAATCAAGTAAAAAAAATGACAAAAACATGGTACTTGATGCACAGCATTTTATTCACTAGTATCTACACTCTTCATAAAAATAAATTTTGTTACGGTGTTTAGCAAGATAAATACAGGATATGCCCAGTCCCAGCATACTATAATTTGAAATGACATTTTAAAATTTGCAACATCGTAAACATGAAACATTAAAGCAAATTCAAAAATAACTGAGGCTGGTGGATACACTTTTTTCTGATAAAGACTATGATTTAAAAATGATTGTGCTCCTCATTCACAGACTCTGGGATAAGTGACGTGACATACCAATTTCCGTCAGCATCTGTTTCCACTTGGGGGCCTCAGGAGTGTCTGGGTTCTCCTCCAAGAGCTCTGTCAATTTGTCTTTCAATTCCTGTACCTTGTTTACATTTTGCTTCAGTTCAGCCTCAAATGTCTAAACAAGGGGAAGAAAACTGTTACAGTATGTCAACATCAGAAGACAAAAACACAACTGTAATAGATGAAAATTTCCACTGTGACTGCTGAAGTGGGTGAGGGACCAGAATTCAGCAGTTAACTATTCTCCTCTCCTTTTCGGAAGCAGCCTTCAACCATCTGATAAAGGAATCCGAAAGAGGAACACTAGAGCTAGGGAGAAAATGACTCTAGTCCCCAGGAGCTGGGAAGAACTTCCTGTTATTCTTAAACAAATCCCTCTGGAAAAAAGGAAGATGACATCAATAATATTGTAACTGATAAGAAAATCAGTCTTGATAAAGGCTGTCAGCTTTGAGAATCTACTAGTGAATCAACACTGTCCTCGGTAACATGCTATAGAATTCAAACATAGACATTTTTGCCACTGTTGTCACAGTGTAAAATCATTTCCCCAATCCTGACAGATGGAGAAAGAAATGCCACCTATTAAACAAAGGGAAAGTGTGAGCTATCCTATTTTATGTTGGACAGAACAAATCCCTAATATACCTAAATAAATATTTTCCAATAACTGACTGGTTAAAACCCAAGACTTAACCTGATTTAAAGGTGGCCAAGTTGGGACGCCGGGCTGGCTCAGTTGGTGGAGTATGTGACTCTGGAACTCAGAGTTGTGGGTTCAAGCCCCACATTGGGTATAGAGATTACTTAAAAATAAAGCTGTTTAAAAAATAAAGGTGGCAAAGGTGCTTATGCCCCAATATTTGGCTCATTTTATAATGTATGTATGTGTAAAACGGGACTGTGATCATCACTTTCTACAGAAAGGCACATTGAGCAAAACTGGCAAGTTATTTGCTGAAGGTAACAGAGCTGGGAATCAAAACATGGGTCCTGACGCCCAGGCCTCCGATCTGGATGCTGGTCTGTTCTCTTTCAGGTCTTCAGGAAATGTGTCTGCAGGATGTACCTTATTCTGCTCCACCTGCGTCTTCACGGCCTCGGTGTCTGTCGGTGTCGGTGCCTGGTGCCACTTGGCCGCAGTCTTGTTCATCTTCTGGAGCCACTGCATCATGGCGCTGGATTCTTCCTGAGCCTTTTGCAATTTGGAGAGTTTGGTATTCAGTTCAGCTATTTTGTCCTTAAGTAAAAGGCCAAGATCTTCATAACCATGGCTTATGTCAGTCATATCCTTTTTAATGGATGTCAATCCTTAAAATAATAAAATAAAATAAGAGAAAATCAGACACATACACTTTCAGGACGTTTAGAGGAAAGCTCTAGAAATAAAAGTTTGCTTTACGTGATATTCCCTTCAATTTTGTCCATATTAAGCCTACTATGATAAAGTCATAGATTTTTTAGAACTAAAGGATTAAAAACCCTAAAAGAACTACCTTATAATGCTATTTAATAACTAACGATTTAGGTACATTGCATAATACAAGTGAAATGAAAAAGATTTTTCAATGGAATGGGAAACCAAAGCCATGAAATGCTATGTATTAAGTCCTTAGGAATCAAACTCAAGAAAATACCTCAAAGAATATTATTCCAAGTGACAAAATATCTTAGATTATTTAACGAAAAAGAAGAAAACACAACCAAATACCAAACCAAACTACCAGATTTCACTAACTTGAGGTGAACAAAATTACATGGAATGTGATATAAATATACTTATGAGGAAATTACTATGATATAAAATAATATCATTTTAGGGGCCCCTGGGTGGCTCATTTGGTTAAGTGTCTGATTCTCAATTTCAGCTCACTCAGGGTCATGGGGTCAAGCCCCAAGACAGGCTCCACAGTTGTTGCAGACTCTGCCTGAGATTCTCTCCCTCTCCCTCTACCCCTTCCCCCAATCACACTTTCTCTCCTTCTCTTTAAAAAGTAAATATTGTTTTAATTCAAAGTTGACATTTCAATATAACTATTGTTCATCTCTAAAAAGATTTTCTCTCAAAAAAAAAAAAACAAAGCAAAACCAAAATTAACTGTAATCGTAAGCACTTAAGTTACTATTCACCTTTATTTGACAAAATATCGTGAGTATCTGTGGCTGTTCCTTCACCATTTAATATTACTCCACCTGTAAAAATAGTAACACTGAAGTAGTCATAGATTTCTATAGTATTTCTACACATTAATAGTAAGTAGATGGCATTAAGTCAAACCCCATAAACAGTAATCATTTAAAAATGTTATTACTATTTGAAAATATCAAATATTGATTCAATGTCTAAATCAAACAAAGGTCCATTATTTATACATCCTTTCTGGTATATAACATTCATTCTTCTTTTTTTTTTTACTTACTTCCCAGTTTAATACACTTATACACAGCAGTGATACAATGTGGGACTGTGAAAAAACTTAATTTGAATATAATTATATAAAATGGCTAGATATGACTCATTTATATAGATTTTAGGCATCAAATTTAGCATTATGTATTTAGTTCCATGAAAACTTTTGAGGGTTCCCTGTATCTTAAGCACTCTGGTGTAAACCATAGGGAATTCAAAGATGCAAAAAGAACCTAAAGGACGTAACATTCATTCTTAAAGTGGTGACGTGATCACCTTAAACATTAAAGTTTAATAAGTTTAGATTGTATACATTCATCATTAAGTATTACACAATTTTGTGATAGCATTGCTTTACTGCTACTTTTAATAATAAAGTCCTTGAAGCTCAAAAGTTGCTCACTGTGTGTGTTGGATGAAGCATAAATGACTGACAAGCCCTTACTTAAGGATTTGAAAATTGTCTGGTATAGTTACACAGTGTTATTATGGGTTTAATGGAAGCAGAAAGAGGTACAAAGACATGAAAAGTTAAAAGGAAAACAAACAAACCCTATTACTAAAACCCACATTCTGCCAACACAGAGAGAGAAGAGCACAGTGGTTAGGAATGCCCAGACTTCGGTCTATGACTCACCTGAATTTAAATCCCAGCCCCACTAATTACTAGTTGAGTGACTGGATAAATTAATCACCACCCCACCATGCTGGTGGGGATAATAATACCTAACTTTCGAGGCCACTGTGGTGTAGTAAAGACAGTTAACTGATGGCCTAGCAAATAGAAACTACTCAGTAAGTAGTAATTAGTACTTCTCTTTAATTGTATAAACATCTAGCCTGGGCTCCTTTTTCATAAGCAGAATATTAAAATACTCAATTAGACTTTATCGGGCAAGTATGCATTGGCTGCCGATCTACAAAACACAAAGACATTTCCTAAAACTAGCCACAGGAGGACAAATTTTAAACAGGAATATTTAAATATCTGAATCTTAATCTGATTTTTGTCTCTTAAAAAAAAAAATCACAGACATTGGGATTTCGGTTGAAAGTGAAAATATCCTGAGTCAAGACTGATTCCTACTGTGCTTGATAGTTATCAAGAGTAGGAGGAAAAACAGAAACAAAAACCTTACTTATTACAAATATAAAGTGGACATGAAGAACTAAAAACACAATAGAATTCCCTTTCTTTAAAAAACAAAACACTTGACATTTCAGGAAATCTGATTAGAAGAGAAAGGAGAGATCATCACGGCATATAAATATAAGTACGCTCTGAAATGGGGTTAATAGAGCGGAATAAACGGTTGCAAGAGGCCCAGCTGCAACACCAATCTCACAATAGGGGCAGCTGGGGGGCTGGGCGGAGCAGAAAAACCACAGAGGGTACTCAGAGACTCTCAGAATAAAGATATGCGATCTGCCTCCATCTATTCTTGGTGGGGAGGGAAACCCCTGATATTAACAATATAAATGTTTTAAACTTAAACACATATCCACATCTTAAATTAATTTTAAAGAATCATTACTAATTCCCCACTTCTGTTGAGTGGCTCAATCATGACTACAATTTAAATACGCTGGCTAACCCATTATATAATTTTCTTTGGGAACACTGTAGAAAATAAGATAGATGGCGATTTTTCAAAATACAGAGATCTACTCTACAGAAAAGAGCTACTTCCTTCCCTCACCTCTCCTTTCCCAGGAAACTGTACTCATTGATCAAATATTTCAAGTAGAATTTGAGTTATCTCCATTAATTAAAGTAGAAAACAAATTGGAATCTGATCTTTCCTCTTCCCCAATACAATCCTCCTTATTCTTACACATTAATCTGGCTACATTTTAATTGTAGTTTCTAGGAAAATGAACCATAAGAGGTATTTGAAATTTGATTAGTACAGATACTATTCCATGCATGGAACATACTTTTAGGGCATATATAGATGCCATCTTTCTTGTCACTCTCCCTTTGTATTTCTGAGCTTATTTTACGCATTAGTTTAAAGATTAAGGGAAACAAAAGTAACATGGGTGGACCCAGTTCTTAGAGGGTCTGCCATGGATATAAGCAAAACACATACCTGATTTCACGGCTGCTATTGCCTTCGCGGGGGTAGTCACAGCGCTGATTAGGTTACATAATGAGATCCCACTGTTGTTTACTTTCTGAATCTCTGGTGTTTTTAAACTCCACTTTTCTTGTAATTTCTTGAGATATAAAAACACAGTATTTTTCAATCTTCATAATATTTTCAAAGTTATACATTATAATTCAATTTCTTAAACATATCTTAAAGCAATGACTGTGGGTCCTGATTTGTGGGGGAGTGGATAGAAAAAAAGGCACCATGCCTAGGTGTTCTAACAGCCCAGGTGACTGTTAACACTGTTAGTGGTGAGAAGTGAGGTATGATCCGTCCGACATTCTGCTCCTAGCCACAACGCAAGTCAGGCTATATCTAGCTGCCATGGGTTCCAAACTAACTGTCAACTGTCAGTCTGAAAACTGCACTTGGTACCAGCCAAGTTACAAAAAGAAATGTGCCAGAAATGATTTAAAAAAAAAAAAAAAGGGAATTCAGAATTCTATTTAATAGTGAGTTTTAATCCCCAATACTTCAATGAATTTTTAACAGCATGCACCTCCACAAGGTTGGAGTGGGAGAACTACCATAACTGGTCATAAATTTTATAACTTGCATCAGATGACAGAAGACTTGTGCAGTATCTCTACTAAAGATTCAAACAACTTCTAACTTCAAATACTGGTTCCAGGGATATATTGGAGCTAGAGTTAAATACTGACTTGAAGAGCAGGATCCTTTACAAAACACTATGAGAAGCAGTATTAAAAAACTCGCTGAAAATAAGTAGATCTTTGGTGGGAAAGAAAACTTGGGTACTAGAACAGTCAGCAACTCACTAATACATCTCTTTTAAAAAGCAGATTAAAATCTTTTAAAAAGCAGATTAACTCAAAATGTGTGCTCTTCCTTGAAAGGATCAAAGCTATGTCATGATTTCCAAATATAACCAAAATATACCGAAGATAAAATGGGGATCTAACTTGCTAGATAAAAGAAAAGAAATAATAGTCTTTTTACCTCCCATTACTCACACGGACAAAGAAGAAATTAGTAGTAGATAACAATTCACCTTAGTTTCTTCTAAAGATTTTCCTAAATCCTCTGAACCAAAAGAAGGCTGCACAATGGGAACTCTTTCCGTTGTTTCTTTTATCCATGACTTCAGTGACTTAACAAGAACTTGGAAAGCATCCATCTGTTCTTGACAAGAAGATACAGCTTCTTTTCTAGATAACAAAAATTATTGAAGAATTTAAGCCACAGAAAGAAAAATACTCCAAAGGAATAATTACTAGTAAATAAATTTATTATTCCTGTATCAGGCCCTACAATTAAGGGGAGAAAAACTTCCCCCATGCAAACTCTAACCCTGGATAAAAGGAGGCGATGTCTCATAGGTGCCAAGTGAAATCAACTACTTTATTCCTTAGGCACAATCTATAGACAAAGACAGGAGCAGTTAAGAAATCCATAACCCATACAGTAATGGCACTTTATAATGCTACATAAACTCTAAGGCTATATAAACAGTTTTAACATTATTTAGATTCAGCAAGCTTTGATCTGTCCACTTTACATGGTACTTAATGCCAGCAGGCACAGAAGCAGCAGGGAAACACTTACAAATCACCAATCTGAGGAAACCATGCCGCCACCTAGTGGTTTCTACACGACACTACAGTCACTTAAGCAGATGGATAAACCAGGTGCTTCAGAGAGTCCAGACTGAACTCTTCAAACATGAGGTGAGACCAAGGGACTAAAGAATGTTAATGACTGCCTCCCCGACAGATACTCAGAAAACTCCACAGTGAACCATATGGATCTTTCTGCATATTAAGCACCATGGAGGGAGGGCACATGCCCAGTACATTAACAGCTATGAGGACAGATCCATTTGGTATGTGGGTGGCATGTGGATGGCATGTGTCCATGTGCTCCGTGTGTGGAATACTGGCACAGAAGGGCCCACTGCAGCTGGACTAATTACTGATGACTACGTGGTTTTAAAACTGGACCCTTCTGGAAAAAGAAACCACCTAGAGTTCACCTCAGAAAACCAAGAATATACTTTCCATGTGATGTGAGTTAAATATTAAGTGACAAGATGAAAAATGTAGCTCTGGAAATAGTAGTAGAGAGTGTTCAAAGGTTTTAGGGAGAGCATTCTGAAGAAATAAAGAAGAGTTAAAAGATAACTATTTTCTATCTTTGTGGGGTCTATAGAAAAACCAGAGGTATAGTCTACACTAATATGAGATCAGAAAGAGAGAGAAGTCTAGTTACAAGATTTATCCCTGTACAGCTTTTTAGCTCAACTTAGATGCATTCTCTTGTTTCTTATCTTGCTTGTTCATGGAGTTATTTCTTACCTACAATTCTTTAAAAATAAACTATTTTACCAAAAAAAGAAAAAAGCCATCAGAAACTATATTGAAATTGAACACTTTCTGAATTAAGCCCCAAAAGCAATGAACTATGAGCTATCTCTCAAGGTTACTTCTGCTTTTGCAAATAAAACTGTGGTATTTGCCAAAGGCTTCAGAGACCACATTGATTTTAAATTATTTTCAGTAATACATGACCACCACTATTTTCTACATAATGCTTTCTATTTTAAGGTTAGACTCATCAAATTCCCATCCTAAATATTCTAACAAAAATGCACTCAATTTTAATAGGAAAATAATATCAATATAAAAGCACTTACAAAGTAGCCCTATACTTTTTTTTAAAAGATTTTATTTATTTATTTGACAGAGAGAAATCACAAGTAGGCAGAGAGACAGGCAGAGAGAGAGGAGGAAGAAGCAGGCTCCCCGCTGAGCAGAGAGCCCGATGCGGGACTGAATCCCAGGACCCTGAGATCATGACCTGAGCCGAAGGCAGAGGCTTAACCCACTGAGCTACCCAGGCGCCCCAGTAGCCCTATACTTATTCACAAGTTTTGTCTCAAGTTTCTATATGAGCAAATAAAAATATTTCATTCTTTAAGTTTTAGGTAGATTAAAATCCAGTTTCTTAAGTGGTGCTTACTTTTCTTTGATGGTATCCTCCATTTCCTTGAACTTCTTTGACAAATTATTTGTTTTTTCAAAAACCAGAGCCTTATCACCTGGCAAGCCATGGCTAGATATCTCCTTCAAAACATTGTGTAAAACTTCAAGATCTTTCTTGTGTTCTAAGAATTCAGCAGTTGATTCCTACAAAGCATATGGATATTTAATCAATCTAAGATGTTAGATCTCTGGATGGCATTCTATCAAGAGGTGCGTATGGGACTGGAATGGCTCTACTCAGAATTTCACAGAATGATCCTGCCTATGGTCAGTACTCTAAATATAAATACACAGGCAGTTAGGCGGTCTGGAAGAGAACGCAAGTAAATTTATTTAATTTAAAAATGCATTCTTTATAGTCTGTCTCCTTGTGGGTTCTGGCATATGATACTTACATCATCTTTAATATGTGGGAAGTGTATGTATGAGAAACAGTGTTCATTTCTAATCAATGAGCAAAGGCTTTAAGGGGAAGATGGGGTTTGGGATTTTTGAAGTAGGGAAAGGACAGATCCTTACCAATCCATCAGCAACGAAAATGATGACTGCAAATTTCATGTTGCTAATATATGTGTGAGCTGGTCTCAAGTGTTCACACACTTATCAACCTCGTGAATATTAAGGAAGACATACCTGCATATACTGAGACAATTCAGTAACATCTTTTCCTGGCACATCAACCTCAGTGAGAGCCTGAGTTTTTGTTTCTAAAAATGTCTGGAGCTTTTCTGAGAGGTTCTCAAAGAGTTCTACTTTGGTTTTTAGCTCTTCCATTTTGGCAAGTTTTTCTTTCTGTTTACGACTTGCTTCTGAAAATCGGACTGACAAGTCCTTCATCTTGGCTTGCAGTGAGGAGGCAGTGGATGGATCTGTGGTTTCCATGAATTTCTTCAGTTTTTCATTCATGGCATTTATGCTGCTCTGTCGACCTGCGATATCCTGTTCCAACATCTGAAATGAACCAAATATTGCGTATGTTTCATCATGAAGTTTACAAACAATGTCAGAGAGTGTTAAAAAATGACCATACATAACCACATGAGCTTGAACAACCTGTGACTGAGGAAAGTTAAGTGTTGGGGCTGACTGACAAGTTTGATCTGTCCCTTGAGGAACACCATCCCAAATCTCTTCAGGACAGAATGGCGAACAGCTGTCAGGTTGCCCAGGCAAGGCAGGAGATGGCTGCTACTTGGCAACCCTTGGGATTTAACAGAGCCTAGGGATTATCCAAGGTCCTAATTTTTAAAAGGCTAGACAACACCAAGATTGATCTGATTAACCTCGTGTGCAGCTGGCTGAAGCTGTGATAAACAAGATAGGCCTCGGGTATGTGTAAGCCCCCTGTAATGAGTTACATTTGTGAGAAAGTATACAAAGCACGCTCTCTACTTCTTCAGAGAAAAACTGTTTCACACATGTGTCTCAGAGCAAGCACTGCTTTTCAAAGTTATATTCAGGAACCTTTCTTTTCTTTATCCTTAAGTTTTATCTTCAATTTACCCATCCTTGGGACTATTTAAGTGGTTGTTGTTTGTTTTTTTTTTTTTTCTTATCAAATGTCACTTACAATGTTTTTACTGATGACATCCTGGAGAGCAGCAGAGTTCAAGGGCACTTGACCTTGCTCTTTCAGAGAACTTTCCACATTTCCCATCCAGTCCAGCATTTCATCCAGGCCATCCTGCACACTCAGTGAGCGGGTCAAGGTTATCTGCAGTTTTTCATTTCGTTCGTTAACAGACTTGGATAGGTCATCATATCTCCCAACAATGTCATCTAGCCCAAAAAGATCAGAAAGTGTTAACCACAAAGCTCTCTTTGCCCTATTCCTTTTCAAAAATACACTATGGTGGTTCACACAATTTCCACACCAAAACTGGAAAAAAAAAAAAAAAAAAGAGGTTTAAATGATAAATTCAAAATGCGAAATCAGGGCACCATCTAAAACCTTAACAAAAGAAGAAAAAGATCTCAGTGAAATATAAAAAAAAAAAAAAAAGAAGTATTTTTTTAAAAAATAGTTGATATATATGTCATCTGCATTTAAAAAGAACTTTTGGGATGCACAAACATTTGAAGTGCCCCAGAAAAATGTTAACAGTCTAAACAGCCAATCTTTGGTTCGCAATCTGACATTTTCAAATTAGCCATACTATTAGCTAACTACATGGAAAAACGAAAAAGGTGACACTCATACACAGCTATTCTCAAGGACAATACACAGCTATAAAAAAATTTATCAAGAATTAACCTTTATATATAAAAATTATCTCTCCCTTGTGCATAGCATACATACTCCCTTCCCCTCTCTCTCTCTTTCTCTCTCTCACACACACACTTAAGCTTTTGTCAACCTTCACAGTCTAAGTAAAGTACTTGAAAGCACAGAAACTGACAGATGCACATATGAGAAAACAGATATATACAATGAGAAAAGAAATCAGGAAAATCCACTGAAAATAAGAAAGGTTGAGATTATGACTCTAAAATATAAATAGAATTTATGTGAAAAGTTTAACAGCAGACCAAAGGGAAAAATAAATAAGGTTAATAGGTTGACCTACCTCAGATGAGCTTAACCTTATTTTCAATTCTGAAGACTTAAGATGTTAAAATGTTGTTCTAGCCTAGTTTTCACTCAAACACAAAGTTCTATACTTTAACATCCCACATTCTATACTGCAGACCTATGAGAAGTTCAAAGAATAGTGATTTTTCATGAATTAATCTCTCTCTGGAATAAATCATCAATTTATTACTTATTGTCCAATAATTTGAAAAACATTTTAATTATTTATGAATGCTTTAGTTGGATATATTGTATGTTCAGTTAGAAAACTCTTGACGGCAAAGACCTAAGAATGAAAACATTTTACATGCTCTCTTTGGCCCATGGAACACAATCTATAGAAGCAATATTTGTCTTTGATTATTTTACTGTATCATGAAAAAACACTTTGACAAATTTTCACTGAATTGAGAGGTTAAGATAAGCTAATTTAAGGCGACAGTCAATGGTCCTGTCAGAGAACAGGATGAAGCCCGGAAGAGTGCAGAGCAGGGCGGGGGGCGGGGGGTGTCCGGGAGATGCACTGAATATGCTATCAGCAGACAAAACAAGAAGCAAGTTCAAACATAAGCCCTTCTTTGGAAGTCACAGAGAAAATACTCTGAATTATAGGAGGTGACGGATTAGCAGGTAAGCTGCCTCTCAGGTGGACAGTTCTATGTGTGGGAGGGTAAATCGGTAATCTAGTTAGCCTTGAGCAGTGCTTTCCCCAGCAAAGTCAGCTATTGTACTGAATGGGCACGTTTTGAGTGTTATTATTTTTGTATTTCTTAGTGACGAAATATTGTCACTGAAGTGAATTCTTGCTTTTACTAAGTAAATATTATTTTAGAAGAAAAAGGTACAAAATGGGATCTACTCTAAGACTTATTTTTTTAAGTGGTTGGTTTTCTTAGAGGTCAGATAGAGCTTAGAGAAATTCCTTTATATCTTAAATGTATTTTCACATAGTCCTAGAAACTTATGCCAGATAGAAGTTTTAAAGTCTTAATGTATAACATGTGGATTTTTAAGCCAATAAAAACCAAACTATGTACCCTTAGCAATGGGGAAAATGCCTCTTCAAATAACAGAAGCACATATATATGACAGTCTTCCTTTTCCTCCAAATCTCCATGCCCAAGTCCTTAGAGCAGTGGTTGCCAATGTGGGATGACAAGATGGTGCTCTGGGATGTAGGAACAAAATATTAGAACTTCCATTCATACCTTTATCTTGTGCTTTTAAATGATATGTTCTTGTGTTTTATAATTATAACACACATAATGTGATAAGATAGTATATCTTATAAATACACATGTATACATGGGGTATATGCTGAAATTTTTTTGACAGGGATGCATGCTCAAAAAAGTTAAGCCATCTTTAAGAATGAAAAAAAAAGTTTTCCTTCCATAGACTGGTTTTAGAAAAAAAAAGTTTCATCCTTCTCCTCATTTAAAATTTCTGCTCAGATCTTAACTCACACATGCTTTGGTGTGAAACACAGGTCCAATCATCTTATAAAACTTACGCTTTTTATTTCATGCACAGAAATATGTAATAACCTTGAACTACACATTAGCAAACCAATGCAGAAAATACAGTAAGGCAGCAAACATTTATTGATACCCCAATGTGAATTTAATCTAAACTAAATATGATCGTGCAATAGCTCTTCACTCAAGAGATAGTGACTCTAACGTGAGGGCACAGAATCGCCACTATGAATGGGTACAAGTTTCTAGTATCAACGGAGAAAACTGGGGTAATTAGAGCCCTGTGAGACCACTCAAAGGCTTCCAGAAAATGGAGAGGTGGAAACACGTGTTTTAAAGCACGTCTTTTCATGCCAGCCATGCTTCTGCTTTCTATAAAGACACCTCTGTGAGTCTCTTTTGGTCATAAGTTTAGAGTCTAACTCTGCCCAATGCCTTCCACCAAAAAAATCTCACGTCCTGCTTTCTATGGTGAGTGTTTGTTTCTATGGTGAGTCTTTGTTACATTTTCTAAATATAACAATAGACTTTAAACAAACTCTTGTCAAAATATACAACCCCCATTCCCAATATACCTGCCCCAAAAGGCATGCTCCTCCGAGACAGGGAAGCGCTATTTCACAGGGAAAGGGCAGAAGCAACACCATACGCACCCGTGAGTGTGTTCTCCGTTTCAGAACACCTTCATGGAGAATCTACCTGTGAGAAAGCAAGCAGGGAAATAAACACTTACCCAGTGTTTTCTGGATGTCATTCTTGGCTGGAAGCAGAGATCCTCTAGCATCTAAAAGCACTTCCGCTGTTTTTTTCAGTTTCTCTACAGCAACCTGCTGACTTGATATCTGTCCTTGCAGAGCCTAGAGGATCGAATGCTTCAGTTATACTCAATAGTACTAAATGATGTATTTCTAATAAAAAAATTATTTCTAGTACAATAAGGTAATATTAGACATAGAAATCTTTTCATCATTATCAACTTACTCCAGAGTCCTTAGAATAAGGCCAGTTATAAAGTGGTGTTAGCAAAGTCATCAACCAGTGAGGGCAATATAAATTCAGCCTTGAAAGAAGCCACTGAGCATACGTTCATGACTCGTGGCCTGGTTCTTGATCTTGCAACCGCCTCCCCCTAACCTGAGGTCTCCCTTCATCCCCCTTTCAGGGTATCGTCCTGGACGAGACCCTCAGTAACCACCAGAAAACAAAAACAAAAACCAATCTAACACCAAAAACAAAACAAAACCACCTTGAGGACTATCTCTGACTCCAGGTAAGGAAATAAGGATTTCCGCTTCTATGCAAAGTCATATTTATTTCTGTTTATTCAACAAATGTTACTTAACATCTAACAAATTCAAAAAAATCTTGCTGCGTTTGTGAAAATACAAAACCAAACAGATACAAAGCTCACCCATAGGGATCTTACAGTCTATATCAGCAACCTGTTAAGTGCTACTGGAAGCTGAGAGGGGGCTAAGTGCAGAGGGAAATGAGGACCGTTCTCCATGCTGGTGGCACTGGGCTGGGTCCTGAGGAAAGTATGGAAGGAGGCAGGTAGAAGCAGGAAGGCCATGTCCCTGCAGAGTGGACAAAGATAGGGACTGAAATATCACAGGACAGGGGAGGGTCCCAACCAGGTAGAAAATATGTCTGGTTGAATAAAGAGCAACAGGGCTGCCCCGCTAAAGAGGCTACATTTCATCCTGCAGCAATGGAGAGTCGTTCAAGGATTCTGAGTATGGGTTGACACACTCAGAGCTGTGTTAAGAGAGGGCAAAATTAGTAGCACTGTGCGGGATATGTGACATGAGTAAGAAATGAAGCAGAGAAGCCAGCTGGAGCAATTTCAGCAGGAACAAAGGAGAGAGCCCCTTCTGGGCTGGGAAGACAAAACTGGTTACAAAGTTGGGGAGGGTCTCTTGATAACTGGTTATCTAAAGCTGTGCTTTGAGATGCGGTAGACACAAACTACATGGAACTTTCAAAATTTAAAATTAATTGAAATCTAATAAAATTCAAAATTCAATTCTTCAGTTGTTCTAACCATATTTCAAGTCCTAAGCAGCCAAGGGTAATGAGTGGTTACCATGTTGGAGACATTATAGAATATTTCCATGGTCACAGAATGTTCTACGGGATATCACTGCTTAAGGAGGCAGGAATAAGGAAAAAGAAGAGAAAAGAGAAGCATCTAGTGGTTTTGAGCTGAAGCAATTAATGGAATTCATAAGCAAAAGTGGGAGCAAGTTTAGGAGCAAAGGAGAGTTTAGGAATTTATGACTTCAAAGAGCTCTTAGGAACCTCACATAGAAAGAAAAACAAAACAAAACAAAAAAACTGGGGAAGATGGAAGTGGAGTGACTCTGAACACAGGCTAGAACCAGACATAAAGCTCTGGGAGCCAAGTCCCACAGCGAGACCACCAGAGCTGCAGGCACTAGAAGAGGAGGCCAGGCGGAATCATGGACAGTTCTTAGACGTACGTGCTGAGAAGGAAAAAAGAACAGATGTCATCAAGGAGGTGGAAATGGGACTGGAATAATTCTGTCCCCAGAGGTTATAGGAAGAGAGAAAATGGAAAAGGTTAACAATGCTGTTTGCTTCAGAAAGGATATCGGAACTCTGGATTTGCTGAATTGAGGCCCCCACTTCTCTAAGTACAAGGGGCTTAGCAGTTGCAACAAAGAGACAAGAGGTAGAGGCAAGAACCACAGAGTCTTCCAGAAGTCTGGCCCCGCATTCCTAACACCTCTGACATATCTGTGTCCAAAAGGGCTGGCCACCCAGGCCCTCAGCTTGGCTTTCACTTCACTGGAGCTACTCAAGCTCCTCTCTCAGTCTCACACTCGGATTTCAAATTCAAATTCCCATATGCCCAACTGTAGATGAACTCATCCCTGGCCAAGGGCCCAGGTTTCCAACTGCCTCTTGATCATTTCCATCTGGGTGTAAACAGTCACCTCCAACTCAAAACACTGAATCTGAACTCATTTTCTCACCCCTACACCTGCACTCCTCCTGTTGTTATAGCTCATGACCCAAGTAGTAACTCTGAGCTTCCTTCTGGACGCTCCCTCAACCCTCCTTTCCACATGCAAATCCACCACCGGGCCCTGACAATTTTACCTGCTCAACGTGTTTTTAAAAGCAGGCTGCTGCTCTGTATTTCTGGATCACTGCACTCAACTGAGAAAAGCATCCTACCAAGCCCCCTGCCTCCAATCTCTTCCCCAACATAGCTTCCCCTCCCCGTGTGTTCTACCTACAATACATTCCTGGACAATACCACTCCCCTCTTTAAAATCTTTCAGTAGCTTCCCACTGCTCACAGACTTGAGCCTACAATGACATATATCCCTTAATTCTACCTTCAATCTCATCTTCTTCCACCTCCTGTTCCAGAAATGTCCAAAAACACAGTTGTTTCAGAACTATTTGCTCAAGCTAGACCCAACATTTAACATCTCTATATGTTAACCTTCTCACGCTACCCATCCCCCCATCATCCTGAGCCTGGCTCTTGTTCACCTATTAACAGTCAGCTGGGAAACCCCCTAACTTTCTCTTTACCCCTAGTTTGCAAGAATTCACCCCAGGGGCTCCCATAAGTACCCTGTGAATAATACTGGATTTGTCTCTTTAACTTCTTTGAGAACAAGGAATTTATTCTAGTCCACTTCCTGTTCACTGCCCTACACAGTGCTTGGGACACTGAAAAAGTTTCTAAAAGAAGTAAATGAATGAAAAGTAAATAAGTAAAAACATCAGGCATAAGATCCCAAAAGATCCTCTTCTATTTCTGCCTTCATTTCAGACTAAAACAAATGCCTAGAGCCAATGGCAAATAATTCCTCAACTGATTTTCAGATTCAAATAATTTAAACGACATACGGGCAGCCCATATATGTCAAAAGGCCCAGCAAGCTATGGCCGAAGTGGGGTTTGTGATCTGTGTACCAGATCCTAAAACTGTCCCAAGAGGCCAAAGACTCTGTATCAGGGTGGATCTGTCTAGGAAATCCTTTTACAGGTTCAGTTACAGGACAATTCCTCATGACAGGAACCTTACCTAGAACCAGGCTGAAGTCCAAGCCGCAGACACAGTTTGCTGGCACTGCATACTTATTTAAGAGATGAAATAAGGTTATGAAGACCTCCAAAAAAAGTTTTTTTAGAATATGAGTTCTCCAAGGGGAGAGGCAGAGTTTTAACACCTTTGTGTCTTCACAAAGCCTAACAGTAGGCCTAGCACATAAACGTCTACAGGATAGATACCTGTGAAAGTCAGCATGGTTCTACAAAATGTTTAGTACCAATGTCGGCCCGACCTATCATCCTAAAACTTAGAAATGGATCACAAGAGAAGCACTTTATTCTTGATCTCTTCTTTTCAAAACATCCCATGCCTTTTCTCTCCATAATTACATTCAAGTCAACAATTATTAATCCCTAACATGTATCAGGTTAAAATTTAACGAGGGCAGAGGTTTACAATAGAGCTTCAGAATAAAATTGCAAACTGAAATATGTACCATATGTACTTTTTAATGGATTTCAATGAAATCAAAACATAAAGAAGCATCTATGACAAGGGGCTACTGAGAGATCATGACCTTGGTCTCCTCCCCTGGACCAGAAAAGTGTGAAACTTATAAAGGGCACTTGTCCAAGACTCAGGAGACACCTGGCTTACAATATCCCTGAGCTCAGTGCAAATGCTGACACTGTCAGTCAACACCACCTAGCTCCATGCCTAGTCCCGAACCTAGGCCTCTAAACTGGTCCCCAAATCCTGTCTTTCTGTGCCTGGTATGGAACCACAATGGTTTTTGTCCACGGATCTTTCTGGAAGCAGAGCTTAGTTATTACAGTTCAGTTCAGTGGTATCAGAGTGCTGACAACACAGCTACCAGTCGCTAATAACAATGTGCTATTGGACAGTAATGTGTCAAATGAACCAACTTGGATACCCCCGAGTTACATTTATTATCCAACAGAATATGCTAGCATTGTAAGTGTAGAGAAAACTGAATTTTCTGTGGTAGTCTTATGTGTTTATATTACTGCCGAAGAAAAATAATTTTTAAATGTTAATAAAAATGAAAGAAATGGAAAGCGCCCAATCCTCCTAAAAATGTATCCTTGCTACACACTGAGATCATCTGTGAGGAAAATAAGAACATATGCCAAGAATAACTTTAACTGCACATTTAATTTTTAAAATTACGCTGTGGCTTAGTGAGAATTAATTCTCTTGAGACATTGCTCTCCTCTTTAACACTCCTTTGGCTGCCTGATGACCAGAAGAATCTTCTTCCACGGCCCATACCAAGAAAGTTTTCCTCTGTTTGACAATTAATCCAGGTATTGGTTTAACTTTAAAACTACAGCATCCTTTTGGTTTCTTCTTTTTCTTTTAGCTCTAGTTATAGAAAAATTACTTTCATATAGGGTGGACTCAGTTTCCTGATAAAGACCTTAACTTAAAATGTGTTGTTTTTAGAGTATACACTTTCCTTATTAAAAATACCTGACTTCTTAACTAAATGTCATGTAGACAATCTTCATAATTATTTTAAGCTATTGGCAATTTCTACCAAAATACTGGTCTTTACGCCACAGTTTGTCCTTTGCCCCTACCACATACTCTGTTCTTGGACACATGATCAAGTGGGACCAGGAAACTTAATTAAGACAGACTTATTCTTATGCTTGTGGAAAGAATAAATACAAACAAAAAGGCCCAGGACTGGTAACACACACCCAAAGGAAGGAAGCCACCCCCGGGAGCCCACGCCCCCACTGGGGTGCCCACCTACAGCAGGACCTCTCCCTGGAGCCTCAGGTGACACTGGGTAAATGCTGCAGCCCAGGAGAGAAGCATGCCCTCTGTCCCAAAGACAGTTGTAGCCAAGGCTACAACTTAGCTTTCTTCCAACCATAGGTGGCCAGTCTCAGGCAATACCTAATGTTAAGCTCCCTTGACAAGGCACCTGTTTTCCCTAGTAACAGCATGAGAATGGCTTCTGATTCTGTAACTCGCAGATGCAGGTGAATTCTGGAAGGCAGCTGTTTAACTGGCAATACTGTGATGAGCTCCTAGCAATGGCAGCAATGACTGCTACCCATCCGCTTAAAGGAGACACAGAACTGATTTATGAAATGAAACTTCCAAACTCAAAATCATTGGTCATATGGAACAGGAGCAAAGTACTTCAAAAATGATCTCCCACCCCATTAAGATTCTAAAATGCGCTTTAAATTAAGATAGAGAGACTCTCTCTCTGCCATTGTGGGTGTGCTGAGAGCTCCTCAATTATGCAAGTCTGACATCAAGCCTGCACTTCTGAAGGGGTGGGCAGACTTCCTGAGAACTGTGCCAGGCAATAACGGCAGTTTATGCCTCTAAGAATCATGGGGATCCTCAACAGGAACACCAGTCCTGGTCCTCAGAATGGAACAATGACATCCTTCCTCCTTTCCACCTGTTCGTTCTTGAACACACCCTCAATTCAGTACCACCTTTGGACCACACACTCTTGTAGGTGAGGGAGAGATAGCCAAGAACAAAAGAGAAAAACACCTGCCTTCATGGAACTTACTTCCAATGGAGGAGAAAGACAATGAACAAAATAAGTAAGAATAAAGATACTTATCTGGTCAGGGCAATACAGATCTTTCTTTAGGGAGGAGGGAGCAGTGGGATGCCAGCCATAACAGCAATGTCAACCCATTCACAACAGTGGAAAACACAACCTCATTAGAAAGAGAAATTAATGGACTGTGAATTAGAAAGAGAAGTATGTTTCCCATCCTCTGTTCCATTTCCAAAGTAAAACGCTCAACAAAAGTGTGGGGGAGCAGAATGCTTTCAAGACAACTAAAGGGCTGGATCGCTCACTTTTCTCTCTCTGTTTCTCCTTCTCGGTCTCTTTCTCTTACCTTGGTCTCCTCTAACTGCCTTTGCAGATTTTTAGGGTCCACAGCGATGGGTTCAGATAAGTGTTTGCTCGCTGTGACCTCACAGGCCTGGAGCCCAGAAAGAAGTCCACATGAAGCTTCTTCGTAGTGTTGATATTTATCCACCAGGTCTTTAAGGTTATTCCCAAGGACATTGCACTAAAAAACAATAAAAATGAAAACTCAGAAGAAATGAAGGGTGGGGGATTAAAATCCTACTGTATATGTGTTAAAAACCATACGACCTACGAGTTAGGCAATTTGGAAAACACCAGAGTTCAACCAAAGTTAGGGGAAAATGGTAGGACTAAGATATTTTTCCTTCATGTGAAGAAGTATCTTCAAAAAGTAACCATAAAAACGAAGAGATAGTCCTAGATTTATACCAGTGCAAAAACATGTTTACAGGGGCTGGGTCTCATCGCCAAATGGAGAATTCGGGTATCAATCACCAAGGGAACTAATCTACCGGACACACTCCAAGTTTTATATACCACATGGAAAGCTATGTATTTGATGGAAAAGTTTTCAAAGTACTTTATAAATCACTTCTATGTCACCCGAGACTGAAGTTGCACAAGCAGGGCAAATAATCTAGAGCAGAATGGAGCAAAGGCCAATAACTAATGATGCTCCTCACACCATTTGTGCGACTTGGTTAGTCTGTTCAGCTTATACTGTGAAGAGGGAAATGTCTTCTTAGTTCTGCGGGGTTTTTTTGTTTTTGTTTTTGTTTTTAACAAAAGCCTTCTGCTTGTGCACAAGGAGAAGCTGAAACAGTCTGTTAGCTAGGAAGCATTACAATAACGAACTGATCAACCACACCTGCAAAACAAACAAGTGTGAAGGGCAAATGATGTGACGTGAAAGCTTGGTTCCAAGCCTGAGAGGCAGCAAATCAGCAAGCCAGGCTTCAGGTCCGGAACCAAAACACAAATGCCACCTGGTGGTCAGATCGGATATTGGCGTTTTAGAGTTAAGGCTGTCTGGAAACCACTCGCAAAAAAACCTAAATCGATACCTTGAGGCTCCTAACTTTCAAACACGTTTGCTGAGGTAAAGCAGATGAGTAAGAAAGAGGGAATGAGGATGAAACCACCTGATGTCCTCTGCTTCAGTTCTTCACTTTCTCGCTTGTAATTCCAAAACCAAAGTGGAGAGGACAGAGCGAAACTATAGTCACAGGCTAATCTCCCCTTAAAAATAAAATTACCTTCGAGTAGAGAGACCTGAACCGATCAGTGGCATGATCCAGTTTGCCCTGGACCTCTCTGTGGGTCGCCGAAGTATCGATGCTTTCCTGGGCAGCCTTGCTGCTGCCACTTCTCCTGCTGCAAGATTTGGCCGCTTCTAACACTCTGTTTCCAGAAATTGTGATGTACCTCAAGTCCCCTTTGTGAGAAATGACATCCTCTGAGAAACTCTTCTGCCGCTTTAGCTTGGTCAGCAAGCCACCAAGGTCATCTGCGCCTGCCTCCAGGTTTTCCAGCTCCTGCTCTGACTGCTGCAGCCAGTGCTCGAACTCACTGTAGTCGGTGTCAAACTTCTCCAGTTCCTCCTGCAGAGAGTGAGTCAACTTCATCTTCTTCTCCGACTCGGCCAGCACGGCCTCATAGTGTGCTTTCAGTTCCTTCATGTTCTTCTGCAGTTTCTCTTTCTCCTCAGGAGACAGATGGTGGCCCTGTGTATCGAGCAAGGCTTGCGCAGCCTGCGTGGCCACGAGGACAGCCTGGTGCTGAGATGCGATCTTCTCGTGTCGGGCCTGCGTGAGAACACATCAGCCGGGAGGTCAGAGCTGTGACAGGGTTACACAGAGGAGGCTGTTGGGGTTCGACCAATCCCAGTCACCTCAGGATGGACAGACTTAAATGAGCCACAGGCCGGTGACTGGATTCTCATGAACCTCACCAAGGTGCACTGTATTTCCCTCATGTGGGCGCATTTCAGAAGAACAGACTTGACCATCCTAATTTCATTTTTATGGAGATTTTCTAATCTTCTCTAAAACAGCCCTTAGATAGTCACAGAAGATAAGTACTGATTTTGAGAAGTTTGGAAAAAATGTGATGAATATCTCTTCCAATTGAAAGACAAGCACCTATAGTCTGATCTCATTCTAGTCACTGCTTCCTGACAACCATCCCGAAGGGACTCCTCCTGTCTTAAGCTAACTACTGAGCAACAAAATACAACATTTTTATTAAGAAATGATCCTGAGAAGACACTTAAGAAGGAAAAAGAGAATTTGTTAATTTGAAGGCTATAAAAACACTAGGACAACCATTAAGCAAGAACAATACACCTTCAGAGAAGCCCAGACAAAGTTAGAGGAACATACACAGTCAAAGGAAATACTGGAGCTACTGGGCTTCACTGGGCCTCAGCTTCCTACATGAGGAAAAGGAAACAATGAGTCCTACACATCCTAGGTTTGCCGACATGAGTACATGAGATCATGTGTGCAGACTACTTCCTGGCAAGCCCGGCATATGCCAGGGATTAAAATCCACTCTGAAAGCAGAGAATGGGTGTGCAGAGCTACTGCATCCTCAGCCTTCAGGGCAGCTGGGTGGGTGTCAGGTAGCTGGAGTCTCTTTCTCTCCAGCAAAGCAGCTGCTTCCATTCACCCCAATATCCATACAACTATGGCAAAAAAGATAAGAATCCTTTTAGATAATTTCCAAAACTTCTCATAATGGTTTACAGGGAGCCAATGTAATGATAACATTACCTCATAATGGTTCATAGGGAGCCATAATGTAATGATAACATTACCTCAGAGTTCTCTATTTGGTCCAACCCCATCCCCACTCCAGGAACTCCAGTGTCTCAAACCACTACCTCTACCCCCTCCTCGTGAGGCACATTAGGGGCTTTTTTCCCCAGGTCTTCTCATCTGGTAACAGCTCTTCCCTCAGGTATCTCTCGCACACACCCCCTCTAAGTCTTCACGCAAATCTCATCGTCTCAGCTAGACCTGCTCAGAAATGATCTTATTTAATGCTGATAAGTGGTTCCCGACCCCATGCTCACCCACCCATACCAACTCAACTTACTTCTTTTAGCAAAAGATCATTACCTTCTAACATCCCATATTGTATAAAATTTAGTTATTAATAAATATCATCTTCACTATCCTCACAGGCAAGCACCATGGCAGGGAATTTATGTTGCTCACTGGGAAATCCCATGCACCTAGAACAGTGTTAGCACCAAGGACTAATAATAACTACGCTATGAAATAAACAGGACTGAGAAGAACTGTTGTAGGAAAACTGTTCACTTATAAGTCTGATCCCCATCAGTCAGCTGAGAACAGACTCATTAATATTTGTATTCTATCTACAACAATGCCTGCCACATCATGGACCCATGATATTTTTGTCCAAAGAACTTTTCTCCCACAGACTATGTCTTTGACATTTGAGCTATAACCATAGACTGCCCTCCAGTGGGTCCTCCACACATGGGACGTTAGACAGACATATGGAACACCTTATAAATGATCTGATCCATCCCCTTCCTTTTATAAATGAGGAAATCTGGGCTGAGGGAAGAAACCATGTGGCCTAGGACATGTGGCACAACTAGAAAGTACTGGAAACAGAAGCCCTAGTCAGGCCCTTGGGCTGTTTCTGAACTCTGTCAGGACATTAAGAATTCCTAAAGCGCTTTCAGAGACCCATATCCTTAGAAGCAAAAAGATCAGAAGGCAAACATCATGCTGTGGCTAAAAACAAGAGCTTTCCTATGAGGCCTCTTTATGTTTGAATCCACCCACTGGTATTTTCACTCATTGGGTCAAGTTACTAACCTTTTCTGACTTCTTTATAGCTGACTCATTCCTAAAGGAATTCATTAACTTTTTCATTTTAAGAGATAATTACAATAAGGTTCTGGAATAGCCCCCGTAAACTATGAATACAATAAATACTTCCACTCTTCTTCTTGTTTGACTTATATTTCCTAGACTATAAAAACCTTCTATTCCAAGGACTCCAAAGACAAAGACATGGAGGAAAACTCCTAAAACTGCAAAGGGCCTCCAGTCCAGTCATCTGATTTTGTGACAACAAAAGCCACATGCTGAAATAAAATGGTCAGTTATGTGACACTCTGAAAAAGGTTTTCAAAAGTTGCCTCTGCTCCAGCACTAGATGTGTACACTTGGACAAACGACTTCACTTCTGTACGTTCCAGTTTCCCCACCTGTGAAATGAGAATGCAGCCCCTGACTTCCAAGGGAGCAGGGGGCCAGAGGGACTCAGGGTGTTCAGATGGGAAGAGCTGAGAAAGGAGCCTGCAGGGTCCACCATAACTGTTATCTATTTGCCATTAATTAATACCAGCTATCATTATTTCTATTAATTCTTCACAAATTTGCTCCAGTTAGAAGAATGCCACATCTCATTGTTTCTTGCTTAGAGTTCTCACAGCAACTTATATCTGACACAATGATGCACCTAGAAGGTGGGACTTTACAGTCAGTGGTCATTAAGGTTTCAAGAGAGAACTCAGGTACCCCATTTCCACAGACCTAAGAGACAGAATTTGACAATATCACTCTGTTTAAAACAACAAACCTTAACTTTCTGGTACTGCTGGTTCAGATTCTCCTCAGTGGTTCCAACTTGTCCATCAACATCAGTTTCCAACAGGTTACCATTAACCTCATCTTCCTCTCCCATCACCGACGTGCCATCGCCTTCTTGAAAATGAGTTCCGTTCTGTTCAATGACCTGTCTCTGTTTGACCTCTGCTCTGTCGGAGTCTTTGTCGACATTGGACAGCCAGTCCAGCAGGTTTTCTATTTTGGTTTTGCTCTCTTCCAGTTGCTTTGCAGCTGCCACCTGGAGAGAGGAAGTTCACAGGAGGTATTCTATATGCTGGCTGAGGCACCAGTTTTAAGACATTCCAAAAGTAAATATTTAAAATCATTTAAAATTAGAGTGGGGATACTAAAAATGGACACACACTAAAAACTGAACACAGTGAAATTAAACCTTAGAGTCACAGGTAGTTACTGGGCATTCTGAAATTTTAACTACAATTGATGTCCTTAAAAAGACATGCTGAATTTTTAACTACAATTGATCGAGTCTCATGCATTTCCCAAGTAGAAAGCCTGACAATCCCACTTAAAAAAATTTTTTTTAAGTTAAAACGAGTTTTTCAAACTTTCTACAACATTTGGCCAATTATATGACTGGAAACCCATCATTCTCGTCTCTGGTACTAATCATTGCTTACTGGCACCTGATACCACTTAAAACTTCAAGTAGCTGTTATACTAATCATCTTCAACAAAGCAACAGTGTACTACATATTGGAATGAGGACCTTTTCAGTTTCTTCTTTGATTGCTGTTGTCACAACTTTATCCAGCTCCTTTTTGGATTGTTCTGCCTTTAGATTAAGCTGTTCACACTTAAACTTGGCTTCATTGAGTTTTTGCTCAATCAAAGCTTTATCTTCTCGTGATAGCTTTTCACCATTCTCTTTTAAGAATTTCTCCGTATTTTTCACTATTTCTGCCAAAGCCTGTGCACTTCCTCGCATATCTTTCTGTAATTCCTTATAACACAAAAGAAAAAAAAACCCTTATTAAATTATTACCTATTTAATTCTACAAGAGCTGTAATTCTAAAACAGGGAGTGAGCAGAGAAGAATCGAACACTTATTTATAGGTTGAGAACGCATAGTCAATCTGAGTTGGTTTACTTAAGTCACAATATTCAATTTAATGTGAAATCTCAAATGACATTAAAGAAAGTGTGAGATTTTCATATTTCTAAAACATAAAAATTTATGTTTCAGAACATGAACTTCAGGAGCGTGGAGGTGGCTCAATTGGTTAAGTGGCTGACTCTTGGTTTCAGCTTGGGTCACAATCTCACGGTCCCGGGATCAAGCCCGGCACTGGGCTCCACACTCAGCGGGGAGTCTGCTGAGGATTTCTCTCCCTCTCCCTCTGCCCCTCCTCCTGCTGTGTCTAAAATAAATAAATAAGTCTTTTTAAAAAAGAAAATAATGAATTTAATAATATAATCTATACGAATTTGCTCACACCAGATATTATCACACTATATGAACACATTTATAGGAGCTTTTAAAGACATGACACTACTATTTACTATTTATTCAGTTTCTAAACATTTATTTTTTAATATATATTTATTACTCAGGATAAAAACAAATTCTCCCAGTGAACTAAGATAACTTCTTCTAAACTCCAAGGCTCTCTAATATGCAATGTTTGCTTCTTTGCCACAGTTGCTAGGAAGCTCAAAATTAGGATCTCTCCTCAGCAGTTATAGCTTCCCTCCATCTAGATTTCTGTATGGAATTTTTCTCTTCTTTTCCTCCTTTATTTTGTGTTTTCATTCTCCAAATTATACTGTTTGAACTTTCCCAATATTTTTCCGTATTTTTAATTTAAGCTTTATCAAATCATTCTAAGTATTTGAATGGAAAGAGATACTACTTACTGAGCCACTATTATGTGCCATTAACTGTGCTAGTCACTTAATTAACACACAGCATTTGCTTAACTCCTACAATCAGTGAGGTATGACCAACAAAGAAACTAAGGCTTGAAGAGGTTCTTTATAAAGCTAACAGTGTGGAGTATCTTGCATTTGAACCAAGAGCTATCTAGTTATCATGAGAATGTTCTTTCTCCTGACACCAAAATCAGGCTATCTTTACCTCTCTTTATTGTTTGTTCATGTGATGAAGAGGGACAAATTGTGGAGAAAGATGAAAGGAATAGGAAGTTAAGAAAGAGAAAGAACCCAGACAAATAGCTACTGTACAACTGAGTGAGCTGGCTTTAAGGGGAGACAAGTTTTAACTCCTTACACAAGATACTTCCATTAGCAACCTCCTTTTTTTTTTTTTTTTTAAAAAGGTGGCTTACTATTATATAGTAGTTCTTTTTCTTTTTTCTTTTTTTTTTTTTTTAAAGATTTTATTTATTTATTTGACAGAGAGAGATCACAGGTAGGAAGAGAGGCAGGCAGAGAGAGAGAAGAGGAAGCAGGCTCCCTGCTGAGCAGAGAGCCCGATGTGGGACTCTATCCCAGGACCCTGAGATCATGACCTGAGCCGAAGGCAGTGGCTTAACCCACTGAGCCACCCAGGCGCCCCATTAGCAACCTCCTTTACAGCGCCTTCCCTCAATATCTCACCAACATCAGTCAAGAAAATTATTGGCTTTCTTGAAGCTGGAAATGTAACTCTTAGTATCAAGTTGAAAGCTCACCTTGGCTCAGAATAGCTGACATGACTTGCTAATAATACTATTAGTATCAACAGAGAGCTGCTGATGCAAAACCAAATTTTACCTCCTGCTTGGACTGATACTTCTTTAACTCAGTTGTGCCATCTCCAATCACGAAGGCTTCCTGGTGACCAATGAGGCGGTTTTCAGTCTGGGTGAGGAGATCGCATATTCCTTGGAGTTTCTCTTTGTACTCCTGCTGACGTTCTGCCACGATCTAAACAGGGCAAAACCAAAGCACCTTAGATGTGTGGTCATAAACTCACTATTGTGATTCCTCCTTATGAGAACACATTTTGCAAGTTCTGCACATTGTACGAGTTCTAACTGCAAAATCAGAACATATCTTGCAAGTTTTTCTGTGTATGCTGTAAACATGATAGCAGTGGGGTACATATGGAGCAAGGTGACACAGAAAGTAAGAGCATGTCCCGTATACAAAGAAGGAGCTCATGTTCGGATGAAACTGCTCAGGAGAATACTGGCCATGCATATGGGTAAGAGATGGAGCTTCTGACCCACAGGAAGGAACATTCCATGTTCTTAAGCTCTCGAAACCTGCGACACACACAATTAATTCTGCAAAAGGATATCAAAACAGAAGTTAGTTGTGGTTTGTATGTTAACGTATCTGCTATGTGTACTTGGGTTATCATGCGGAAGACAACGCCTAGGGGCTTCAAGAAAAACTAAAAGGAGCACTGCATGCAATGTTTTTACTTAATTACTGTGCCTAATTCCACTGCCACCCCTCTGCTCATTAGATGTAGCACTCTAATATAATTCACTCGATCAAGAGATTAATTTGGTAAATCAGTACTAATACTCGCACCTTTCCTTTTCCTACTATTTATACACTAGTTATGCATCTTAAAGCCACTCACTGATCATGTTTCCTAGAAGCCCAACACATGCCAGGCAAGTAAAATCATTCTTTTATTAGTGCTCACAGTACTACCAGGTAAGCACGGTTACTATTTCATATTTACCACTGAGAAAACCATGATTGAGCAATGTGCCCTAGGTCACACATGACTGAGGGTAGCTGGGAGGTGAGCTCAGCCACTCTGACTCCAGAGCCCATGCTCCGTGCTGCTGTGCCCTCCTTCCTCCCAGTGGGAAAAGATACCTTACTCTTCTTTGTCCATATGTTCATCAATTTATCAAAATCTGAGCGCATCCATATTTCCTATTCCCCCCCAAAAATCAAGACTCCCACTTGAAAATGGTGGTTTCAGGGAGTCATAAAAATTAAAATAAACTATAGCATTCTTGTGGAAAATAATATTCTTATATATTCCAGCATCTCTCCATTATACCCTGTCCACTAACTGCCTTTCTGGATCCTGGGGTATCAACATAACAGGTTTCACACAAAAGAACTAAAAACAAAGAATTCCAGCTCCACAAAGAAAGGCAAACCTTCTGATCATCAAGATCTTGTTCTAGCTGTAACTGAGCCTTTAGGTGCTCTACCCGGGCAGTTACTGATTCCTGCACATCAAGAAAACACTTCTGAGTGGTATTTAGGAGCCTCAGGAGTTGTTTGCTTTGGCTGGGAGACAGGTCTTGTGCACACTCAGAAATGAAGAACTGCACATCAAGGGCAGTGGCCTCCAGCTGCACTTTGGTGTGTCCAAGGTCTTTTAACACGTTCTGTGAACAAAACAGTGCAAGTTATAAAATGGGAAGTAAGCCATAATATAAAACTTGTATTGATAATATTTAAAAATATCCTTCTTCTATCAGGGACTCAAGGTTTTACTGACATGTTTTCATGATTCGGTTAGTCAAAAATCTATTCAGCACCTGATAGTGGATGGTAATGATGAAATTATTTAAATACTATGGTACTTAATATTATATGGGAAGATAATTTCTCTAAGAATTTTTTTTTTAATTTCTCTAACTTATTTTTTAGAGAGAGTGTGCAGGAGGAGGGACAGACGGAGAAGGAGAGCATCTCAAGCAGACTCCCTGCTGAGTGCAGGGCCCAAAGAGGGGTTCGATCTCACAATCCTGAGATCATGACCTGAGCCAAAATCAAGAGTTGGATATTTAGCTGACTGAGCCACCCAGGTGCCCCTCCTCTAAGAATATTTTAATCTTTTTATATTTTAATATTTTAATACTTTAATCTTGCCTCCATATCACATTTAAAATGTAACTGTAAGAAAAGATAAAGACCCAAACTTACATAGATTTGGCATGTTAAAGGGGAAAATAAACATTAAAATATTACTTGTTAATATTGACAATATCCATGTAATTGTGGTTTCACATAAATGAGCCAATGGGGAATCTGAAACATAAATTCAATGAACTACAATTTCAGTTTTCTGACTCAGGCCAGGAGCCTAAGATTCATTCATGAGGCATGCTATTCAAGTTAAGAACTATGATGTACTTTTAAGACTAATTTAAAAACTACATATTTATGTGACTAATACATACATGAATATAAATCTTAAGATGTCAGTGGTGGTAAGGCACTGATAAGGCAGTTGGGAAAGCATCAGAATGATAACCATATGTTGTGATTATTTCATGGTTGTGTTAGTTATGAACAAACATCTCTTAGAGACAAGGAAGAAAATAACCTTTTAAGATTTAGCAGTCATGATTGTTCCTGTAAACAGTTGTTATATTAAACCTGGAGGTTTTTAAATGTACTTTATCTCATTTGTTTTAATACTTGCCTTGAGAAATTCCAAAGTTCTCTTCACATGTTCAGCGTCTTGTACATTCACAATCTCAATATCCTTCAAAGACTTGCTCTTCTCGGATATCCAAGATGAGAAAGACTCCAGTTTCTGTAGAAATTCTTCATGGGAAACTGCTAGTTTAGACTAGAAAATAAAATCATGTGTTCATTTCAATTACCAAATTTCAAATTCCTACAAAAACTGGCTCTGTTTCAAGGCCCTAGCAGTATTAAAACAAAAAAGACTTCATCTCATGACTAAATTTTCAAATAATCAAATTTTCTTCAAAACTCAAATTCTGACTTGGCGTGAAATGCTTCGATGCCTACCATTTCGGAGTCAATTGCAAGCACGACGTGTTTCATTCTTTCTGAAGACACACTGCTAAGGGAAGAGAAAGAAGTCTGCAAATTTTGGTGGCTAGTCCTCAATTCCTCCAGCTGTCCAGTGGGGAAGTCACTGGGAAGAGACTCTAAAAACTCTTCTGCCAACTTCATGTCTTTTCTTAAAAGAACAGCAATTGGAGCCAATCCCAATTCAAATGTCTGCGAAAAACAGATATCCCAGAACCATTCAGTGAAAACACCAATCACAATCCATTCTAAATGTAAGAGTAAAGCCCAATGCTCATTTTTCCAAGTTAACACCAGCTGACAACCATTCGTAACAGGCAGTGGACAGTTCTTACCTCTAACTGTTTAAGTTGTTTCCTCAAAGCTTCCAGATTATTATCCAGAGACTCCTGGCTGTCTAAAGGGGGCTTCATATCTTGAAGTAAAGCCAAATACTCATGCATTTTTGATGTGTGCTGTGAACACTGCTGTAATTCAGTGGAAAACTAAACACAAATTTGGACATTTTAATTCAATAGCCTTTACATTGTTTTTTAAAGCAAATAAAATATATGGGGTTATTCCCAAATGTTTCATGCAGCTACTACCATATAAAAATGTAAAATCAACTTACTTGTTCCACTGAGCTATCTCCAGACGTCATTCCTTTTGACCCTGAAATACTTTCCAAATGGTCTGGGGTATCACTGCATAGCTCCCCCAGCTTCTCATCGCTTGGCAATGCTGATGTAAACACAGTAGAACTTTCTAGTCTAATATCTTTTATATTTTGTGAACTAAGGGAACAATGGTTTTCTTCTTTGCTTTTAAGATCATCAAGAATGTGTGACTTTTCATCCACCATCTCAGGAGTAGTGGGTGATTTTTGATTCAAGTCACTGACCTGTTCCACCTTCTCTGAGTACGTGTCAGCCAGCAGCTTGTAGAAAATATTTTCAAGTTGCAATGGAGCTACTTTAGAGGTTATACCTCTTTTCTCTAGCTCATACTCCATCTGGGTTAATTCTTTTATCAATTCAATTGCTCCAGTAATTTTCTGCTTATACTGATTTTGCCTAAGTATATCAAGGAGAAGCTCAGACTTCAGATTTGCAATACAGAACGGATCATTGCTGCTCTCTGCTTTCAGTTCTGGTGAGTTATTCACAGGGGAAACCCCAGAACAGTCACCAACTTCAAAGTCACTGGGCACACCAGATGCTTTATTTGCCAGCTGTGATATGCTAACTCTTTTAATTAAGTTTTGAAGTAAAGTTTTGGTGTCTGCACAGACTGAAGATTCTTCAACCTCTTGAGGATTCATAGGGCCTTCTTCCAGTATACTTTTTAAGATATCCTTTACATCCTCAACAAATACCTGAGATAACTCAGGAAACTGAACCTCCTTTTCTTGGAGTCCTAGAGACAAGGTGTGTTCCTTTTGCTGCTGTTGCTCAATTATTTCCACCCTACTGTTAATTTCTGATAATGAGCAGGCTGTGCTTAAAGGGCTCCTGGAGTTACCATTTCTTATTCCATTTGTGCAGAGTTCTGGTGGCACAAAATTGTTACTTTCCCCCTGGTCTTCCATACTTCTAAGAGGTAAGATTGACAGTGTGCTTTCCTTACTTTCTGGTGTGAACTGAGCCATTCCTGTTCCCCCTTCTGAGGCACTTTCTTTAGTACAAGGACCACTCTGTCGGGCCATCTCATTTAGAGGTGAGATTTCCTGGGTAAGAGTTGTCTTCTCTTTTACATCATTTACTCTGAACTGTACGTGCCCCTTCACAGCAGGGGAAGCTGTTAGAACACAGCTTGGGATACCTTCACTGGGTTTTGAGACATCCTTTGCTTTTACATCTTTTGTACAATGTTTTAAATAAGTGAACAGGTCAGAGGCTTTCTTAGGCCCATCAGTGAATGAATCTCTCTCAGTACTTGTATCCCCTTCGGACAACAGAATGTCTGAAGTCAAGTCAGCACCGAACACTCTGGAAACTGAGGAGTCAAATATTTCTTCAAGATTCTCAAACTGAACAGGACTTTCGCATACCACTGTCTGTGGGTTCTCTGGTTCATCTCTAAGAGTTACACTTACTTTTTTCAGGCCTCCTTTCTGATTATGTTCTTCACTGTCTGTGATTTGTGGAAATGGACACTGGTCATTACCTAAAGCAAGACTCCCCATCGTACTTTCATTAGACAAAAGTCCAAGATACCTATTATCTTCTTGTAGACCTTCTCCTCGCACCTCTCCTCTACCTGAGCACACTTCATGAACTGGCGTTTCGTCTTCTGTTAGTATACTGCTTTGGTCGCCTTCCTTTACAATTACACCTCTTTCGTTTCCTTGATGCTCCTTGGCAGTTACCGAGGCTATGGATGACAAACGGCTTTCCTCAGCGGGCTTTCCCATTAAATCGGGCTCAGAACAAATGATAGCATCAAAAGATGAGCAGACTGGAAGGGTCACATTCTTGGAATATGGATCTCCACCTTTCACAGAGTCAGTAGATTCTGGCCCTTCGATCAACTTAATCTTCAGGTTCATTAGATCATTATCTACTTCAGAAGTTGAACAGGTATCAGTATTGTGTAAAATAGCTACCGAGCCAAAGATGTCTTCTGATTCAGCGTCTTTAGTGATTGGCAACAATATATCCTTAAGGGCCAGCTCATGATTCAACGGATTTTCTGGGCTTTTTCCAACAACCTCAGTTGTATATTCTTGAAGGTTGCTTCTTTCCATAACCAAGCTCCTTTTACTAGTTGATTCTAGCTGTAAAGCATTTACACCTTGCTGGTTTTCTAAAGAACTGCAGTTGTGCATTCTATCCAGGAGAATTCTTTCATTAACACTCTGACTGTCCTGAGTGTTTTCCTTTTCACCTACTGCAGTGGCATGCAACTGGCTATCTGTATCTGCAGGCTTATCCTGGCACCAGGGCTCCTCACTGTCACCTTCTACTCCTTCTTCATCATCGCCATCATCATCATCACTGTCATATACGTAATCCCCATAACTTTCTTCACTTTGCATAGAATCTAACTGCTCAGTTTCAGATGTAAAATCTTGTCCAGTTATATGTTCTTCTGTTCCCCCTCTCCAACACCCAGTGTCATCAAATTTTAACAAAGCACTAAAGCTCTCTTTTCTTCCTCCAATTTCATAATCAGTTGATGAGTCAGACTCATCACCTTCAAGGCTGTTTGAGCTTTCTCTTTCTGATACAGTTTCCAGCAATGATCCGTTGCCCTCATGTGAGCCAACTGAACCTGAATGGATTCTCTCACCAAGATCGACTCCAGCATTCTTGGTAGCCATGAGAACACCCTGGGGAGACTCTGGGCCTCCCCTCACACTTAGGCTGTCAACCAGTGCCCCCTGGGCTATCACAGAACTTCCATTCTCTCTTGAAATATCATAAAATCCATCCCCAGAGGGAGCAGCCCCATCAGTTTCCTCTTGCAGTGTGGCATAGTCCTCAGGCTGTAAACAATCACGATCGTCCCCTTCCAGAAGCAGAGAATCATGGTCGTCATCTTCAAACAAGGGAGTATCATAAAAATCATCTTCACTGTCAGTGTCTGTTTCTGTCACACTTGGCTGATCATCCAGGAGTGATGTTTCATAGTCGCCAGCACCAACAGTTCCTTCAAGCAGCAGTGGGCTGCAGACAGAAGATGAGCCCTGCGGGGTCATGGCACAGGTGTCCTCTTCCATTTTGGACCCAGATGGCTTGTCTTCAGGTTTCTGTGAAGAGGCAGCACCCAATTTTTCCTCTTCGCCATAAGTTTCTGAAATACATTTATCATCGCAAGACTGGACCAGAGGAGGACTGTCACCTATATTTACAGGTTTCTGTTGAGAGCGTTCTCCCTGTAAACTGATATTGATCGCTGCAATTCCCAGAAACTGCTCTTGAAAAGTCTCTCCCATTCGTTGACCTGACAGCTTGGTTTGGTCACTGAGGGGCGATGTGGAGTCTTCACATTTATTTCCATTGCTCTCTAGGGTAGGTATGTCATTAAGGCTTTCCTGGTCATTCCTCAATTTATCATGACTTAGCAAGGCACTCAGCCTGGGAGAATAGTCAAAGATTGTCAAATCCCTGCTTATATTACCTTCATTCTCTTTTTCATTCAAGTCACAGATCATACTAGTTTTTGATCTCATAATAGGATTTGTTATCGAATCACTTGCAAAGTTTTGAATATTTTTAGAATGACTACATTCACTGACATGTTCACTTGTTCCAACTTGACCTTGATTTTCACTGTTTTTAAGTATGCCTTCAGAGTCTTGTCTAAGCATGCCAAATGCTACAAGCCCAGGCTGTGCTGAATAGGATGCAGAATTGGAAACACACACACTGGATGAAGTCTTGACTATATGATCAGTTGCTATTCTATTTTCCAGGTTTTCTGACTCACAGAATTCACTACTGGTAATGTTATTTCCCATTTCATTAAACTCCTCATCTATGGCATGCTTTCTGTCTTCAGGGATTTCTTTATGCTTAGGTTCTCTACAATGCCATGTACCAAAACTATTCGACGAGGCTAACCGGTCATTCTTTTCTTCACTTGGAGCATTATTCAGAAAAACACCAGGGAGTCTTAAGGTATCAAGACATTCTTTGATGGATGTGCCCTCAAATTCTGCACTACAGCCTTCCAGCAGCATCCCAACAGCCTCATTCAAGTCTCCATCATACAGCAAGAGCCTCTGCCCTGTGTTTGCATCCATATAGCTATTTATCATCAAATAAGACAAAAATAATTTTTTAGTTTGTTCTGAGCTCTGAGTTGCCACCGGCTCTTCTCCATCAAAAACATCCTCTTCTTGCCTGTAATCATGGACTGTGGATGGTTGGAATTTACAGAAAGAGAGCCATCTTCTGGCATTTTTACAAGCTTCTAAACCCCCCAAATCTGGCATTTTATCAGGCAGCATTATATTTTTCAAAATCGATGCTGTGTTATTATCTATAATTCCCAGCTGCTTAGCAACATCCAAACCAATGACTTGAGAAGTTTCTGGAATATAAAGAGCAGCTATTTTCTGCCTGCCATTCAGGATTTTGTAAGCCAATTCATTTGTAATCAATTCTTGCTGCAAGGAAGACGATGTAGGAAATATTTCACCAGAGTGAGGCCAAATGAGTCCAACATAGCCTCGCTGAGCCTCTAGGACCAAAAGAGCACTGCTTGAAGTAATTAGATCACACTGGACCGCTTCGTCCACCGTCAAACGTTTAGGAGGGTCTGAGTGGATGATTCCGCCTGTTTGAACCTGATATGTGAGAATACTGTTAGCCATATCTCTGTCAATCACCCCTTCTGCTACAGCTTCTTCAACGGTCATTCTCTGATCAGAGCTGCAACTGATGAGACCCCCGGAAAGAAGCTGTGCACCTAATAACCTAAACATGGTTTCACGGTCTATAAGACCTTCATGAGCTGCCCTTAAAATGCTTATGTTTCTTCCACATTTTAATGTTATTCTGCCTCCTTCTTGCGGTCTCACAGGTAGAAGCCGCAACCCAGTGTTTTCCTGTAAAATACTTCTTTGTATAATATCTGCTAAAGACACCTTCTCAGCAGTGCAGGGGTCAATAAGATCTTTACATGTGTTTTGCCTTTCCAGGACTTTAGAAAATAGTGCTGAGGAAACCAGGTTCTGTTGGAAAGCCTTCTGCAGGGTCAACTGTTCTCCTGTGGCTGGAGTGACTAGAAAGCCTGTGGAAAGCAGTATCTCGAGAACTCTGATGGCCATGGATTCTGATATCATGCCTTGGGCCAAAGCTTCCAGCACTGGAATTGTGGGAGATGATATAGTAGAAATGATCTCCTTTACTTGATTTAGTTCTTTGAGTTGGCACAAAACTTGCTCATCAATAAGGCCATGACTTGCAGCATCTTGGAGGTCAAAACATTTTCTTAATTTTGGTGAAATGAGACCAGAAATCATTAGCTGTGTCTCAAGCAACCTGATTCCTGTGTCATAGTCTAGAAGGCCTCTTAAAACGGCCTGAAAGACGGAAAGTACTTCTCCAGTTGTCTGATCAACGGTGCCACCAATCACTTTATCCAGCTGAAAAGAGAACAGAAAATTCTCAGATCAGTCAGTGACCCAAGGGTGGGCAGAATTTCATGAAACTTAGTTTGCATTTTTTTAAGAAATAAATACACTTCAACATAAAAATCCTCTACTTACCAAGGCGCAGCAATGCTGTGAATGTTAGGCAGCTCAAATGCACAAGTGATCTATGTCAGTGATCTATTCAACAGCACAGGATGTGATAAAAGCTTTGAAAACAACATGCATCTGTGAATTGAAAACTTAATATTGTGTACATTAACAAGGTTAGTGAGGACACAACAGAGTAAATGATGATAGTGAGAAAACAGAACACATACCTAAGAAGGCAAATCATGCTCTCTGCAATTGGGTGAGATTAGTTGACTGACATGAAAGAGAGTACCACACCCCATGCTATTGATGTTTACAGCATACAGACTTCTTTGCAGACAGTAAAAAACTAATGAACCAGAAAAATTGTTACATACCCCCAAAATGTGACAAATACTGTGTATAGTATTCCAGGGAGTAAGGGAATTGAATACAAAGATAACTTTTTCAACACCGAATATTATGTTGAATATTGTGAATATGTATTGTCGAGTTTCAAAAGTTTAAAGACAGGCCAAATTTTAAGTGATTCCTGTTACATTTTAAGAAGATGCTAGGGCATCATCACTATAACAAATGGCCCAGTATTCCTCCAGTAAATCTCACGATTATCTCTGAAAATGAAACTAGTGCATAACACTCTAGTGTCATCTTTAAAGATGAGTTGAAGCTATTTTATAACATCATATTTATATAGTAAAATACCTAATACAGCAGTAGAAGAATGGCTTTTAAAGAGAAGAGTTAGAAAAATGAATGATTCTTTTCTTTTACCATGCAAGGCAGAGATTAAGATGTCACAGAAACTGATGACAGCAAGTGTAAGACTGCATTTAATAAACAACACTGAAATCTCTAAATACTTAGATAAACTCCATCCATGTTTTTTCCATGTACACAAATTCAAGGTCATTTATCACTGACATACATTTCTACAACCATGCGATAAAACTAAGACTCTTGAAACAGCTTCATGTTTTAAATAAATTATATTACCTTCTCCTCTACCTTTTTATCTCCTAAGGTTTGTGATTCTTGTAGTTGTTTCAGAGATTCACTAAAGAAAGAATTATAACTTTCTTGAAGAGATTTCACTTGTTTTTCCAATTCATTTCTTTCTTCATCTGTCATTCTAAAGTAACCAGAAAGCATGAAAAGAGGAATGCAAGTCTTCAAGTGATACGGACAACACATTAGGCTCAATGATTTTGTAAAGTAAAATCCCTTTCCAAACAAGCACATGATCGTAAAGTAAAACAAAACTTCATTTACAGATTGCTCAAGTCTCAGAATGTGTATAAAATTTAAGGATGGCCCTTACACATCCAGGAATCCTTCCCTCGCCTGAGAAAGAGACGGAGAGAAGGCTGTAAACTAACACATGAGCACTTCTCTAGCATACACACACATTTCTAAAATAACAACACTGTTATCCAACAGGGGAAAATATTCAAGTTAGCTCCAACATGGAAGTGGGACAGAATGATAGCATGACTCCAGATGAAACTTGTTCAAACTAAAGCATGAATAAAGATGAAATTAACAAGGAAATTAACCTGATTCTCTAAGGTACAATACAAAGTCATTGTGGCATAATCTTGGGGACAGCCCCAAAAAGGATTTTAGAAAAGGATAGTTTTTTTTCCCACCTGAGGCACTGGCTTAAATACATGAAGTACCTTGTTGGAAAAAGTAAGACCACAATATGAGAAACCAGGTTATCACAAGTCTCAGCAAAGAAAATGAAGATATTCATACATATTTTCCAAAAAGTAAAGTCATAGAGAGTCATAGAAAGTACTAATTAGAATTAAAACTTGGCTTCGAATCTTTACCACTCACTAGCTATCCACTCTTAACATTTTGGAGCCTGTTTTTTTTAATCACTAATATATGCGTATAATAGCTACATTTAGGATTTTGGTAAAGACTGTAAGTGACTAAAAGTAACTATCATATTGCTAAGTTTATAACTGTGTATTAAATAAATTTCTGAGTTTGATTTTTAAAATCTCAATTAAAATTTACCAGCTTTTGCTCTGCTTAACATGAAGACAACTTCTCTACATTGAATAAAAGAGCTAATGAAAACCAACATACTTGTCTCCATGTTTTGCCAAAAATAGCTGCATGGTTTGAAGTGCTTCAGATAATTGCTCCTTTTTGGTTGATATTTCTTCACTGGAAATCTGCAAGGTTAAGAAAACGTACTCAAACTCTCCCCTCATAAAGACTAGAAAATAGTAATTATTAAAAACTAATCAGGTTTTAGTTAAGATCCAAGTGATGGGTCTACTTTCTGGGTGGCCCAAGTTAATATCAGTGTGCAAGCCTGGATAAGAATAGTACTTTATCTAGAATAAAGATTAAGAGAAGTCTCTCTCTCTCTCTCTCTCTTTCTAGCCATAATTCCCCCATTTCCATTAGGAAGTGGTAATACAGCAGTACGTGGTTCTTGCATTTGTCACAGCCCAACTGTGAATTAAGGCTGCCCTAACTATCCCGCATGTCCAGAGGTTCTTCACTGGCCCAGTGTCATCCTTGTATGGTGCAGCACTCAAAAACCCATGAACATAGGCCACTGCTCCATAAAAGTATCTGGCCTCCTCCAAGCTCCTGCATGCCCTGCTCCTTTTGAAAAAGTTATGGTGAAAGCATGAGTCTGTAGATCTGCAGACCAAGGTTAAATCATTTCTAAAATTTGCAAAATTCATTAGTGACATGGGAATGAAATTGATCTGAGGAAAAGCAAGAAGTTGTAACATTTTCTCCTAATGTCTCAACGGTATCATTTCTGAATACTCTATTTCAGAAACTGACTGCCACCCTTTTAGAGGAGCAGAAATGAGAGGAAGTGATAGACAAATGAAAAGGTGTATTTTCCTCCAATGGACTTCATTCAGAACAGAGTCAACTTAAAGTCTATTTTTCGCGATTATAGGTGATCATGAGGCCATAGTGATTTTTAACACACATTATTCTATCAAAGTACCTTAAATTTCACTTAATAGAAAGACCATCAAACAGAGATTATTAGAGATTTATAATTTAGGTGATGATCTGCATTTTGAAAGTGTCTGCCTACTTTTAGGTCTCCTAGATCTAAAGTGGATGTAGTAAAGTTTTGGGGAATTTATAAAACTGCAGAATAAGAAAATACCAAGCTTTGTAATCTACATCTCTCAAAAGAAACTTGTTCTCCCAAGAAATCCTGCCTAAAGTTTGTATTCCTACTTTAGTTCTTGCCTTATCTGATGGGGTGGGGGTAAGATGGATAGGGTATTTTAAACTAAATATTGGCACAAAGTTACTTTGAAGGTTTGGAGTTTAAAACACCAAATGTAATTGCTTTCCAACTTCTGATTTCTTCCACACTAATAGGAAATACAGTACATAGGACTAATATGGCTCTATTTCAAATGAATACTAATTCAAGTATACACTCAGGTCTACAAATTTCTCCAATGGGGAGCCCCGTTCAGTTACATCTGCCTGACATCATAGCCCAAATTAGATAAGACATTGAAGTTTCCCCCTATTTAATTATGTCAACAATGTCTGTTTCAACTGATGACCAGTGAACACTGATGCAGAGCGAGAAAAGGAAGCTAATGATGACCCCATTATTTCCAAAATTCAGGGCAGAGGCAGAGGGGCAAGTGTAGGAAAAGTATTTGAGGAAAAATATTGCTTAATTTAGTGGAAACTTATTGTTTTTTAGTACAGCCTCAATTCTAGTGTTGTTACTGAGCATCAACACTGGACCTTAGCTCAACAACACCCAAAGAGCTTCTCACAGTACTGTCCAACAGACATCACGGGGCACTAACACCTCATGAGCTGGCTACTCAATGGCAGCCAGGCAGCTGGGGAACAGAAGAGAGCCCACAGCGCGAAAGAATTCACTTAGGTAAGGGAAAGAATCTAGAATTTCCAGTGATTGACTTTTTGTAAAAGACAAAGACCCAGGAAAGTACATGAAATCCTCAAAAATGTTAATACCCCCATTTTGTAGTTCTTTTGTTCTTGAACATTTTCGTTTACCTTTTTAAGAATGAGACCACATAGTTTTACTATAACGAGTGCACGGGTTTACTCTGGGCACAAAACAGAATGACTCAGCTCCTTAGCAACTCTCTTCACTATAATCAAGAAGCAGATCTAACCACTAGGAGCAGCAACAGTAAGACTAATAGAGTTCAGGCTCTGTAAGCAGAGATACTTCCTTCTGCTACAAACTGTGATTCCTTGGACAGGTTACTTAACCTCTCTGACCCTCATTATAACTGCCTACAATTTTTTTAGGTTCTGTCAATTCAGTAAATTCTATCCACTATTATTATTATTTAACCAGAACCTCAGCGAATACCTTTTGTTTAGAGAAGGTAGATTTTCCACCCTTCTCACCATCTTTCAATGTCTTGCTGATATTTGATACCCATTTCTGTAATTCTTTGGCTTTTTCAACATGTTCTTTCTTTTCTTCTTCCAGGGACCTCTGACAAGTGTGAGTGGTTTAAAAAAAAAAAAAAAAAGAAAGAAAGAAAGACATATTCCAGTAAATGTTTGAGCTGTTAAATGGACCTTTCCAGAGAAAATAAGAATGTAAAAATATGTTTTAATCACACACAGTATACTGAGCATTTTATTCATTCACTGAACCATGTTTATCACATCACATGGCAGATGTACTTCCACAATGTTTATGGTAGCAAAGAAAGCTGTGACACTCTAGAATGATCAGTCTAACCTCCCAGCTGGTCTATCAATATAGACAAATTAAAAAAACTCAATTTTATTCATGAAGCACTAGAAGATCTTTGAATTCTGCCTTTGCATTAGCATTACAATCACAGTGGTCTAGACAGAAAAGTATCAAAATGGAAATCGGAATGAACCATGAATGTGTACACACATATGAAAAATATACAGAATGAAGAAATATCTCTCCCCTTCTTCTAACACAATAATGCTACTTTTAATTATAGACTCTATGTGGAAATGGGAGACTGTGGTAAACATTTATTATGTAAAGGTTATAATGCAAGAAAAACTGAAAACCTCTTCCCTTTCCAAGGAGAAAAACACTGTAGCTTCATAGATGAGGTGGGCGAAGGGGAAAAATTTACATCCTTCTCTTTGATTCCATGGTGCCATCTGAAGTACTCTTTCAGCAAATGTAACGGATCATTTTAAAAATGTGAGCCCTAACGTCTGGCTGGATCTATTCCGCAATGAAGAATTCTGAAGAAAAGATGCTATAAACTTGCTGGCGTTCATCAAGCTTACTCCATATTCTAGGTAAAATATCTTTATTTTAGTGTCGGCAAAATCAAGACAAAACCAAAACAAAACCACTAACCTAAAAGCTAAAGGAAACCATTTTGAAGAACAGTAAATAATCTGTTACTTTCAATTTAAAAATTATTCTCTCTCCTAAACAGTCACCTATTTCCAGGCCTCAAGAGATTAACAGTGCTCTGAGTAGATGACATAATCGCTAGACTGTGTATTTAACTGATACGGTCATGCTCTGGACAGACCACATGAAGGGGAGAGCATCGGCCCTGTGCAAAGTTATTTAAACACGTCCTTTTATGAAGAATAGTAAAGGCTAGAAATCCCAGTCATCAAAGGTTCGGACACCTCTAAGAGTTTAAGACCTGTGTGGAAATCAAAATCAGCTTTCTCTAAAGCTTCTTTGTATGTCAACTTTCTTTTCGTTAGAGGGCATATTATATTTCTGACATAGGACTTCTGATCTTTGAGTTTCGTAGCAATGAAAACATCTATGATGCCCACTTGGAGAGCCTCTTCAATTGACAACCGGGAATGAACCTGTGGCTCCATCAACCCCCCTGTCAAGTACTGAAATTCCAAACATCTGATTCCCATTTCCTTACTTATGATATTTGCATTGACAGCCTCCACCACTGACATCACTTTGTTGGTGACAGGATGGCCAATCCCTGTGATTACTACCTCACACTGTCGCAGCTGCTGGGCAAACCCCTCGTCCACGAGGCCTCTATGCAAAGCCTCTGCCACCCGGTATTTTTTGCCAGTGAGAGGATCAATTATCCCCCCCGTGCTGACTTGGGCTTCAAGGCATCTGAGGGCAGTAATCCGGTCAACCAAATTCCTGCGGGAGGCCTTTAGGACAGAGATCCTTTCCCCACTGGTGGTCAGCCAGTAGCCGGCAATAGGACTGTGCAGATCCTTCTTGGGAACCAGCCGGCTCAGCAAGGAATCAGCGAGTTCTGTCAGTGTGATGAGCCCTTCCTGATACTTTCTGACCCAGGCTTTGTCCACAGTTCCCTGCTCTACAGCTTCATTAATATTGAACTGTAACCCCGTTTTAGTATCAGTCAGCATATGAGAAGGATGCCCGTAGGATTCAAAAAACGTGGCTTCCTTCCACTGATACTGTTGCCCTGAAAGCTCTAGGTAGGTACTTTTTTCAATTAGGTTTCTCTGGAAAGCCTCATATGCAGTCAGTTCTGTTCCCGTTTTAGTATCTACTACAGAAATCCTATGGGTTTTGCCTACATTGAGATTGGAAATGTTCCTCTCCCCAAAGGGAAACAGAAAGCACTGGCAATCTACATCAAATACACACATTCGCAGTAATTCGGAGTAATAGAGAGCTTGCTTGTTGTTGGGATTAGGAAAGACTCTTGAGTTGCTGGATGGCTCGTGTAAAAATTGTAGGATGGCATTATTTAACAAGCCTTGCTGCACAGCAACTTCTGGAGGAATGCGGATGCCCCTCACGGGGTCAATGACTCCCCCACTGGCAATCTGAGCCTCCAACATGTGTTTACCTCTTTGCCTGTCAAGCATTCTATTTTCCATAGCTTGGAACACTGACAACGTCTTAGAAGAATATGAATATCCCAGGGCTGCCTTCTCTGCCTCAAGGAGCCTAATTTTGAATTCGGGGTCAATAACTCCATTCAGGATTGCATCTTCAACAGAGTATGTCTGACCTGTATTGGGGTCAATTATAAAACCTGTTGCAGCCTGAGCTTCTAAAAAAGCTAAAGCCATCATTTTGTCTATTATGATTTTCTTGGCTGCTGAGGCAAAGGAAATCTTTTCTTTTGTGGATTCTAGGTAAAGCCCCGCGATGGAGGTGGCTTTTGTCAAAAACTTGCTAAGTGTTTTCTGAACTTCGTCAACAGTCTTGAGACCAAGTCGCAGCTGCTCAACTGTTTTTGCATCCAGAAGCTTGGCTTCAACCAACTGCCTACCAGTCACAGTGTGCCGGAGCCCCTGGAATTTAAATTCATCATCCCTAACTGAACACGTGTGATCGCCATCCACATTCTGGAAGGTCTCTGGTTCTGAGCCTTTCTTAAGCAAATCTCTCTGGAGTCCACCAGGTGCTCTGCACCCTCCAAGCATCCATTCCTCGGCACTGGGGCCTGGGCTCTTCTCTTGTTTTAATGTGGTGACTTCTGTGTGCATATCATACTGCTTGTTCTGAGCTATCTGTAACAGGAATTTATGAGACATTAAAATCATCTAAAGAACATTACATCACTTTACCCATCCTTAATCCAAACGTAATTCCTACGATAATGAAAGTTAAGTAGAGAGAGGAAAATTTTCAAACCAAAGAGGGGTCAGGGACAAGTAATGGTATTTTGAGTCTGAAGTCTACTTTAGATGACAATCAAGGTACTAAAATGGTACGTTTAGGGGCGCTTGGGTGGCTCAGTGGGTAGGACATGGGTAAATTAATCTCAGGGTTTTAAGTTCAAGCCCCACATTGGGTACAGGGATTACTTAAAAATAAAATTTTTTTTAAAAAGGTACATTTTAAAAAGACTTGAGATGAAGTTTGTCCAAAGAAACTTCAGAAATTAAAGTGAACTGCTTAGCTTCTCTAGCTTTAAAAAAAAAAAAAAATTCTTCAGAACATAATACCGTAAATATAACTGTAACACTATTACATCTATGTATTTAATCTCAGCCATTTAAAAACTAAAGAATGAGAATTTGTAGTAAAGATTCAAGCCAATCCCTAGAAAACTACAGCATAATTTTGTCAGAACTACAAAGAGCCAATCTCTTAAACATTGTTTAAAAAGTTTTAGTCTAGCTGAGAAAGGAAATAAGAGAGGAAACTTGGCATGAAGTAACTGATAAGGTCTCAGAAACCAGAGTATACCTCCAAAGGGGCCAAAAGTTTCGCCAGGTCCATTTCACACTTGCCATCTTGATACCTAACCGGTGGTCTGGAACTGTACAGAGCTTGATCTCTTATTTTCTCAATTTCAGAGAGTTTTGTAATAGGGTTTGTCTCATCAAAAGTTATCTGTAATTCGGTGCTTGTCTGAGAAAAATACTCAGAGTAACACTGCTGGCTTTTCTCTTTCTCAAGTGGACCCCCTGACGGCCAGAACTGGACTTCCTTTGGTATTTGCTCAACACCCCGATGCTGCCATTTTTCTTCCGAAGGCTGTGGGTCTTGATTCCGTCTCAGCAGAGGAGACCGGGTCGCAGGGTGAAGCTGCCCTGTAGTCCTAGAGGGCACGTCCGTAGAGTGCTGGCACTCATTTACTGTCATCTCAAAATCTGGTTTGAAGGGACAGTCTTTGGCTGGGTTCCTTTTTTGGATTTCACACTGGAGCAAAACTAATTGATGTTCGTGCTCCTTTATCTGTTGATCCATCTTTTGCTTCAGACGTTCGACTTCACGTTTCTGGGCTACCAGCTCGTCTTCAAGTTTCCGACATTTCTGATAATGATTTGCTTCCACATTCTGCCCTTGTTGCATTTGCTCGCGATACTGCTGAAGTTGTCTTTCAAGGTCTCTGATATTTGTCTCACAGAGCTTAGCGTTCTCCTGAGCTCTGCAGTTCTCTCGCTGAAGAGACACGAAATCAAGCTTAATGCCTGAAATATCGTTTTCAGTGATAACTTTGGAGTCCATTAACTTTTCCATCTTTTTCCGAAACTCCTCTGCTGAGCGCTTGAACTTGTCTGATTCCTCCTGAAACAGAACCATCTTTCTGTGGGTCATCTGCTCCTCTATCGTCTTTAAGTGCAGTTCGTCTTGCACTTTTTTCAGCCTGTTATTTAACTCCTGCACCTGAGCTTGCTGTAGCTGTACCTTCTGCTCCCCTAGTCGCTTTTCCTCTTTGGAGGCGCTCAGCTCTGCACTCAGACTCCGGACTTCCTTCTCAGTGTTCTGGATGATGATGTTCTGCTGGTCACACTTTTGCTTAAACTCACTAACTAAATTTTGGCTTTTGGCCAGGTCTTCCTCTAGGCATTTAATTTTTCTATGGAAATCCTGTTCTGTCTTTGTCTGTTTATGCAAGTGTTCGTTGGTGTTGCGTAGCTGATCTTTAAAACCATCCGCTTGAATTTTCAGGGCTTCGCACCTTTGCTGGATAGCTTGTTTCTCTAAAACTACGTTTGCTGATTCAGTTTGAATTCTCTGCATCATTAACTTGGTTTCATTATTCTGCCTAGTAAGCTCATCTACTTTTTGTTTTAGCATTTCTGCACACTCATTACTTTTCTTTAATTCTTCATTAAGCTTCTGGATTTTTTCATTATTTTCTTTTTCAGCTTTAATATTTTGAAGCAGCTGTGCATGGCTTTTCTCAAATTGTTCTTTGAGATGATCTGACTTTCTCTGGCAGAATCGTATTCTTTCATTAGAGGATTCCTTCTCAGCCTGGAAAGAATTAACTTGTGAATTTAAATGCTGAATATTCCTCTCAGCTATAGCATGGGTTTTAGTGATCCTGTCTACTTCTCTTTGCAGTTTCCCTTTCTCCTGTTGAAGAGATTCTAATTCCACTTCATAATTGTGCTTTATTTTCCGAAGGTCATTAGCTTCTTGCATGACTTCCTCAGCTTTGTCTGTGGTTTGGTTCAACTGCCTACCCAGTTCTCTGAGTTGCTGGGAATACCCTTCCTCTACCTGATCCTTCCTTTCCAACTCTAACTTAAGGCACTTCAGCGTGTTATTAGTTTCATCCAATTTTTCTTTCAACAAACGGGCCTTTTCCTCAGATGAAGTTTTTTCAAGCTGAAGGGCATTAAGTTCATACTTCAGTTCTCTCATGTCTTTTTCAGCCTTTCTATTGGCGACTGTTAGCTCATCAACCTGCTGCTTGAGTTCCTCTGTTTTCTGTCTGTCCTGCTCTCTCTGAAGACCTGCGACTCCTCTGTATGACGTGGCCTGTGGCAACGCACTTTCTCTACATGAATACTGAATTTCACTTATTTTTCTTCTTGCTTCCGATTCGATCTTCTGCTTTTCTTTTAACTGCTCCTCTGCTATCTGTTTTTGAAACGTGAGGTCTTTTTCCATCTGCTTTATCAGCTTCAAGAGTTCCTCCTCATTGTCTCTCTTTCTCTTCAATTCTTCCATTAACTTATTTTTTTGTTGCTCCAAGTCATTGAGACTGGAATCTTTTCTTTTGAGATGATCTTCCAGGGTTCTTCTTGTAAAGGTGTTCTCTTCTAACTGGTTCTGGAAGTTCAGAAGGTTTTCTTCCACCGCCGCTCTTTTGGCCTCGGCCTCCAATGTGAGCTTTCTCACCCGCTCCAGCTCCCGCTCTGCAGCCTCCTTCTCCCTCACGATGGTCTCCAGCTCCCTGCGGTACTGCTTGGCTTCGCTCTCAGCCCGGACTTTCTGCAGAGCAATGTCTTCTACATTTCTCTGCTGCTTTCTCACTTCATTTTCTGCAGCCTGCTTGACCTTTGGAAGTTCCTCCTCTACTCGAGACTTTTGTTTCTTTAGTTCAGCCACCATTTTCTCCAACTCACTTATTTTTCCCGTAAGTTTGCTATTCTCAATCATTGTCGCCTTCTGACGCTGAAGCAGATCTGAATATGCCCCATGTTCAGAAGTCTCCTTACATCTTTTAATCTACAAGAGATGTTTACAAGCATCAAACCTGTCCTGTTCAAATTTGTCTTTAAAAACCTGAAGCGATGCTCATGAAAATGCTTATAAAAACAAGGGAAACCAAAAGCAGAACAAATACGATCACCACTCCCGTCACCAGCACTGCCACCGGCACCACCACCTTCTTCAGAGACAAAGCTTCAGAAAGTCAGCAGTGAGAGAGGACAAACAAAAACAAAACAAAACCCCTTTCGTGTCATGTTGGCTAGGCCAAATGATTTTTTTTTTTTTTTTTTTGGTATCTCAGGAATAATTTTATTTTAAAAATTAGCTAGCTCAGGATTTGACAGCAAGAAATGAGGGATCTTACAAAAGATACAGCAGGACCCCAACCCCTTATGGATGAGGAAACTGAGGTACAGAGAGGTCAATTATGTGAGTTTTGAAATCTCACATAATGGGTAAGGGACCAATGGGGAATAGAACTCACAACAGCCCCCTTCCTACTCTCCCACACAACTCCATCTTACAAGCTAAAAACATACAGGAACCGAATGACACTTACAAATTCAATTTTCAATACTTAGCCCAACAGAGATTTAAAATATTTATCTCTCTAAGATAAACAAATAAATCTTTGAAAACGAGGGGGGGCACCTCAGTGGCACAGTCATTTGAGCACCTGACTCTTGGTTTCAACTCAGGTCGTGATCTCAGGGTGGTGAGATCCAGCCCTGCTTCCAGCTAGGTGCTCGGTGGGAAGGCACCTTGAGGGATCTCTCTCCCTCTACCCTTCCCACTCATGCTCACTCTCTCACTCTCTAAAATAAATATTTTAAAAAATATATATAAAAATAAAATGATACATCTGTTTCATTTAGTGAAAGAAACAAAATATAGAATTTTGGTACCACTTTAAAGAGTCAAGTCAAGAAATAATACCTCATATGGGTAAGGAGGGAAATTATATAAAAATGTGTAATTTCTAAAGTTGAATTCCTTATTTATTTATACTTGCCATATTATGACAATTATGATAATCAGAGCTGCTAATGCAAAGGCAGGTATAGTCCCTGGGCACTTTAGAAAAGGTGTGCTTCATATACTCACAGATCTTGTTGTTGTTGTTAATGATATGCCTTATACAAATCCACTTTGACAAGTACCTTTAGATACTCCATAAATATAAAGATATTTGTTAAACATAAATCTTTGTAAAAATATACTTAAGGAGTCAACTCCAATGTACAGAATAAAATGCAAGAAAAAAATTTTTTCAACTGATAGAAGAATCAATCTCAGCTGGGAGGACTACACTCTGCGTTGACGAGAGGACTACATGATCAGGGCTAGTGCAGAATTCCAATATAATTTCTTTATTAATACCGTAAGATTATTAGTTTCATATCACCAACTCAAGATCATCATAATTAGAACCATGTAAACAGGAGTAGAGAAATTATTCTAGATAGCAGATTTTTTTGTTGTTGTTGAGAGGCTCTGGTGAATTTCAAGAATTTAATTTATACTACAAACTATATACCTTACTTTGCTTCTTCTAATTTTTTGATCCCCAATAATTTCAATATGAATTTCAGTTGTTTCCTTTGCTAAGCTAAATATGGTTTCCCATAATAAGAGTTCATATAAAAACAAATTTCATCACAACCTGCAAAAATTAGTGCTCTATTTTATTTTGTTATCAGGGTGAACTCCTGGTGACACTGAAGCATTTTACCTGCTTAAATATTATATTTCAGTATTTTTTGAGTTAATTTCTAATTGGGTCTTTCTCAATTGTTTATCAAAACTCCCTTAAAACTTAGCTGTCACTAAGATGTCACTAAGCTGTCACTAAGTTGTCACTTTTTCTCTTTCATGCTGTGAGGTTAGAAAAATGAAAACTCTCTCAGGAAAAAATTTTTGTTATTGAACCCTCAGTACTTAATTACAGTCATTTTAGTGATTGTTAATCATCTCACATTGTCTAGGTAAGTCTGAATGTTTTAGCAAATACCACACAAATTACTAGAAGTAATTTAATCCAATTGCTGATTTTCTTTCTCTTAGATCTCAAATCTACTCATATAAAAATAACTTCCTCAAGGTTTCTCTAACTATTCCCCCAGAAAAACACCCTGTCCTTTGATCTCATCAATTAATTTTTGATGTACTTTTCTCTCATCACAGATTAGAAAATCTACCCATCTAACTACCATTTCTATAATTCTGTTTCCTCTTCTCAAATTAATTTGTATCCCTCTTTGATTTTATGTTTATTATTAAAAATTCTGCTCTCAGACCAAGATTTCCAATACAAGTCTTTGCAGACTCAGTTTCAGGAATACCACTCTCGAGTCTGAAAACTGAGCTCTGTATTTTTATATGAGACATTCCATTAATATGATCTTTTAGTGGTAATTTCCAATCAGTAATGTTTTCTTATATATTTTAAGTTATAGTCTCTGCATGGTCTTGTTTTGAGTTTCAATTCAGTATAAATCTTTTATATTTCAAAGGATGAAAAGCATAATTTTTATATATACCAGGCTTTTTGAAAAATCTCTTGGTTCCATCAACTTTAGTATATTATCTCCTCAGATAAACTAAGGGAAGTGGCTCATTTATGTGCAACCAGAGATACACTATAAGAGAGGGAAAGGACTTAGCTTATATTTAACTAAATATACAATTGAAAATGCATATTTTTAAATATAGAATTTAAAAGACCTACATAGCATTTTAAGTGGAATCATATCTCTCAAAAACTAAAAATATTTTTAAAAATTACAGATGCTCTTTTACAGGTGAAAGACGTATAGCAATTATTTGATCACAGATTCTGTGGTTCTCCTCTCTAAGCACAAAGGAATCTTGTTATAAAGACTTGTAATTAGCTTGGTTAGTGATTTCATTGCAGGAAACTGTTAATTCTGAACAGACTAAAATAGTGACTCAGGTAGAAAATAAGAAAGTTAACACCATTTAGATTCCACTACTGTTTTAGTTCTCTTGTTATATGAAGTTACTCTAAGTATAATCATCTTCAGAAGTTCAAGAACAGTCTAATTTAAAATGGCTAATGCCCCACAACCTACTTATTTTAGCATTCTGTCTACTATTTTTGTCTGTTCTGAGGTTAGGAATAGAAACAATTCAAGATAATAAGGCACAGTATAACCTCTTCAAAATTAAATACAATAGCCTTTTATGACAATATAGTTTTTATAAATAACTATTTCTAAACATATTTTTAAAATGTAGACTTAAAGCACAGAAATCCTCCAAATTATAATGGTACTTAAATGGTCTTTTACCATACAGCATACCTTTTGGGAAACAATAAAACAAAAAACTCCACAATTCTTAAAGTACTATCATTTTATACAAAACATAATGGCTTTTATGTTTTAAATCCTTGAAAATGTAAATTACTTTAAAATGTATAAAACCAACGTGTTTAAGTAGTATTTCTGTAGTCATCTTAATAGTAGTAATTATACTATTCAAAAGAAGTATATTTCTCAAATATAGGAAAACTGAAAAAAAATCCTGCCAAACTGCCAACATTTCATGATTTAAATAGAGCCATTTCAGACATTAACTTTAATAATATCTGCATCTTAGAGTGAAAATAAACAAAGTTCTCCTGCTGGAGTGAATCAAAAACACACAGAAAAATCCTAGGCCTCTACTGTTTTTCACTGTAATTGCCTAATTAAATAATAACTCATCATCCATGTAAATTTGTCATGAAAACTTTTTTTGTTTTCCCAAACATATTGTAGTTCCTTTAAGTTAGTGGTTCATAGTTACCTCCTCCTCTTCCAGCCTCTTTAATGAATCACCAGCAAATTTAACATATTGTGTCATGAGGGTGACCAGAGCAGTGTATCGGGTCCTTAGGTCCATGAACTGCAAATAATGAAATAAACAATAAAAACATAATCTCCAGTGGCTCTAAATGAGTTTAATGAACATTGATTAATAACTGTAACATTAAATAGCCTTTGTGATGGTAAAATACACAATTGCCCAGTAATGGCAAATAGGTAGAAATGGGCTTATTACTTACTGCTGTACAAACCATATCAAATAACAATCTCCTCTAAATTTAATTGACAAAGTACATTTGTTATTCTCTGCAGTTAATAATTAATCTTTTTTTTCCAGTGTTCCAAGATTCATTGTTTATGCACCACACCCAGTGCTCCATGCAATACATGCCCTCCTTAATACCCACCACCAGGCTCACCCCCCACCCCCTTAATAATTAATCTTGAATAAAGCTCTTCCAAGGATTTTTTTACAACCCTCAATAAAATGCACTCTTTAGGTAAGGGTTTCTTTTTGGAGACAAGGAAGAAAGTTCTGGAAATGGACAGCAGGTTTGCACAACAATGTAAAGTCACTAAGTGCCATTGAACTGCACACTTAAACATGGTTAAAATGGTACAATTCCTATTATGTGTACTCTACCACTTACAAATATATAAATATAATATTTTAGGTATTGTTCCTCTCTTCTATATCCCCTCTCTTCTTCCCTGCACTTTAACTACCTCTTGAATAATGAGATCTGCTGAGCTCTGCATTCTTCGGCGTTTCACTGGAGATTTCTGCTGTGAATCTACCATGGCCCGGTAGGTCATTGTTTGTAACTCATAGTCCTGTATAACAGAGTAGGTGAGATTAAATTAATTAAAGCAAAGCATTAATGCTTCATTCTACAGTGGCTTGATGCACAGAAACTGAACCTGATTTCACTAAGTAACTTTTTTTTCCCTTAAAGATTTTATTTATTTATTTGTCATATAGAGAGCGAGCGAGCAAGCACAAGCAGGCAGGTGGCACCAGGGAGAGAGAGAGAGAGAGAGAGAGAGAGAGAGGCAGGCTCCCTGCTGAGCAAGGAGCCCCATGCTCCTTGCTGTGACTCCCAGGTGTCACTGACTAACTTTTCTTTTCAATTCATTTTTTTGAAAATTTCAGATACTGTGTTTTGGCAGTTCTAGAATTTCCAGTTGGTGTTTTTTAATTGAAATATAATTAATATACAGTGTTATTTTAGTTATAGGTGTACAACATAATGATTCAATAATTTGATACATTTTTCAGTGTGCTCATCAAGGTAAGTGTACTCTTAATCCCCTTTATCTATTTCACCCATCCCCTCCCCACCTCCCCTCTGGCAGCCACCAGTTTATTCTTTATGTGTTTTTTTATTTTAATTTTTTTCTCAGTGTTCCAAAATTCATTGTCACTAAGTAACTTTTAAAAATTACTACAAAACTACATTCTTAGGAAACTATCTAATCCTGGGATGTTTCCAATGTGGCAATAAAAATCAGAAACATCTAGGGTGGTCAGAAAAGTTTCCTAATTCTCTTTAGAAGCTCATGGAAACATTTAGTTACAATATGCTAGCCTCCCTTTCACCAGGCTAAGCAATGGAACTTCAGATCTGGATGCCTAAGGCCCAACCAAGGGCCAACAGCTTTAGACATGTGAATGGTCTCCTAAGAAAGTCAAGTTCTTCCAGGGACTACTCTAGCGATGCTAAAGGAGAGAGAGAGAGATAAGTGGTAAGAAACCAATTTCAGAGCTACATATCTCTTCTGACATGTGTGTGTGCAGCTGTGCACGTCTGTGATGGAGAAAAGATGAATGAAGCAGAGGCTGACGTGTGACTCACATGTCACAGAGAATTAGGAGATAAGTGTCACAGGGCTCCCAGGAAGATTCTCTGTTTTCACTGTTTCACAGAGTCAAATGACTTGCAGAAACTTCTTGTTTTCTAAGTATATTGTCGAATCACATATCTAAATAGTAAATTTGATGGAAGTAACTGAATCTTCTTACCTTCACTGTAGTTGAATACTGTTCTGCATATTTTTGACACTCATCCATTTTGCTCTGTTTCATTTCTATTTCGGACACCAGCATCTATAAACACATAAAGTTTAGAAGAAAAAGAACAAGGGAACTCTATGCTTTTTAGCCACTTAAGGTGCTCAGGAACTAAGAAATAGCCATGCCCTTTAACAGTAAAGCTCCTTAGCCTTTTGCACTTAATATGTAATAAGGCAAATGACAAAGTTCTGAATTAAGCCACATAAGTGACCCACCCTCAGGTGGCTTCCAACACAGAAATTACTAAACTCCACAGGAATTAATCAAAAGTAGATTTGAAGGCTTTGGCCCCCACCCACTCCTGATCAAAGCAAAACTAGACACTACTGTCTCGTTAGGATGGAATAAAAATCTCAAAGAATTCAATTCTTTGTCAAATGTGACTGTCCAATTTTTTACCACTACTGTTTTTATTTATTTGGGATCCCACAAAACTATTGTGGCCAGCAAAATACTAAAATGATTTCCATATCTATGATTAAATGACCATTCAAAATTTGAATACTGTCCCAACATGCTATTTTCTTATTTCTTATACTTTCAAAACTGACTTTCAAGAAATCGAAGTATGTGATGAATTTGAATTACAGGATTTTAATACTTATGATTTACTCTTTACCTTCTTCTAAATAGTTGCGGACTTTTTCTTTTAACGAGGTGAAGGCAGATAAGGATGATGACTGACCACATGCAGACAAAACCTGGATATAAGAAACTGTTTTTACTTACCTTCTGTTGATTCAACTGTGTGGCTAGAGTTTTACTATTTTCAGGCTGGTTTTCCTGAATCTTCCTTTGGGTAGTTTCAACTTGCTGAATCCAATCATCTAAAGGATGGTAAGTATCTCTGTAGTACTTTAGTGATTTGCCAATGCCTTCTAAGTCCCGTAACCTTAGAGAATAAAAACAAGAGAGTCACAGTTTCCAACAGTATCCATTAAGAGGAAAGACGAGATGACTGTACTGCAAGGCACTCACTGTAACAACAGGGATAAGTGAAAGAATTCTAGGCTTAAGCTCCCTGAGGCCCAAGGGCACTCCATACTGGCTGAAGTTGCATATAAATACTCTGCTCCTGGATTTGTGCAATTTAGTGATACTGATTATTCCAGGTCCAAGCCTAACAGACTAGCTAAACATCAGGAAAATTGGAAATTTGACCGTAATTATGATCTATCAGCATGCCTTAAATACCCAAAACTTGTATCAAATGGCAATTCACTTTTGAAATAATGACAACGTAATTCAACAGAGGGTCCAATGCAGACTCAGAGAGTACTTCCTGGAACTGTGATTAAATGAAAATATCTGTTTCTGTAATTTTAAAACCTCTATATTAAATCTACATAATGTATACTTGATAGAGATTTAATAACATATATTTGAACATAATTTTACTGCTAAGAATGGCACTATATTAGAAAAGCACTTTATTTGCATTAAAATAAACATTAAAATGAATAAGATGAGCACAAAAAATCCCGTTTCCTTTTGCTTTTCTATTTGGGTCACTGGATGAATGATTTCAACCCTCTTGTATCCTCAATTAAAATGAACATCAGGTCATTTCAATTGTTTCACACTTCTTAGGTCTAGTACAGATTGCTCTAAACAGCCCTGTGAAACACATGATCCATGCTCTTACTAAATCTAGGTTAGTTAAATAGTTTAAGTTGGTTACAATTTTCCTCAGAAAAGGCAAATAGACTTACTATACAAATGTCAGACTACATCAACAGTTTGAACAACACAGAGTTGAAAAATAATTATTTTAAAATTTACTGTTTTGCTATATAAGGTAAATAAATAAATATATATATATATATACTGTATATGGGAGTTTTTATAAAACCTAGTAACTTTAGATTTTACCTAGAATACAAGGATAAACATTAACAACTCTCTGCTGAAACTGAACAAAAAAGGATACTAACCTGTTGTCAATCTGAACATGAATATTTTGCCACCTTTCAACTAATTGATCTGCTTTTTCTTTGTGCCAGTCAAAATCAAGGTCCCGTTCTTTATATGTTTTAAACATCTCATCACTGATGGCTTTAGCTTTCTGCAACTCATCCTCTAATGCATGGAATACCTCTCTCTTTTCATCTACTTCAGATCTCCATTGCTAAAATACATTAATTGGTGAATGTTATAAAATGCGTCAACCACTCACTATGTAAACACATATTTACATTTATTTACCTGATTTTACAATTTATTTACAAATAACGGATATAAAATCAGATAAAGGAAAGACTATCTTTCATATACGAAAACAATATATTGGGCTAAACCATATGAAACTGTCAACTTTTGACTGCACTTTGATCTTAAAAAAACAATTTTATAAAGTTGAGCCTAATAGAATTTTCATATCAATAAAACAAAATATATTCATGAGCAAGTTTGCTACCTCAGTAAGTCTTTTTAATTGCCTATTTCTTAAACATCTACTAATCCCATTGTTTGAAAATGAATACATGCATTAAAAATCAATGAGATAATTTCTCAACTTTGCAGTAATTCCATACTTAATGCTTTATATGAAGAAATGTTTTTTTTTTTGTTTTTTTTTTTTAAAGATTTTATTTATTCATTTGACAGAGACAAATCACAAGTAGATGGAGAGGCAGGCAGAGAGAGAGAGGGAAGCAGGCTCTCCTGAGCAGAGAGCCCGATGCGGGACTCGATCCCAGGACCCTGAGATCATGACCTGAGCTGAAGGCAGCGGCTTAACCCACTGAGCCACCCAGGCGCCCTGTAGAAATGTTAATACAGATGAGTACAACTACCAGACTTTTTCCTTTCCTGAATTAACTCCACTACTTACTTCCTTGATGTCTTAAAATAACCACCTCGTTCAGTGAGAGAATCCATTAAAAGAAACTTTCAGTTTCAGCTCCTTTTGCTGACATGAATTGATTATAAAAAGCTACTATCTACAAAGAGATGCAGATTTCAAATGAGGAGAACTCTCCGAAAAATGACTTATTTACACTAAGCTATGGCTACATAGAGATATGAAATGAAACGGATATAAATGTATTCAAATTAAGATATTTGCTAGTTCATGTCTAAAGATCTAGGTGTTAGAGAAATACTTCTAGACTATGATCTGAGCAAATGCTGCCGCTGTAAGGGAGGGACATACCTTTAAAGTACTTATCAGATTCTCGATATTATTCTTATCGGCTATAACTGCTTCTTCTTCACACAGTTTAGTTTCATAGAGTTTTACAAGGGCTTCTGCTGCCTGAGTGTTTTTTAACACCAAATTAACAGTTTTCAGTCTAAAAAAGAGAATGCAACAATAGTTTCCTATTAGTTTAACTGTTTATCTTCCAGTAATACAGTCCTGACGCACATCACTAAGCATGATATAGCCCTTTCTTGGTTTGGAACACAGACACATTTACTCCCAGATTAACATTCAGCTAAGTCTCTTCTTAATGGAGGGCGAGTGCTCTAATCCACACCCTGCCCAGCAGATTCTGCAAGAGATTCAGGGTACGGTGGTCTTCTTTCAACCCTTTTTTAGACCAATCCACCAGGCTACAACAGCTGAGGGACTGACACCACAGGCAAAATGTGGAAAGATCATACATATGCCCTAATCTCTGACACCCATTTCCTTTCAACATGAAGCATAATAACTCCATGGAGATAATATTATTAATACAAAAAAGGGAAAAACACGTTCATTTTTATGAATGTTTTTAAATGAACAGCATATCTATATTTATATGTACATATGAATATGACAGTTGCATGAAGCAAATTTATACTACGACAGAGGTAGCATACTTCTCTATGTAAGTAGAAGACATAGAATAGACTTGGTTCATGTTCTGAATGACCACACCGAGCTCAGATCGTAAGGTGGGAACTGATGCAGAGGCTGCAGCTTGACTGAAAAATTCTTCACATTTATTTGTGATTGTTCCCAAATCATCTTTAAGTCGCTCCAATTCTTTCTTTAGTTTCTATAAAGTAAAGAATAAATATAGGTATTAGGCTATAGTTCCAGATGGGGTATCCTTCTTAAAACAGTTTTAAAAAACCAATCTATATTATAATTGCTGACTTAAAAAGCTATATATTCTTTACTTTCTGTTTATCAAGAAGCTAAGCCATAGCATTCCAGTTTTATAATCAGTAATACTTTTACTGCCCATGTCCTCGGGCACAAACATGTAACTTAGTGCTTCTGCATTCAGTAGATGATCAACAAACATACCCGCTTTCACTGTGAGAAACCTCAAGAGTCTCCATCACAGTGGGTGAAAGGGTGCACGTTTCTGCATTTACTTGAGTAAAAGGCAGAACTGAATTATGTATGTATTGAATTATGTATGTATTTCATATAAGGTATACCTTATACCTTATTATATTTCATATAAGGTATACCTTATACCTTATGTGCAATATAAGGTATACCTTATATGCAAAATTGCAATATCAGGTAAGGTATACCTTACCTGATATTGCAATTTTGCATGTATTATGTATGTATTATGAATGTATGAATTATGTATGTATTTATTGCTTATCATGAACTACATGTAGTTCATGTAGCTCATGTAGTTCATGATAAGCAATAAATACATAACCAGAACTCACAAAGGGACCACTAGGCAAAGCTGAGCACATGAGAAGTCACTGGAGTTAACAATGAAGGTCACTGAGACAGTCATTTATCTTCAATTAATTCTGTTCCAACCCATTTACAAATCTCACCTCCTGCTCCGTGATTCTGAACACGCTTTCATGCAAATCATCTCTTTCCAGTGGAGTGCGGATCTGTCTAATCAACCGATCTTCACAACTCTCTAACCGAAGTCTAATGTTTCGAACCTCAGAGATGTAGAGATTATACACGGATTCCTCTTGCTCCTCTGTCAAAGTAAATAGAATGTTGAGAAAACACTATGTTTTCTGTCTTCTGGACGTTGTTCTGGACAAACTAAGGTTACCTGTCATCACCACAATCCCATGCTAAGGACATGAAACTTAATAAAGTTGACCTTACAATTTATGAACATTTAATAAAACTTCCCTAATACTATTCTAAGTGTCAATTTCTGATTTATGATGTCCAAGGAGAGTAATATATTATGCTGTTATATGTTCACAAAAATTTGAATTACATTAGCTGCAGATTAATCTTTAATATTTAAAAAAAATGCTTAGAAATGAAATGTAAAGAATTTGTTAATATTTAAGAGTTTTTTAAATAGATTACTAATGAAATTTTTATTTCTGAATAATATCAAAGGAGTCCAGAATAAACTATATTTAACAAAAGTTAACTAGACAAAATCTTCTCCTTTAACTTAACCTCTGTAAAAAATCCAGGTTTGGTCATGGGAAATCTCTGTACCTTCCTCTCAATTTTGCTGTGAATCTCAAACTGCTCTAAAAAATCAAGTGTTTAAAAAAAAAAAAAAAACCACCCAGGTTTGGTACATGGAAAAATAACTGAATCTTTTCAAAAACTAAAGGATTATTCTGAACATTACATTGCAAAACAGTAATATTAAAAAGGAGATGTGTTGAGAATTCACAGCTTGTCACATAATATTTAGTTGGCATCTTTTTATTAATTGATCATTTAGAAATAAACGAACCCCTCCTTGCGGCTTCCTACCTCACAAGTGCTTCTAATGTTCCAGCACCCATCATAGGCGGATAACATAACACACCAAAGACTGATTCTCACTGAGCAGAAAAGAACCTACACTAAACACCTATGGGGGAAAAAAACACAAGGATTCTCATGCTTTACCTCTTTCTGCTGATTTAAGAAGTTCCTGATAATACTGTTTACATACATTAACTTCCTTCTCCAGTTGTGTTATATCTGAGCCCGAAAATATTTGAGATTCCTGGCTATCTTCCAGGAAATCTTCAAAACGAGATTGTAGGTTACTGAGAACTTGCTGATGTTCACCAGGTAACATCGTCTTTATCTAAAGAAGATCAAGGATCCATGTAAGCAAGTGATCATAGTACTAAGAACTAAATGTAAATGGGAAAGATCCTAAGTTAGTCTTCTGGTGTATGTTAGTTTGTATTAGTAGTCATATATAGAAGAACGATTTGAAATTATTTTTATTAACAATTTCAAGTTTTAATAGATAAGGAAAAATGAGACTATAAAACACCAAAAAATGAAATCAAACTATATCCATCCCTGTAAGTCCAAACACTACATCCTATCTCCCTACCAAAATGTAATAAGCACTGAATTAAATATGGGATATCCAGATTTCCCCCATTCTTGGAAAGTGCCTTATATATGGCAGGTATATAACAAATATTTATTAAATGGATAAATATTAGCATGGATCTGCTGGACTCCATCCTATTCTGGAACAAATACAAACTGCACCCACAGAGTGCCCCACATTCTTGGACAGATTAGGCTGATGTGTTGATTCATACTTACTGAGGCCACATTGCTAGCTCGAATTCTGTCAATTTCATTGATGAGATAATGCCAGGACACTACACTCTTCATGTTTATGTGAGACTCGTGCCAAAGAGTCAGGACACTCTGATACTGTTGCTCAATTCTGAAATACATGAAAAAAGCAAACAAACCAAACACTTGATTAAGCCTTTTCACTCCCTCTGAAAACATGCTATAATTTTTCTTCCTGTTTGTAAACTACTCCAAGTTTACTAGTTCCAGATTCTTCTGATCCTATGGGCCTTGACAAAGTACTGATTGTTTCTTTAACCTTCAGCAAGCCTCCAAACTCAGCTCTATGTGTTTAGCAAATGCATACAAACCTGTTGGCAAAGTCAACGGCTTCTTTGTTTGGTGGAGGAACTGTGAAGCACACGGACGGGACCATAGCCTCATTCCCAGTAGGGCTAATGACCTTCCATTTAGCACGATGAGAGTTGTTGGCCAAAACACACTCATCGTCTTTGTAAATGGTTATCTGGTTTTAAATGGAGAAAAGAATAACCAAATGAGATCACTGTTGACAAACCCTTTACCGTACCCAATCTTGGGATTTTGTTTTGTTTTGTTTTTTTGAAGTAGAAAACTTTACCACTGGTCAGCAAAAGGACTTCATTTTTAAAAAGCTAAGAATAATGACAGAAACTGGTTTATTTCTAGAATACCTCAATTTGTCTGTAGTCACAGATAGCTTTGATCGGAATAGAAGTTTTGAGTGGACAGTCGGGATTCCTTGGCTTCAGCTGAATTATTGTTTTTGCTCTCCCCATCAGGCTTGCTACTGTGCTTTTATACTGCAAAAGTTCTTCTTTCTCTTCCTAAGAAATAAAAAAGACAGATTTTAAAAAGTAAAAGACTTCTCTCTTCTTTTAGGGCTTAACACAAATAAAATTTCATCATAAAATTCTTCCCTGACAACCTAGCTGGTCTATACATTCAATTCCCCTCCTCCCTCTCTTGGATTTCTTTTCCCTTGTTCTGTTTGGATGGTTTTTTCCCTCACTAGCATTTATCACTATATTACATATTACACTAATTTATATTTATGGTCTGCTCCCCCTTTAGCATTTAAGCACCAGTAAGGTAGGGATTCTTGTCTGTCTTCCTCACTGCTCTACTTCCGGTACTTAAAACAGTGTCTAGGATATAAAAGCGCTTACACTTATTTGTGAAGTGAATGACTAAACTCAGACACACACACACACACCCCACTGTCAAAATATTTAAAATATTGAGGCAATCACATAAAAAAACACTTTTGTGGTACTTGGTACCAAAAAAATACTAAAACTGCTTTTTTGATTGAATGAGATGGAAATATCAGGAGTACCCAAAAAACACAAAGTTCTGCACACATATAAGTATAAAGAAATACTAATCTAATCCTGTTATACACAGCTGATGAAATGCATGGGTTTCTGTACTAGTACCATTGACTCCTGAACAAGGTCTTCCAGCTTGTGAATGCTGCTTGATCGATCACAGCTGTACTTCCGCTGAATGGCGTCCTTTAGATTCCTTAAGTAATCAGAAGCTTCTTTGGCATCATTGAAAAACTGTAAGAAGAGGAAAACTGGCAGTTAGCGTATATCAAATGCCAGTAAAGCAGAGAGTTGTCCAGTTGGAGTACCAGAGTCCTGTGTACCCCTCATGAGAGAAAAGAGAATAAAATCACAAGACCATGTAATAGTCACATCACTCCTTTACCTAAACAGCTCTTGAATCTGGGTGAGTATCAGTAAACACTAAGTATCTAAATTTTATATCTATATTGTGTTTTGGCCCTATAATATTTTGGGAGAAGTTCTATTTTACTTAAGGGTCCAAATAATTTTTAAGCAGGAGAGAAATTCCAACAATTTTTTAAAACTTCTAAAAATTAAAAAAAAAGAGCTCTCTCTAATGAAATATCTCTTTATAAAAGACATTTATAGGGGTGGCTGGGTAGTTCAGTGGGTTAAAGCTCTGCCGGCTCAGATCATGATCCCAGGGTCCTGGGATTGAGCCCTGCATCGGGCTTTCTGCTCAGCAGGCAGCCTGCTCCCTCCTCTCTCTCTGCTTGCCTCACTGCCTACTTGTGATCTCTGTCAAATAAATAAATAAATTCTTAAAAAAAAAAAAAAGACATTTATAAAATCAAGATTTTCTGACATTTTTAAAGGTTTTGAAAGGATTTCCCCCTGAAAAGATGGCTTCAATTGATCCTATAGTACCTATGTCCCATACATGCTACAAAGAAAAATACTTCAGTTTATTTCCCCCACACGTTACATACATGTCCTTAATAAACAGGAAGGCACTTTCTGTAAATAGACCAAAATCACAATACCATCAGCAGATGTTGTGATTCTGTTCGTATACCTCGAAATATGCAGTGTTCTCCTTTACATGCTGCTCCACACACTGGCACAGCTGTAAGATCCAGCTCCACTGCGTCTGCATGGCTGCTCGGTATGCCTTCAGGATGAAACACAGCCACTGTAACCAGCTGAAGAGTGATGACGTACATACACAGCAAAGCTTTTAAAGGCTTAAAAACTCTGCTATCTGAACAGATGATGAGATTACTCTAACAGTAAGATGTGAAAATTAGGGTAGCAAAGTGCCCCTTCTATGTAAGAGTTCTTACTTGCACAAAGCCAGTCCTAAAAATTTAAATATAAATTAAAAATTTAAAAAAATGTAAAAATTCAGACCAAAATAAACGGTTCTGTAGTTTTCTCTTTGTTTTGTTTTTAAAACTAGAAATAAAACTAGAAATTCTTGGGGAGAATTTTTATTTAAAATATTTTTACTTGAATTTTTAATACAATGTAAATCTCTCACGAGAGCAAAATATAACAGAAAGAACATCTACTTCCTAAAGAAAACATAAGACACGCTTTTATATTTAAGATGCAATTCACGGACTTCCAGAAGAGGGAGCTCTAGATGCTTTAATGACTATCTTAAGTAAGCCTGTCATTCTTCCCCTTTTGGAAAATCTCATTCATGTGGAGCTACGTTCAAGCAGGCTTTTGGAATGGAATATACAATGCAGCACTGGAAACCTGGCAACATATCACAGCCATATTACCTTGGCCTCAAATTAAGCTACTTCCAGCAAATTGGCTATAAAAGACATATCATTGTGTGTTGTTAGATTATTAGTTTCTTTTTTCATAACATATGAAATAGTGTAGATAATTAACTAAATATTATCTACGTACCCACAAGACACTGAATAGGGCAATGGAATAGTAAAGATGACTCAGGCTTAATTTTATTCCTTAAGAAACTTTTAGTTAATTAGATTAACATCTCTACATAAAAGTAATCAGGTTCACATTCACATTACCCAGTCCCATTAAAATACTTAGCCTATAATCATATTCCCTAATAGTTTTCATCTCCACCTTGAAGAAGACTCTATTTTTAGTTTCTCATCATACAAAAGTATATACACCCTTCAGTATTCTAATTTGCTTTCCCTACTGTTCCCCCTACTCTTCTGTCTTTAACTTCCCATATGGCATTTCATGGGCATGCAAGATTGTGGCTACATATGAAGAAGGTCAAATATAACGTTCCCAAAACTTTCTGTGGAGGTCTAGAATTTCAGTCATCTTTTGTACTATGGCAGTGAACAAAGACTATCAGATGCCTCTGCTTGAAGCAGCTCACATTGTAAGCACAGCCCCATTTGTTCCCTCTGGCAATCTACCATGAGTTTAACATTCCTCTCGCTCCTATATAACCCCCTCTACATTTAGAAAGTCACTCACTCTACCTAGTATATAATAGGACTAAAAATTAAATAGACCACCACTACCACATGGGAGACTTGGTAAATCCCACTCCAGTTCTCCACTTCTGGATTTGAAATGTGTCCGCTACGCCATAAGGCTTTGCCAGGTTGTTGTTTCAATATACCTCACAAAACCAGCCATGAACAAAATTATTAAGTAATAATAACAAATATTTCCTGGGAACATGTGTACCAAGAATTGTACTAAGTAAGAGTACACTATTTGTCCCGTTCTTCACACACAGCTCTATGGGTTAGAAGGGCTGCCCCATTTTGGACAGGTGAGGGAGGCAAGAAGGATACATCAGTTGCACAATATCACAGTCAGGAATAAAATAAAGTTTTTTTAAGTCAAGAGCCTTCATATTTACTGTAATAGATCTCTTTAGCCATGGGAGTTAGCAAAGGTACCTTTAGTGGAAGAGATTTGTGGGTGACACACTTAGAGAAAGCGATAGTTAAAGGCAAGAATCATGATGATTTGTCAGAAACGTGATTTTTGAGCCATGCTGTAATAAAAGTTTGTTTGTATTTTTCAATTTATCAGCAATAAAAGAATCTGAAGAGTAATCATCAAATGTCAATATTCAACCATGACTGTTATACTTTCTGACTTACCTCAATGGTCAGTCGGGCTGGGTGATTTTCCAAAAGTAGCTGCTCTGCAATCTCCTGAACTGATTTAATATTTTCTTCCTTTTGATCCAATTCTCTCATTAATTCCTAATGTAAGAAAGAATGAAGAAGCAAGGTTAGAAAAAAGACCTAAACCTGAGATACAACTTTCATTCAATGACAAAGACGATACTTACAGCGTGGTAATCTTTTTTCCGAGCTATGTTGGTATTTCTTTCGCTCCAGTCATAAGCAACTTCCTCTTCTTCTTTTTCATTCAGCCAAATAAGTTCATTAGTTGCACGAGTTACAAAATTATGGAGTGTATCAAGGTGCCGTTCCTGATTCCGGGATGTATTCTTTGTAAGAAAAATCATTGTAAGAATCATGTTTTAACCAAAAGGAGTTAAGGGTAATTCTTAGTAAAAGTAAAAAAATGAAGTTTAAAAAACAAAAAACAAAAAGCCTTACCAAGAGTTTTGCATACTGACTCTCTAATCGGTGTAACTTTTCAGCGTAAGTTAGTTTCAGAGGTGCCGTCATTTGAATCTATAATATGGGATAAAAAGACATCGAGTTTAGGGATCTCAAGGAATTCTGACTTATACTCACTGCATCTATTATTTTGTCACAGGATCTTTATTTAAAAAGAGCAAAACAAAAGCAAGCTAAAATGAAATATATACAGATTTTAAATTCATATACCTCACTGATTTTAGCTTCTTTAAGGCTAGATTCAAATTCTTCAATAGCTCGGTGAACATTTTTATGATTTTCTAAATGGCTTTCAACACTTGGCAAATCCGATCCCCACTCAGTGCGGTCCAGCTGCACCTTTAAACAGAAAGATGCTAGAGTTAGAAAACAAACTGGCAGCAGTAAAGACTGAAGCTTTCGGGTAGAATAAACATTCTTTTACCTGCATCTCATCAACCCAATTCAAAAGATCCTGAACAAATTTCATGTTGACTTCCTCTTCTGTTAAATTCTGATCCAGCAAAGATGACTTTAGAAGGGGCTTTCGGATCTGCATCAACTTCAGAGTTTGCAATGAATTGGATTCTACTCCTGAACTGAAACTTGGAACTAATCCCCCTGATGGGAAACCAGGTGTATAAGCCGGAGTGACAGATGGAGTCAGGCGGGAAGTCAGACCTGATGACAGGCCTGATGTCACACTAGAAGGGGTCAGGGAGGGTGTTAAACCCTGGGTCAGCCCTGAGTTCAGACTGGGGTTTAAGGTCTGTGCAAATCCTGAGTTTAAACTTTGAGTAATTCCTGATATCATGAGTTTCGTCTGTTCCATTGTCAGCATGCGTCCTTTGCTGTACACGGAGGAACATTCATTCCTTAAGGCCATAATTTCATCACGCAGTTTTGCCACCCTGAAAAGAAAAATCAAAAGGGATAAACTATAATAAAAAATGCATTTTCACAAAGAGTGAACACTAATGCCAACTATGGACATTAGTTAGTTAATAGTAATGTACCAATATTGACTCAAATTTTTTTTTTAAAGATTTTGACAGACAGAGATCAGAAGCAGGCAGAGAGGGGTGCCTGGGTGGCTCAGTGGGTTAAAGCCTCTTCCTTCGGCTCAGGTCATGATCCCAGGGTCCTGGGATCGAGGCCCGCATCAGGCTCTCTGCTCAACAGGGAGCCTGCTTCCTCCTCTCTCTCTCTGCCTGCCTCTCTGCTTATTTGTGATCTCTGTCAAATAAATACATAAAATATTAAAAAAAATAAAAAGTAGGCAGAGAGGCAGACAGAGAAAGAGAGAGAGAGAGGAGGTAGCAGGCTCCCTGCAGGGAACCCAATGTGGGGCTCGATCCCAGGACCCTGGGATCATGACCTGAGCCAAAAGTAGAGGCTTTAACCCACTGAGCCACCCAGGCACCCCAATATTGGCTCAATTTTTAACAAATGGATCACACTAATGCAAGATGGTTGATAATTGGGGAGGGAGGTAAAAAGGGGCATATGGGAAACCCGTATTTTCCTATCAATTTTTCTGTAAACCTGAACTATTCAAAAAAACAGTCTACTAAAAAAAATCACTATAATCATATTAATAAAATTTTGCATTACAATTTTTTTCACTGAACTTTGTGCTGCAAGCACTTTCCATATTATCACAAAGTCTTTATAACTATCACTTATAATGTACATAATTATTATACTATAATGAACATAATTACTATACTTTATAACTATCATTTATAATGAACATAATTACTACACAATTCTATTGCTTGACATGTAGGATATTTCCAAATTTTGTTATTATAAAATATCTCTGACATGGACAAACCTTTTTTTCTATATTTATTCATATGTTTACTATATTTAAAATTATTATAAATTCCTAAATGTGAAATTACTAGATCAAAGCATCATTTAGAATTTTTGCTTTATATATACCTGATATATATATTTATAATATATATAGTCTACAACCTGAGAAGGTTCCATTTCTACCTTCAAACCCACTTCTCTAAGATAGAGAATTTCATACATACAATTTGTTCCAACATTTTGTTATAAACATTTTCAGAATAGGATAAACAGAAAACTTAAAAGTTGAGTTATAAAGGATACTTTCTTCATATTTTCCCTTTTTCAAATGTCATAACAAATATTTTAACATGAAGTATGTTAGTTACTAGTGTTCAATATTGTATGTACAATAAAATATTGTTCCTATTACTTTTGAAGAATACCTAATTAACATATCAAAATATATCAGAATTAAGGTGACACACATTTTCAACTAAAAAGAGCCTAAAAAATATATTTCATAAAACTGCCACAGTCTACATTCCCATTGCAAGTGTCCATGAAGCAATTCCACAGAAGGATAGAGCACAAATAAGCAGGAATCTTACTTACCTCTGTACCAACTGATCTGCCTGGTAGTATTTTCCATCAATGAGAATCTGTACATCAATTACATGCTGGCGTAAAAGGTTCTCACATTCAAGTATATACCCGGCAATTTCTGCTTCATTCTGAAACTGCACCCCTGATTCTAATCTTTTAGAATCCTGTGTTTTAAAAGAACTCGACATTAATTCCATGAAACAAGTTTCAAAAGTAGCCTCAAATATAAAACTCAAAATACTGTAATGAAAAAACTACTTGGGTCCTTTCTGTTTTCCCTTTTGGTTCAAAAATAGGTTTTCTCTTTGCACACCGTTCCGCAAGAGAGCAAACAGTGATTGCAATCTTTAAAAACCTTCAAGATTCAGCAGAAGACAATAGAAAGAATCGACCACCAAAAGGCACACAGAAGTTTTAGTTCATCCAAAGGTACAACCCCTCCATCACAATCCCAATGGCTCCTAAAATTAACTTACAGACTGGAGAGCATTTCGGGCAAGTATCAGTTTGTCTTCACAGATGACACTGTCCCTTTGAACTCGGTTGGCAATCTGCTGCAACATTTCCAACCTAAAAGAAGAGACAGAATAAAGCAAAGTCTCTCTCTTTGAAGTCACAGAGTTTACCACCCCTGAAAAAAACGTCTCCCTGCCAAAAGACAAAACAATCCTACAATAAGGATTCGATACCTGTGTCCATTGAGGGACTCATTGCCGAAGGTAATGCAGGAGTTGATTAGTGTTGGACCACAATTAACCGAGAGAAAGTTTTCATTTGAATCCAGACTGGTCCGGGTGCTAGTAGTGTTACTAAACACGGAATCACTGCTTCGGTAGCTGTAACTACTACTGTGCATTTTTAGTCCTGAAATGATGTTCCTTCTCTGACCATTCCAAGCAGACGAAAAAGCAGGTCTGCTGAAAGCTCTACTTCTAACGGTGAAAAGCGGCAGCTAAATGTCACTGCCGTAACGGCTCCTTAAATATGCTCCAACCGGCATATTTAACACGCAGCAAATAATATGCTGATAACTATTCAAAAGAATCTTGCCGAAAGGCATGCGTTTGCTAGCTGAGGTTTGCCTTTTGTAGCCCGCATTAAAACTCTACAAGTACGGACAAGGCAGGCTGATCAGGGCGTCACTGGAAAAGATTTGCCAAATATTTTCATCAAGAGTCATCCCATCACAGCCACCTAAAAAACAACTCAGATGCCTCCCTGAAGCCCAGGTACAATTAGTAAAGGCTATTCAGGCAATACCAATCATCAGCTTAAAAACATAGCCTGACTTTTGTAAAGAGCCCAGTCTGTCCCAACTAACACAAGGTACTGGTACTCAGAAGCATCTATAAACAAATGAGTTTGATGTGAAAGAAAGGGCATTTCCATTTTTTTTTTTTAAGATTTTTATTTATTTATTTGAGAGAGAGACAGTGAGAGAGAGCATGAGAGGCGGGAAGGTCAGAGGGAGAAGCAGACTTCCCATGGAGCTGGGAGCCTGATGCGGGACTCGATCCTGGGACTCCGGGACCGTGACCTGAGCCAAAGGCGGTTGCTTAACCAACTGAGCCACCCAGGCGCCCCGGGCATTTCCATTTTAACTGCCATGTCATTTATCAGGTTAAGTTAACTGGAAAAGTGACCTTTCTTTGTATGATATGTTCTCAGGAATGTTACCGCTAATCTTTTTTTTTTTTTTTTAAGATTTTTTATTTATTTATTTGACAGACAGAGATCACAAGTAGGCAGAGAGGCAGGCAGAGAGAGAGGAAGAGAAGCAGGCTCCCCACTGAGCAGAGAGCCTGACGCGGGCCTCAATCCCAAGACCCTGGGATCATGACCTGAGCCAAAGGCAGAGGCTTTAACCCACTGAGCCACCCAGGCGCCCTGTTACCTCTAATCTTACTATAGTCATTCTAATTTTTTTTTTTTTTTTTTTTGGTAACAAGAGGAATTGCAGTTTATTAAAATTTCATCTCTGCTTAACTAGAATGTACTAATGATAGAACAGAGTTAGTTTCAGTCAGGGTTAGATAGTCCAGAAGGAAATCAAGGGTCCTCTGACTGGCAACATGAGAAGGACCAACGTCCTTGCAGTCACTTTACATTCTTAAAAGCCAACGTGTTAAGTAGACTATCAATGCAATGCTCGCAAATTCAACTTGTCTGTGCTTGTTTTTCCTTTCGATAGATTATTACCATGGCAAAAGAACATTGGTTCTTTCTCATTTATCTTTTACACATTCCCATGCCACATAGTTATTATTTGCAATTAATCGTTAATGCCAAAACACTTGTTGCATCAAGAAAAATGAAGGCCTTTATCCAACCAAGTTCGTAGAACATTTTTGTACTCCCAATACTACAAAGCCAAACTGTTGCTTCTCCACTCTAAAGGTGGGTATTTTTCTTTTTAGATAGCGAGAATGGGGAAATTTGGGAATATCGTGTTAGTAAATAGAGAAGTGTCAAATAATAACAGCAGGACTAGGATTTAGTAAGCAATTATTATGTGCCAGGAAATAAAGTAATCATTTTACATGTATGACCTCTTCTCATATTCAACTACCAAATGTGGTAGGTACAATTTTTCAGCCTGTTTATAAATGAGGAAACTGAGGTTTGGGGAGGTCAATGAACTTGCCTAAGAATACATGACTAGCAAGTTGAGCTAAAAATCTTATTCAGGATTCACTAGCTCCTGGACCTTGAACTCTTGACCACTGCATTAAAATCCAGTTACTATTCTGACAACTAAAAATCTACTCCCTATCCTTTCTCAGACATACTTTTCCATTACTTCTGATAATTAGCTTAGTGTATCATTTTAATTACCCCAAATTTTCTCCTCCATAAAAGGTCCATCCTAGGTATTTCAAGCTTATTCTGGATCTAGATCCAGTTATGGAGATAGAATCTTACACTGTAACAGGAATGTAATCAGTAATGTCATAAATAACTGACAAGTTAAGACTTGCTCTTGTATTTTCAATGCATTATTTCCTATTTCAACAGTGTGGAAAGTCATGTGTAGAACACAAAGAACATGAGTGTACTAAGTGCCTCTCTGTGTCCCAGGCAGTGCACTGAACACTGGCAACACGAAAGACAGCAAAAACAAGTCTATCTCCACATTCTCAGAACTCATAACTGTGAACAGGCACCCTTAACTAAATGATCACAGAAATAAATCAAAATCACAATTGAGATATGAAAGAACAATACATGTAAATAGGACATGTAAAAAACAAAGAACAATACATGTAAACGTAAATAGGAGAGTTAGAGCCAAGACATCTGAATGAGCCTGGGAGATCACAGGAAGTTTCTTGGCGAAGTAACACTGGAGCCGGGATATGAGATTGATCAGGAGTGAAGACAGACAGTGAGGATGAAGACTTCCCTGCCAAAGGAACAGATGGTGCAAAGATCCTGTGTATGGAGGAGGGCGGGACCTTGGCACATTGGGCTCCTGAGAGGCAGTCAGTGTGGCTACACCACTGAGAGCAAGGACGGTGTCAAGTGAGGCGGCGAAAGAGCCACACCTGACCGCACAGGCTTTCTATTGGGAGGCCCAGAAGCTCATGAGGAACAGAGACCACAGTTCCCTTCCCAAGTGCCAAAGTCAGGCTGTGAGGTAAGTACTATAATGGAGACAAATCCATTCAACAAATGTCTCCTCATGTCTAAGCAGTGCTTTCCCGGGCAACCAGGTATAGTGGGAGAGAGAATGATAAGAGTTAGTGATGATTTCATGCAATAAAGGCATCTGTAGAAGTGAGAATTTGAGCCAACATTTCCCGAGTGTTTTCTAGATGCCATTTCACTGCCCTCTAAGGGGAGACAGACTAGAGTCTTGTTCTCATTGTCCCAAGGAAAAAGGGTCGTAACAAAAATACAGCAAGAAACAAAATAAGTTAACTGCTAACTACATATCAGCTTCTGGATCCAGGCCCTATATTCTCAGTATGGGAAATTCTCACAAGTAATTTAGATTATTAGATGAGACTTCACACATCAACCCAGTCTATCAGGTCCCTAATTAAACATTATTTCAGTCATTACTCCTCAAACCTCTTGGAAGAGTTTCAGGATAAAAAAAATGAAGAATCAGAAAGACTAAGTGACTTATCCAGCATCACACAGCCAAGGACATGAAAAATATAAATGATAGTCCTAGGTCTGCCTGGCTCCAAAACTGAAGTTCCTTCCAAGAGAACAAAAAGTCACCTCCCCACGCCCAACCTCATACCCACAGCAGAAAACACCTCCAGCCTACCTTTCTACTTCTGGGCGAAGGGCCTTCTCCCTCTCAAGCATGGCAATAATGAGTTTCCCCCACTCTTTCTCAATGTCATTTGGATGATAACCTTGCAGTAGTTTGATACGTCCAAATTCTATCCAAATCTTGAGAAAACAAAAAAAAAAAATTTTAAATGAAGAAAGGATATTAAAAAAATACTAAAAATAAAGATTGTGCCTGACAATACAACAGAAACTTCTGCTTACCTCTAATAACTTATATAGGCGTTTGATTTTTGATTTTTCTGTCTCCTTTGGTGGAATTTCTGTTTCTTTAAACTGTAAATACTGATTATAAAGTGCCTAAAATGAAAGGAAAAATATAAATGAAGGCCCAAACTTCAAAGACCTATTTTCATTACCGCATAACATTACCACTTCAAATGATATTTACCATGTCTTATGCATTCAGGGGAATTCCTTTATAAAACTGACATTCAAGGACAATACCAATTCCCAGTTAATCAGTGACTAGCTTCAGTATGCAAGATTTGACAAGGGTGTAATTACTGACGTGAACTGTGAATCAACATATGCCATGAGGGGATCTGGATAATAATAAACTGTGGCAGTGTTTAGCAGGGCTCTACTAAACATCTCTCTTCATACAAACAAGAAAACATAGACTTTAAAAGATGCTCTTTCCAAATGCTGCACTTTTAGCTTTTAGTTTTTGGAAAAATTATCTAATGCAATTCCTATAAAGGAAAAAGCTATTCTCTTTTGTATCATAGATCTATCCTTGAAAATAGAACTCTATCACACAGAATTCTCACCACATAGCTAAGCCTTGGTTTCAATGTCCCACTAGCCAAGCTAAACAGATCTTTTAATAAACAAATACAGATGTTATTGGCTGCTGTTATTGTTATAGAAGTTTCAATCATATAATTAAATTATCTGGTTTATAGAAACTATTTGAAAATCTCCTAAATACAACTTATTATATTAAAAAGGACATTTGTAAAAATTATGTAGATAAAACTTATCCACATTTAATAAGCATGCTCTAATTATTTCATTTTAATTCATGCTATTTAAAAAAAAAATTCCCCCCCCAAAAAAAAATTCCCTGTCAAACCTCAGACAGCTACATTTATGAAGGATTCCCTTCAATGTTTCATTGGCTAATGAAATTATTGGCATTTCCTATGACATTTTCTTCCGTGTGTTATGTGCTATCCTAGGCACTAGCAAGTAATCTGTGTAGTCCTCAAAATTCTTCCAAATCCTTAAGAATCTGCATTCATCAGAAGCCAGTACAAATTTACCCAAGTGTCTTGACAATAGGAATCCATCTGGAAGTAAGCTGAATTTGAAATCTAAAAATTGCTTTGAACTCAAAATGCAATGTTTCGGGAAGTTCATTAGAAAATAAGTTCATGATGCCATTATGTGCTACACACCATGCATGGTGGCTGGCGTGAGAGAAGGGGGAAATGCTTCTGGCCCTGGAAAGGTTTGCATCCACATAAGGGAGACATCACACAAACAACTTTAGAACACTTAAAAATCATCACAGCAACACATGCCAAGTCGTTTCGTGCCAAGGACCAACTCCCCATGGCAGTGTGAATAAAAACTGTCCCACAGATGCTTTGTACTGATGCGTGAACACAACGAATCTCTTCCACAGGACCCGCCCTGGATTATTACAGATTTTGCAATTCTAGTTTGATTTAAAAAAAAAAAAAAAAGCCTATGATTTAAGGAATTAGACTTTGTTGTTAATATTCACATTATCAGTTTCTTGAAATAAAGCAGTCTACTTTGTTATTAAAAGTCCAAATATATAAAATGAGACAATATTCTTCAGTAAGTGTACATGTCTATAATTCTTTAATATTTCTATGATGTCTTTGCATCAAAGAGGTGGACCTGTTTTTAGGCAGTAGCAAATGTTTTTATTAAACGATTTCATTTATACTGGAAGTCACATTCATACTTTTACTCCATGGTGAAATAGAGTTTATATCTCTTGCTACACAAAATGAAGCCTCTGAAGCAGTTTTTAACAGGGTTCAACCACAGGCACATTCCCAGCCACTGTTAAACTTGTCCCAGCTTCCCAGAGACCCCCCTGCCACAGCTGTCTATCTGGTTAGGCTCCAGCCCTCCCCATGCACCAAGAACACTTTGGCAATGTCAGTTTCAGGGTCTCTCAAATTGTATCTTATCACTCTCAACAATTCAAAGCTAAGGGACTATAAATCTCTAAGATGTTGCTGTTATTAAATTTTGATTATTAACATTTACCTCTGTTTTCTCTGAGTAGGAGATGAATAAATTTAAAAATTGCTTATTTACTAGTGGCTTGCCAACGGCAATTTTTCTTGAACTCCTGGAATTATTGAATTATGATAACATTATTTAGAAGTTTAATAATCAGGGCACCTGGGTGCCTCAGTTGGCTAAGCATCTGACTCCTGATTTTGGCTCAGGTTATGATGTCAGGGTCATTGGATCGAGCCCCACATCCAACTGCATGCTTAGCGCAGTCTGCTTAAAATTTTCTCTTTCCCTCTGCACCCCCTTCCCACTCACATGCTCTCTCTCCCTCTAAAAGAAAATAAATAAAATAAAGCAAAATAAAAATATATTTTTTTAAAGTTTAAAAATCGACTCAATCCTTTGTAACTTCTACAGTGACACAGACCTTTAGTTCCACAGGATTATTAGGAAATGTTCTCTCAGACATTGTGGTGACATGGTGTCTAATCCACTGAATGAGGTAGTTCACCATATTCTGGTATTCAATCCATTTGACTTCAACATCCTAAAACAATAAAATGACAGAAAAGATCCATATCTGCAGATAATAACAGTCATATCTAACACAACTTAGTCAAAGGTCATTCTGTGAATTTCTGTGTCTTTCAGCAGAACAGTCAGAACCAGCTCAACGTCTTCTCACTCTCTACCCCGTCCCACATAAACAGCTTGAAAAAACATGCACGCAAACATTTGACAATGAAGAGTAGCCTAATGAGTGCTACTTCTGATCCAGAGATAGTGGCTGCCTGGGGCACTGTGTGAAAAAGGCTTCTGAGGCTGCATTCAAATGCAGCAGGGAAGAACACTGTGATCATTTTGGGGTGTTTTCTGGGCACCCAGGAAGAGGGAGTAATAGCGTGGACAAGCCAGGTTAGCTGCCATTGTGTAGATCTAAATCCACTGTCTATCTGAAACCCAAAGATCTATATAGAATGTAGGAAAGTAGGTAGGAATGAAAACTATAGGAAATGTATATGATAGGATTACTCATCAAACAAACTTTGAAAATGGAGTAAACTGGAAGGCTGTCACCTGCTATGTTCAATTAAGTATCTGATGAGTGTTTATTATGTTCAAAGCATTGTGCTAAGTGTTACAGGAAGAATTTAATACTTTAAGAAATAATACCTTTTACCAAAGAGTCACTGTCTAAATGGGGAGGCAAGAGAGTTGTAATATAAACAGCTAATCCAAATGAAAAGCAGTATTTAATTAAGTGTTGAAATACCTGAAAGAGGTAATACACACTAAGGGTTGAGATAATAATTGGGTAAGCATAGATGTGCCTCAAAAAGGTCACCAAAGGATTCTCAGGAAAGGTAGTCCCTGAGCAGTTCTGCAACAACCACTAAGTAATTCTTTGGTGGGCAGGGGGTGGTGGAGGAGGGAGGCTAAAACATAGGGAGTCCCGAGTGAGTCACAAGTCACGACTCTGAACTAGATAGAAATGCCCGGACTACAAGCAGTCTGTGTTGAAAGACTAAAGCTAAAAAAGTAGGTAAGCAAATTAATATATACAGAATTTTTTTTAAAGACTTTATTTATTTGAGAGAGAGAGAAAGAAAGAGATCACGAGCAGGGGCAGGCAGAGGGAGAAGCAGGCTCTCTCTGAGCAGGGAGCCCGATGCAGAACTCAACCCCAGGCCCCTGGGATCATGACCTGAACTGAAAGCAGAGGCTTAGCTGACTACGCCACCCAGGCGTCCCAGCATACGCAGAATTTTAAATGTCGGAAGGGCTAGACTGGATTTCACCTTACAAGTCAATATGTAATCAATGAAAATTTCCAAGCTAAAGACAAAAGGTTTTAGGAAGATCAATTTGATGACAATGTGCAGTACTGCTGGGAATGGGATGAGATGGAGATGGAAAGTATCAAAGAGCTGTCGTCCTAGTCCAAGTGTGAAGGGGTAAGAGTTAGGAACAGGGTGAAGGGAATGAGAAGGCAAGACAAGGAACGGCTGCAAGAAATCCTCTCAAGCAACATTTGACACTGACTTGTTGGCAGACATCACAGCAGGGGATGAGCATGGAGCAGGTTACTCAGGGATCAGGAGAGGATAAAGCCCTGAGAGGAAGAACAAAATGAAGAGAATGGAAATAATTCTAGAAACAAGAGCACACAGAGGTGAGAAAGAGACTGAAATGAGAGCTCACCAAGATGAATTCCAGAATCTTCAAAGTAAAATAGAAAAATAAAAAAGAAGAAGAAGAAGAAGAAATCTGAGAGAAGAGGAGAAGCCCAGGGTAAAGGGGTTCATCCTCAAATTCATAACCCTGCAGGGTTTCCTGTTCTCTTCCAGAAACGCCTAAGTACATGTTCATAAAACCACTACAACACGCATGGTTGAACTGAATCACACAAATCTTTGGGAAACAGTGGGCAAATGAGGAGCCCGAAACCCCCTATACTGGACACCCCACCCTGCTTACTAAGTAGCTCTGGTAGTTTGGCAAAGTCAAATAACCTTCCTCTAAATATCGTCTTTAAATCGGAGAAAGAATTCCTAGCCAAGTTATTTCATGAGATGATGAGAGTCAATAACATTGAAAGTGATTTCAGAAGTTGAGAAATTCTACAGACACAGAACGATTATCAAACACTGCCAATGTAAAACAGCAGCAGGTTAAAAATGAAAAACTCCAAAATTCGGTGGTTTAGAGCTTTCATTAATAAATGAAAAGAATATGTACGGCCTACTTTATTTATGACAAAGAACAAATTTTTTTTGAGTTATGCTTTAATTAAAATGGTGGAATAGTGTCATGAAAATGCAGACAGGGCTGGCTTATTAAATAGCATCTTAACTCAAATTCTTTAAAGAATATTTGATATTGGAGTACCTGGGTAGCTCAGTTGGTGAAGTGTCTGCCTTTGGCTCAATTCATAATCCCAAGCGCCTGGGATTGAGTCCCATGTGGGGCTCCCTGCTCAGAACGGAGCCTGCTTCTCCCTCTGCCCCTCCCCCTGCTTGTGCTCCCTCCCTCTCTTTCTCTCTCAAATAAATAAACAAAATCTTTTTTTAAAAAAAGAATACTTGATATTTAAATACTGTAAAAAGCTTTATCAAAGAATTCAGTCAACTGGTCATTACTGAATTAGCAGCTTCTAGGATGGAAAAACCAATACTCACATTTGCACCAATACCTTCGCCACCTTCAGGGACTTTGGGAAATGCATCATAGAGAGATGACACGTAAGTTATTACTGATTTTTCATCAGGTGAGGAGACATCAACATCTATAAGCAGCAACATAAAATTATTTCAAATGTTGATAGATTCCTTTTAATCAGACTCTCATGTCAATCTATACCTAGTTAGGACAACAGCTCACCTTCAGGATCCAGAAGTCTTATAACACCAATTTTTTCTGCTACATAAAAAGCGTGCTCTAAATTTGCAAGGTTGCTTTGAACAGCAACAGTATTCATGTCTATCAGGTCCGGCCTAGGAAAAAATTCACCATAATTAATTAAGTTTTCTCACATGCGAATTCAACATTACACTTACATGTTGACCTATTTACATAACAGTTCCGCAAATACTAATATTAAGCCTGGGTTGAAATACAGAGACTTTCACCAAGTATTTAACATTGCTGACTTCTCTCAGAAACTCGTGGATGCCAAAACCAAGTACAGGGAGGAAACTGTAAAAATTAGAATGTGTATGATTTTTTACAAAGTCTATGAACTCCTCCTCATCAAATATATATGAGTATCTGTCCCCTTCAACCTATGTAAGCTCCACTATTCCAACAGCATCCTTCCAATCCAACTAGAATCCTATGTTTCTCCCCAAACACGAAGGTTTATGCTTTAGTTCAATGCCACATTAGTGGCATCCACCATCCAATGGACAGGATGCCCTTTCCTGTCACTGTTGTCCTCTCACTATTCACTCATCTTTAGAAGCAGAGATCAAGCTCCACCTCCTTCATGAAGCCCTCACTAATCTTCTCCAACCTCATTTTTCTTTCTGTTCCTTGAATTCCTTACACTCCTGGGCCTATGCTCATCAATTTGACATTTAGAAGAACCACATACTTCCCTGCCCTATTAATTCACTGTTTAATGTACATGCATATCTTGCTTTTCACCTCTCAGTCAGCAAGAACTACGTAATAACAAACTTTCGTATTTTATCCTTCTGCTGAGACAGAGTGGTACAGAATTAGCAGACAGTATATATCTATAGATAAATTGGTAAGCAGGTTAGTTAATTCTGAGTCATAAATGAAAGACTAAAATAAGCACTAGTTTGTATTTTCCCAAGATTGCATATGAGCATGCCTGTGTACACGCATGTGTGCATACACACACACACATTCTCATATGCCAGACTTCAACTCTTTCTAATTTGTGAGACTCCCGTGATACTCTAAACTATGGGGATACTTTAAAGCTAGCTCTGTTTATATACAAGATTGGAAAAGACTTCCCGAGTACTCCTTGTAGAGAAAGAGGCAAAGCAGTTGGTTGGAAAATTAACACAATGCCAAAAGCCAGTCAGAAAACATTCCTCTCAAAGACAAAGCATTAAAAGAATGCAAAAACAGATCTAGAAATTGTAAAACTCAAAAAGAGTGGTCCCCACCCCAAAATCACTGAGTAAGAACCCGCTCATCAAGTTCTAAGGACAGCTCTCAACAAAGTCCACAGACATTCTGGTTTGCTCAAAACAATCATTTGGGAACTGCACAGGAATGGGAGGACTCTGAGATCGTGGGGGAGGACTGACATGTAAATTATTTTGAATACTACTTGGAAAGCTGTTCACAGAAAAAACTCTTTGAAAATATATTGTCAATTTTAGGAAGGTATGCAGCAAGTTGTAGTCTTCTTTTATCTGCTGAGAAAGCAGACCTCCAAAGTAATCTACTTATAGTTTTTTAGCACTTTGAAAACTGTGCATACCTTGAGACCTAACTACCATGACCTACCTATCTATTCCTGGGAAATTATTAGGAAATTCGTTAATGTTTTTCACAGGCACTAATATGATCACTTAAAAGTGATCCTGCATTTATTATAGGACCAGTAAATTTACTGACAGCAATAGAGGTAAATGACTTATCTCTAAAAACAATGTTTTTTACTCACACAGAAGCATTCTGAAGAATCTGCCCATCTCAAGATTACTAAACAGGTGAATATAAGTCTAGACAAAAACAAATACCTGAAGTTCAAAAAACTGTTCTGCTTCCGTAAAGTTCACACATTTTGAAGAAATAAAATCCAGCCTTTCTGAGTTTATCAAACCTCCCAACAAGAAAGGGCTCGTTGTTGTAAGAACCCTGCCATTAGCAAGAACGTAAACACTGAGTAATCCCAGAGGGAATGAATAAAGTCATTGAAGAATCAAGTTTTTGACTAAGAGAATAAAACATAAAACTTCCTTCAGCATGACATAGTCCTTTCAGCACAAAGGCAGTTGTATAATACACTGAGTATGGATAAGTCACCTCTTTTATCGTGACATTTAACACTTTAGTGGAGCAAAAACTGAAGTGGTGTTCCTCTGTAACACAGGAGACAAAAGTCAGCAAAAGGGGGAAAAAAAGAAAAACTGTAAAACCACCATGAAAAACTGACAGCCTGAAAGCTTTCAAAATTCTGTCCCTTCTTGAGCTCACATCCTAGGCCTTCAGTCATGCTCTGTCTTCCAATCTGCCTTTCCATTCTGTGTCCGGAGCTTCTGGGAGAGGCTTGTGCTGTGACATGTCTCTATGTTCTTTCCTCCTTACAGTCTCACTGAGATCATATCACCTTTAAAAACTTCAGCTACTGTGAAGTGTGTAAACCTGGCGATTCACAGACCTGTACCCCTGGGGATAAAAATATATGTTTATAAAAAATTAAAAAATTTAAAAAAAAACTTCAGCTACTTTCTACCTACAGGTTTGTATTTTCTTTCAAAAGCTTTTATTTCAGTTTAAGATCTCCTTTTTGTGAAACTTTAATAGGAAATTTCATTCCCATTTTTAGGTCTGACTAACCAAAGTCTACCATGTGGCAAACATGTACAAGGCGGCACCCAGGTTTCTGTAATGCATTAATCATTCTAATTTCCCTATTTTCTGCAAACCTGTCAAAATCATATATTGTAACACCCTGCCACTGAAAGTAATATATATTAGTCTTTTATGGGAAAAGGGTCATCCTAACTCTTAACTTGTGTTACTATTCTACGATAACATAAGCTTTCCTGAATGACTCAATCTTCACATGTAACAATTTTTTTAAACATACATCTATATCCTATGTTTCTTGCATAAATGATTAAAAACAGCTTACAGAGAAAAACACAAGAAGATACCACAAATTCTATGGTGCAAGTATAAAACTAGGATAAGGTCATAAGACAAAACGAAAAGCCAGGCCAGAAAGTGCAAACTACTTATAAGCATACTTAATGCCCTTATTTCAAAAATATAGGGCCAAGGGGCACCTGGATGACTCAGTGGGTTAGGGCCTCTGCCTTCGGTTCAGGTCATGGTCCCAGGGTCCTGGGATCGAGCCCCGCATCGAGCTCTCTGCTCAGCAGGGAGCCTGTGCTGCCTGCCTCTCTGCCTGCCTCTCTGCCTACTTGTGATCTCTCTGTCAAATAAATAAATAATATATATATATATATATATATACATATATATATATGTATATATATATATATATATATAGATTTTATATATATGGCCAAAAGGTATTAAAGTGGCTATTGCCATAATACAAAGTAATTTTGGATAAAAGTAATGTTTATCTTTCATACAACACCCATGTTAAGAGTATTCTCTCTAGACAGGTATGTGCTAAGGTGAGTGAAGTATATAAACCTGGCAATTCACAGACCTGTACCCCTGTGGATAAAAATATATTATTTGTTTATAAAAAATAAAAATTAAAAAAAAGAGTATTCTCACTACACAAACAAATATAAAATAGACTACAAAAACACACGCATATACAAAACCACATGCACATACACATGTATAATGGATATGTATGGATAGGTATGTATGCATTTATGTACAGATTTATAGTATGTATATGTTTATATATATGTGTATCTTATGTATATGTATGTATACATTATGCATGCATATGTATAGTATAGGCATACCTCATACAGATAGGTATGTATGTGGATATATATTATTTATTAACAGATATTAATATATTTTATATGTTACCACCCACACTGACAGCCAAACTAACAGAACATGAAAACTGTAGATAGGATTCTGAGAGAAAATTTGACAAATACAGTGTTATAAATGGCTGAAGATTAGCACAAGAAACTACCTAAGACTTCCACATTTCATCATGCTAACACTGAAATGTTCAACTACAAGGAACTACAAGGAATATGAAACAACATCAAAATACCTGGAAAAAACGTACTTAGAAATGGCCTTTGGAACACACCTGAGGGGACACTGATAAAAGTTAGCTAAGAGAAGAATGCATTAGTGCAGATACAAGAATAACAAATTCTGAACCAAAAATGTGATAATGGCTGAAAGGACAGATCTAATATCAATAGTCAATGTCCAAATCGGGATTTTTTTCAAAGTATGCAAAATTTATTTAAAATCACAGAGTTTATTTGGTTGTGTTGGCTCTCAATGGACACTCAATAATTATTTATCATATGGATACAGACCCAAGTTCTGGCTACCCAGGATCTAAACCCTTTTCCTGTGTTTGAGAAATTTTCCGTTTTAGGAATCATGAGAGAAAGAGAGGAGCAGAGACCATTTCCCAGAACAAAACAAAAAGACATCAGGTTTCCTTTTTGTCTCTTTCCTTTGCTCAAGAAATAAATGCCCACTACATATCTTGCCCCCACACATGACACTGACTAATCAACTCACATTCTTCCCATAAGACCTGGTTTTCTCTGTTCCCAAATGCTGTCTACTATCTTTATTTGTGTATTTACTACAATTTGTTACAACTATGCACGTGTCTGTCTCTCACAATGAACAGTAGACTGCCTGAAGGCATGGTCTGTTTTTATCCATGTTTATAGCTTCAATATCTAGTATAATGCTCAGCACATGAATGTTTGAGAAATGGTTAAATAATAAAGAAATGAAAGAGCTTTGAGAGCTGGAAGGTACCATCTGATACCACTGATTCAAATTCCTAGAGATATTTTCCATCCCAGGTTTGCACCTTTCCTTTCCTTTTCATTAATTTCTACAGACAAAGCTACCGCCTATAGCTTCCAATCAGGATTCCAAATCCTTGTAAAAATCCACATAGAATAGGACACGATGTCATAGCTTCTCCATGAACTAAACACACATCCTCCTGAGGTTTCCTAAAGGCCTTTCTCTGCTGAAAACAATCTGGAAAACAGGCATGCGCTGAAAACAACCAACAAGGGATATATCATAAAGTTTCAAAAGCGTACGTTACTGCTTCTAGGTGTGACTCCTCCCTTCTAATGCTCCCATATGCCCTCAGCTTCAGCAGCTGGTTAAGTTGCCAGTTGGAATAACTTATAAAATAACAATAAACAACTGGGATTAATATGTAACAATAACTACTATGTGGCAGGCAATGCAGTGAAGCCTTCAAAGGCATTATCTCACTCTTCTCAACAAGGAGATGATACAACTTAAACAGGAACACAGTCTGACCAGGGACAGTTGGGATTCAAGCCCCAGTGTGTCTCAACACACAGCCTGGGCAATTCATAATACTATGCTGGCACTATAAACTGAAAACAGGCACCCTGAAGCTGCAAATTCAAGATAAAGAAAACACCGAAGGATGTATGCTTCTCCTGGTGGGGAGGATGATCCTGATCATAGTAATACAACCACAAGGGAGTGTGTATGTGTGTCAGTGTGTACCCACATACTCTGGAAAACAAACTGTGAGTAATGGGATATAGTTCCAGACTGTTACCACAACAGTACTCACCCATATATATGACACCAATGTTTCCCACACTTTGCGTGGTTTTAGGTCCCTAATCCAGACTGAGAGAATATAGGGGGAGGCCTGGTCATCCATACTTTAACAAGGTTCTCCCCTACCCCAGGTGATTTTTTTCAGACAAGTCTGGGAACTAAATCATCTTAAAACTCCTCTTGTCTCTAATATATCTTTCATTTTCTTTCAAAATTATCCATATTCTGTTCTGGCAAAAAAGAAAGAAAGGAAAGGAAAAGAAAAGAAAAATCCACCATACTATCAGATAACTACGTATCAAGACCAAGACAAAGCTGACACACACACAATCATGCCTACTGCCTTAGACTCTCACTACAATACAGCAAACCTTTTCCCTCTTGTCCTGTACTGATTCTTATTGCTTAAATCTAGAGGAAAAGAACCCATTCAGGATTAGGGGAGGATGGAGACACATTTCACAGCAGCCTAACCCTGGAATACACTGTAAAATGATGAAGTTTAGAAAAGACTGCATTTGGTATCAGAGTTTTTTAATCAAAATCAAAACCACGTAAACTTTGTGATTTGAGATAGCTGATATTTGAAAGGACACTGAGCAACAGTTTTACTTCTCAAGTGAAAAAAGAGAGAGAGAGAGAGAGAGAAAGTAGAACGATGGCTGCCAGCAGTTTAGGAAAAGGGGAAGAGTTCTGCGGATGGATGTATTAACATACCAAATGGTAAATGTTATGTTATGCATTATTTTCCCACAGTTTTTCAGATGTTAAAAAATTTTTAGGGGTGCCTGGGTGGCTCAGTGGGTTAAAGCCTCTGCCTTCGGCTCGGGTCATGGTCCCAGAGTACTGGGATCGAGCCCCGCATGGGGCTCTCTGCTCTGCGGGGAGCCTGCTAACTCCTCTCTCTCTCCCTGCCTGCCTCTCTGCCTACTTGTGATCTTTGTCTATCAAATAAATAAATAAAATCTTAAAAAAAATTTTTTTTAGAAGACAATTTTTACATAGTTGAGAGAAAAGGCTCTACTGAGGTAGAAAAAAGTGACAGGGCTGTGATTCAGATGTCTGGTAATTAAGTCCTAACTTCCTCTCTGAACTGTGAACACACATCCAGAAACCTATGTCTCAATTCCCTTCTACAAAAAGTGAAAATCAGGAATCAGAGAAAATCAGGAACTACAAGAATCACCTAGAATTCCAGTTATCCCTTAGGGAGTATCTCGAGGTGTGTGGGGGTGAAGGGAGGGCATCTGGGCTGCCATAGCCATGAGGTCTTAAGAAGCCACTTGATTTGCCCAAAGTCTCAAGAGAAGATTCATGTGAAAGTACTTGTGAAATAAATACACATACATGGGTGATTAAAAAGCATTCACTGGCATGTAAAGAACAATGTAATGAAAATGTCAGAAAAGGCCTCACTTGGTGCTCTAGTATGCTATTATAAGTAATTTTTTCCAGTCAACAAACTAGCAAGTTCATTCATTCACTCAATATTTAATAAGGATCTACTATGCGCTGGGAAGTGAGGCATTAAGAATTTAAACATTGTGTCTACGGAGAGCTCAGAATTCCAGAGGGAGTTCAAGAGTAAACCAGGAGAAAACCTGGCGGAAAGAGCACCCAGGCAGAGGGGAAAAGCGTGCATGTGCTCATGCCTGAAGGGTGTGTGAGAACAGGACCACCGCAGGGGAAGGGAACCCAGAGCAGGACACATGGTAAGAGACAGCTGGATGGATGAGGAGCCGAGACGATGCAGAATCTCATGAACTTGTTTAAAGATGCTGAGTGTTCTTCTAGGAACTACGGAAAACCAGTGAAATGCATTAAGGAGGATTACAGGAAACTAAAAGATCAGATTTGAGGTGGAAGAAATCTCAAGGGGTGAAAGTATTCCCAGAGAATCCAGGTAGGGGAACCAGAGTGGCTTGCGAAAGAATGTGGCAGCGGCAGAGGGAAGTTCACAGGCCAGGTGCTATCTAGAAGGTCAAATCCACAGACCCGATGGGTGAGGGCACAAATGAGAGTCAACTCAGAGAGCACAGAAGGTCAGCAGGCAACCCTGAAAAACTCCCGACATGTACTGGCCTCGTGGTTGAGTCTGCAGACGGAGCCGAGCGGAACAGCCATTGAGACAGGAAGGATACCAGGCCAGTGAAGGGTCATAAAAGCTGAAGAAAAAGAATAGGGTTTCAAGAAGAAAAGAATGGACAGTAGGGTCAAAGACTGAGAAGAAAAAGGAGGCCTGAGAAATGTCCACTGGATTTAGCCACACGGAAGTCATCCATGACCTCAGAAGATTTTGGGTGAATTATGGGGCCAGGGGCCACATTAGAGTTGGGTGAGGAATAAACACGGAGTGAAGAAATGAATATGGAAGTACAGACAACTCTTTTAAGAAGTCTGGCCTTTAAGGAAAGGAATGATGCGAGGCAGTAGATGGAAAAAAGCACAGAGTTAAGAGAGAAGCTTTGTTTGCTGTCTTATGAGCAAAGAGGCTTTGGGGTGCTTAAAATCGAAGGAGAAAGATTTGTGGAGACAGAACAGCTTAATGTAACAAGAAAGAAGGTGTCTGAGGCAATGGCACAGCTGGGATCCAGAGCACAGGAGGAAGGGTACAGGCCTTGGATGGGGGAGAGGGGATTCATTGCTTTATCAAACCAGAGCAAAAAAGGACCAGGAAAGATGCAAATGAAGGCAGCATGGTGTCTTTGGCAGCAAAAAGAAAGACATTTCACTAGCTGGCTTCAGTACTGCCTGAGAGCTGGAGTACAGATCACCCGTTGCCAGGGAGGGAGGAAAAGGCAGTGTGAGGGAGAGTAGGAGTGAGTTAACAGGAGTAGAAAAAGACTGCTGGTCGGAACCATTAGAAGCTGGTCATCATGGAGTCACAGTTGAAACGAATCTTTTCTGATTATATAACTAGTACATACTTGGCAGCATGCAAGAAACTGAAAGGGATTCTGTGGAAGTTAAAAAAAAAATAAAAAATAAAACAAAAAAAACTCCATTTACCTAGAAATCAGTCTTAGAACAACCTCTGTACTCCAGAACACCACGCACCTCCCCACACACCAAGCAAGAAGCCAGGTGTGTCACTCAACATTTGTTCTTCGATAGATCACCCAGTAACAATACGCATTAAAATGCCTCACTGATCCTATGACAGTAGAGCAGTTGCCATAACAAATTCCTGTAGATGACTGTCGGGATTAATCATGTTCAGGCTTAGCACGTTCTTACTGTTCTTATTGGTGCAAAAAGCCTCTCACCTTGGCCCCCTCCCCTCGGCGGGGAAAAAAAAGACCTGTAATATGGTCTTCGCCTCTCCCCAGCAAATAAATGTGAGCGTGTAAGAGATCCACCCACAGTTTCATAAATGGGTGTAGATATTCCTTTATGCTCATATTTGGGCATGTATTGTTGAAAGAAACAAAGCCAGGAAGGTAATTTTTCCTTTTCTCAAAACTAGATGCCTCAATTTATTTCAAATTTTCTTCCTACTTTTTTCTACAGAATGACTCTCTACCAACAAAACAGACAGCAAAGAATGAAAAATACCATGATACAGCAAGTTTCTAACATTGGAAATTAAAAGATCCCTAATGAATTACAAGTCTCAGTTTACAGAGAAAAATTAACACCATAACAGCCTCATACACTTTAACAAATACAGAGAACAGTACTGATACTGATAGACAAGTAATTGTTTCTATACCTACATTTTAGTGAACTTCAGTAAACCTTAGTCACTAGGGGATAAATATCTCCCCAAAAGGGGATAACAAAGAGATAGACCTCTCAAAGAAAAAGATATGGATAGCAGACATGTTGGCTGCTCCTGCAACATAAGGGAAATCTGAGTGTTAGAGAAGGGTAAGAGAATGCCGATGGGAGCCCGGAGAAAAAGCATATGTCAGGTTTCCAAGGAAAGGGAGTCTTCCATCAAAACCCAGTTCCTCTTGCACTGTATGGTCACGTGTCCTGTTCTGAGTGGGTCAGCAGCAGCACATAGGGAGGAAAGGAACCTGACATTTATTACACACGTCCTAAATCTCTGACACTGTGACAGGCATCTTCTCCTATGTTATGTGATATGTTCTGATATGTTATCTCAAGATACCCCTCACTGCTGGCATTCTAACTTCTTTTTTTTTTTTTTTTAAGATTTTATTTATTTATTTGACAGAGAGAAATCACAAGTAGACGGAGAGGCAGGCAGAGAGAGAGAGAGAGAGGGAAGCAGGCTCCCTGCTGAGCAGAGAGCCCGATGCGGGACTTGATCCCAGGACCCCAAGATCATGACCTGAGCCGAAGGCAGCGGCTTAACCCACTGTGCCACCCAGGTGCCCCTGGCATTCTAACTTCTTAAATAATCATATCACTCTGAAATCTGCCAACTTATTTGATCATTTTCCCTCTAAATTCCTAAGACATACATGCTTGGACTAATAGCTCACACACCAAATAAACAGAAACACAAGTCTGCCATTTTAGCTCTGGCACATAGCTGAAAATCTAAAAGAAATAAAATAAAATAAAAATAAAAACAATTTAATGCTTAAAAGCTTAAAAAATTATGAATAAGATGATAAATGTTAAAAGAACAGAAAAAAATGAATGGGATTTAGATCTGCTAGACTGCAATTGAAAAAGAAAGGGAATGTTTCTCAAAGGCATCATGGAGGTGAAACAGTACAAAAGGAGTAGTTTCAATGCTGTTCTTCTCACAGACAATTCAGATATGGGTCTTAAAATTTTAAATGTATTATCCTTTGACCTAGAAATTCTACTTCTAGGACCTTATTAAAACAACACATTCACACATCTACACAAAGAAACATACAAAGCCCAATACTTTTTAATAGCAAAGAACATAATGTCCATCAATACGATGCTATTAAATAAATTATGTTACAGCCATACATTAGAATACACTGCAGTATTTTAAAAGAATAAGGGAAACCTATTTCTGCTCGTATGGAAAGATATCCAAAATAAATTAAGGAGAAAGAAAAATGCAAAATAACATATATGCCATTATCTCAAATGTGTTTTAGAGAAGATTATAGCAATGCTCAAGATTAGGTACTTATGTAAGTCATACCTCAGCAGAGTTGACCCTTCCCTCCCACCACCACACACAAAAAAAGTGATTATATATGCACAGAAAATTTCTGGAAGAATATCAAAGAAGCTGAACAGCTGCCTCTAGGGAATGGGACTGGGAATCTGGGGAAAGAAATCACATTTCAATGCATACCCTTTTATTTTATTTGAATTTTTTATTATGTTAATGTACTATATTTTCTGTTAGTTGCTTTTTTTTTTTAATCACAGATACAACAAAAAGAAGGGCTGTGGCAAGGAATATTTATTGTAGAAATTGCTATAAAATGTACCAGTCTTACACAGTGAGCTCTGAGAATTCAACTGTTTTGAGTTTCTTTGATAAGTTAATAAGCAATTTTATTTTGCCTCACAAAGTGAAATACTTGCGATTGTTCAAAAAATTAGTAACTTTCAGGGCTCTGTGTCTATGCCTAGCCTATGGTCACACACAAAGCACCGCCCATACCTGTGTGGTGTTTGCACAAAGACATACACACCACCCTCGTACCTCAGGGTTCTGCAGCCTAAGGGCAGACCTGGTTCTGAAGGAAAAAAAAATATCACCTCATCACAACTAATCCAACTTCCTATGGGAACATTTCAGGCCCTAAAGGGCCTCCTCCCAGTATTAAACCAGTCCAATCCAGTTTAGCTTGTAAGGTTTGACTGAATCCAAGCCTGTGGCTGAATCATAGGCCTCCAGGTCAGACTATTAAACAAGACTCCCACCAGGGCCTTAAGTTGAATCTTCCCAATTACAGCATTTTGAAACATTTCCTGTAACAAAATATGATGGCCCCAATAAATTCTAATTCAAAATGCAAACAATGAACAAAATCACTGCTATCCAACTACAATCAGACAGGTGAAAAATATCTGGATGCCTAATTAGAAAGTATTTAAATGGTGTGCTCCTGATACCATCTATTTCAAAGAAGTTGAGTCTTACCTCAGTGATATACTTAAAACTTGCTTGTGAAAAGGCAGCCAGAGGTCTCAAAAGGAAATTTACATGAATGAACAGCAGCATAATTTAAAAACAAGACTAGGACTAACAGATACTAGCAAGAAGAAACAGTCTCTCTGCAAAACACATCCCCCCACCCCCACACACACGCATTTCAGTCCTGACATACTTAGCATCTTTCTCTACCACACCTCAGGCTCGCCTGGCTCTACCACACATTTTGCACTGTTCTTTCTGGCCTGTGGGCCCACGTTCGTGTTCATGCCTGCTCAGGCAGACGTGTTTTCACAGTGAGCGATGCTGTTTTGGAATTTGGCTTTCATCAGTGTTCTAGGGCAGCTATCTGCGTGCAGTGACTGATAAATTAAGACATGCTGGGGGCTGAATTTCAAGCTAGAAGTCAGAGCTTTGTTTCTTTCAAAAAAAAAAAAGGAAAAAAATCAATTGTAGTATGATACTTGAGCACTCTCTTAGATCAGAACACAGAAAAATCAGTTGAACTCTCTGTTTGGAACACCTGCTGTGAAGAATGTGTGCTACTGATGGGAATTTAAGTCCTCTATATCCAGACTCTACCAGAGTGATTAATCCATGAGAGCTTAGAATCCCGTGGCTGTGGATTCTCAGTTAATTCTACTTCTCTTGTTTTTAAGCTACTTAGTCATCGAATGCTTTTGTGACATCCTTTTGATTCAAGTCCATCAAATCCAGTCTTCCTTATTATTCTTTTCAATGAAAATTAAGGTTAGGGTCAAGAGTGAGGCTTATTTACCCAAGATCTCTTACCAGTTGTGGTTTTCAGTGGAAAGATTTTAATATGCTTTAAAGAAATGTAAACTATACAAACAGGTACAAACTAGTACAGCTATATGGCAGTTTAATTATTTGAATTCTTTGCATTAAAAACGGAACATAATAGACAGACGTTCCTAGAAGGAATTAGGAACAGCTTCCTAAGACAGAATTAATAGAAAACCACAGTTTTTGCATCATTAACCTATATATTTATTTTTAATTAAAGTATAGTTGACATACAATGTTATATTAGTTTCAGACATACAACATACTGATTCTACAATTCTATATATTACACCATCCTCACAATAAGCACAGTTATCTTCTGAATCATTGATCTATTTAAATAGATCGAATAGGGGTGTCTGGATGGCTCAGTCAGTTAAGTGTCCAACACGGTTTAAGCTCAGGTCATGATCTCAGGGTCATGTGACTGAGTCCTGCATTGGGCTCTGAGCTGAGCATGGAGCCTGCTTATGATTTCTCTCCTCTCCCTATGCCCATCCCCTCACTTGCAAACGCTCCCTCGTTCTCTCTCAAAAAAACAAAACAACAACAACAACAAAAAACTATAGAACTATCCTTCGTAATCTCTTCCACTAAATCATACTACTTTATCATTCTTATTAGCCATTGCATAATCCATGCTCTTCAATTCCTTAGGATAATATGACACACCAAAACTATAGAACAGTTCACTTGTGGTTTTGCTCTTACTTATGCTAAGTGTTTTCATGTTCTCTTATTATCTCAGTACTTTATGAGCTGTTGCAACGCTACTTTCATTGATGGCTAATTCCAAGTTATGCAATTAAATGTTGGTTCTCATTAATTTCCTTCTTTTTTACTTCACATTAGTAAAGTACTGCTTACTGTTATAAACGAACATTCTTTCCACTTCAAAAGTCACATTCTTATATGGGAGCACTAATAAAAATATATGCTGGACATATACTTTTGACAGTATTTATAGTAACACAAAATCTGAAGGATGTTCTCTGTTTCCACTTTAGATCAATATTTCTAAATCCTCAGAAGATAATATACATAAAAATCTGACGAGAACACTTATTAAAAACGGTATTGGTTTATTTTTCAATGATAAACAGTATCCATTTTCCTTCTAATCTCCAGAGAAATCTTTCATATTCTCTCCAGGACATGCAAACTTGCTCCCTCAGGAGACCCACATCCCTCCTTCCAGCCGCCACAACAACAATCTGAAGGTTCTTTCCTGCTAAGCCTTCACATCCTCTTAAGCTCCTTATTGACCAAGTATTCCATACATCAAACCTGGTATTTCAGTAGAAACCAAACACAAATTCCACCTCAGATAATTTTTATTACATAAGTCAAATTGAACTCATATAAGAAAGTCTTTTTATCCAAAAACTATATCCAAAACTCAATTAAGTGGAAATGTTCCTACAGCAAATCCAAATACATCACAAAATTTGTGGAAATAATTATTAACTAAAAACAACTATAAATTAGACACTACTGTATTTGTGATTACTATTGTCCAATATCCAAAAATTTGCTTATAGGGATTTTACAATTGTTTATAACTTTCTCAATTCCCTTTAGTATGTTAAGGCATTCAACAGTGAAAATTATGTGTAGTTCAACCCTATCCATTTAATTCTTACACATGCGAGAAGAAAAAACTCGATTTTTTTCTAAGTAAAAAGAAAAGTCTGAGGACCTTAGCTCAAAATATGGTTCCACACATGAAAGATTTCTTCCAGTGAAAAAGGCCACTGTCTTCTAAAAAGAATTTAACTGATTTAGTATCACTTAAATCCACCAAATTACAAGTTCAAAACAAATAACATTGACGAGATCCAAATTCTCTCCTAAAGCAATATGAGCTCTAAATCATTAAACTTTCCTAGGAAATTTTACCATCTCTGACAGATAGTGACTTATTTAAGTACTTAAGAGAAAAACACATAGCATGCGTATACTAATTTGTACTTCTACTCCTTCACAAGTATTGAAGAGACAATGTCTTGAGACCATTGTTTTGTTTGTTTGTTTGTTTGTTTAAATTCTAGTAACACAAGATTAACTTGATTTCAATAGTCTTTTTAAAATTTTTTTAATTTTTTTTTATTTTTAAAGATTTTATTTATTTATCTGACAGAGATCACAAGTAGGCAGAGAGAAAGAGGAAGCAGGCTCCCTGCTAAGCAGAGAGCCTGATGCGGAGTTCAATCCTAGGACCCTGGGATCATGACTGGAGCCGAAGGCAGGGGCTTTAACCCACTAAGCCACCCAGGTGCCCCGAAACCATTGTTTTTAAAAGTCAATTATTTTAGAAGAATAGCTGGCTTCTAAATGCTTTGTTTCTACTTAAAACATTTCAAAGAGAGAAGAGCACACCCTCAAAGATCCATCATGACATAAATCCTTCAGGTATAACAATCCAGATATTTTTATTCAAAGGCCAAGAAGATCTTATCATCCTGGGTATACAATGTGCCCAACTACACAGGCCTTCCTATGGCCTCCTGTTTTAAGTCACTTGAGAAGTACATTGTGATCACTGAAATGTCTATAACTACTAAACCCTCTTGGCATTGTGTTACTCAAGGAGATCGGATACTTTATTTTCAGCATGTGTAGGCAAGTTGATTCTGTCTTTTCCTTTTAATCAGGCAGACTGTACCTACCTCTACTGAAATGTTGTTTCATAAAGGAAGCAGACTAGTGGGTGTTTTAAAGGGGGATTGCCATGTGGATGCTTGGGATATCTGTTACAGTGTTACCAATGTTGAAATTTCCAAAATAAAAATGAGAAAAAGAGAAGAAGGGGAGAGAAAAGGGGAATGAATGGAAAAACAGAAAGAAAAGGGAGAGAGACAAGGAGAACGGGATTTTAAATCATGCAGACCTGGATTAAAACCTCAGCTCTACAATGTATTAGCAGCATAACCTCGGCAAACCCAAGGTTCCTCCTCTGTGAAAGTGGGATAACAACAGTCCCTGTTTTGTTGGACTGCTGGGAGACCTGAATGAAGTAAGATATGGAAAGCAATGAACAGAATGCCTCACATATAGACAGGTAACAAAATAGTAACTACTCTATATAATTATTGTTTTTATCAAATTAGTTTGTTAGTTTAATGAGTTATAGCTTCAGCTTACTCCATCTAGGAAGACAGTTCTTTGACAACATGATGTAATCTTTGCAAAACTAAGAAAAGTAACTAAGAAAAGATCAAGAAATACACTGTTTTCAGTAAATATTTTATGGGGATCTAGCTCCTTATAAGACAATAAAAGCAAGGAGTCAAAAACCAGAGGCCCCAGTCTGAATCTCAAAGCTGACTCTTGCTGGCTATGTAGCTAAAAGCAAGTTTTACCCCGTGCCTCAGTTTTTGTCTGTCAACTGATAATATTCCTATAGGAATGTTGTGAGGGCTAAATAAGTTAATGCATGTAAAAACTGCATAGGATAGCGTCTGACACTTAGTAAGTGCTATGTCAGTATTAACTGGGATTTAGTTGTTAATAATTCTCAGCTGATGGGGTGCCTGGCTGGCTCAGTCAGAAGAGCACCGACTTCTGATCTTGGGGTTGTGAGTTTGAGCCCCATGTTGGGTGTAGAGATGAATAAATAAAACAAATAAACTTAAAAATATAATAACAATTCTTACCAGAAAACTTTTAACCACCCCAAAGTTGGCCACTTCTGAACCCTGCTACTCACTAGAGTAATGAGCCTAGGAGACTATAATTTGGATATGTGTGAGCTCTAAATGAGAACCACACCCTCACCCCACCATTCATCAGTCCTCTGCATGCACAACTGTGCTCATCCACCTGAAGATTCTGTATTATCAGACCTTATTGTCTTCCAAGTTACCAGCAAAATCCAAAGGGAGTGTTATAGCTATGTGTGTGCCCACAAGCTTAGAGTGATGATCTCGTAGCAGTGGAAATGTGATGTTTCTACTTAGGCCTGGTCTGTATTTTCTAACTTTCTGCCATGCACATGTATTGCTTCTGAAATAATAAAAGGTTATTTTGAAATTTGGAATCAAAAGAAACACTTCTCATATTTGTCTAAGGAAAAAGCCCCCTCCCAATTTCATACCTGTATTTATGAATGATGGCATTAAATAGTTTTCCATCTCTCCAGCAGGTAGTGAAATTCTCACACCGTATTCCAGCATAACCCTCTGTTGCCTGCTGTGTCCACAAGAGCAATCTCTCCTTAGCAGACATGTCCTCTGACTCTCCAGTAACATGGATATCAGATATCTAAACATAATAGAAAGTATTAAAACATTAGGAGGAAAGCTAGCTCAGACAGAGAACTACTATGCGCCAAAAACTTTGCCAAGTGTTATTTTACTTGATCCTCATAATTCTCACAGGAAAGCTAAGTATATTTTTCCCATTTTACATATAGGAAAACTGAGTTTCAAAGAGGTTCACAGATAGAAAATTAGGATTTAACCCACACACCTAGTTTTTTTAATATGCCAAAATGTCACAGCATTGAAAATCCTAATTTTCAGTGAGATTCCTCTTTATTAACCAGATCTGTTAAAATAACTCAACCAAGTGTTTTTTCTAAGTTCAAGATCAAAAATAAAAACTACGGATTACTCTAGATTACCACCCCCAGAGGAGGATTTGATCCAACAGGTATTCTGTGTAAAGACCAAAAATGTCCCCAATTTACTACATAACATGACAATTTGATCTAAACTCTCTTTAACTTTCTCACAAGTCCTTGCTCAGCTTACTCAACAAGAAATCTGTATTAACTGACTTTTCCCTATACTTTATTTGTTTTCATTAAATTTTCTAAATGTTTCTTCTACTAAATAAAACAGGTCTTCAGTTCACATGATTTACATTTTCTCAAGAACCTCTCTAATAAGGGTCCTACTTAATCTGCTGATAATGACATTAAGGCACAGAGTGACTCTACCAGGGGTCACATGGTGATTCCAAAGCTGGGATTAACACCAACAAACAACTGTTCCCTCCATCAGTGCAGGAGGCAAAAGCCAAGGGATCAAGGAGACAAGCAGGAAGCCAGGATTAGGATGAGTAAATAAGGAATTGGAAGCAATACGTAGGGAGTCACAAATCATTTTGTAACAGGAAAAACATCAGTAAAGTCATGAGATTGGCTTCTAGTCCTGGCCACTAGTCTCATAGCTTTGAATAATTCATTTCATGTCCATGAGTCAACTTCCTCATCTATAAACTGAGGAGGTAGGAAGAGAAGCAGATTATGTTTAAAACTTTTTTCAGTCTAAAGTCCTCCTCAGAGACTGTAAATATAAACCCCGAAGTCAGAGGTCAAAACAGGCAGAGTTAAGCAACTGAAAGTAGAAAATTTTAAAAACCCAGACTGAAGAAAGCCTTTTAATGCGCAGCAGTGCTTGACTCAAATAGGAAGCCCTTTATCCTTCCCAGCTGCCACGAGAGCCAGAGGCATGGCCAACCCGGGACCCTGGGCAGGCTGTGGCAGTCAAAGCCCATACCAGGCCTGGCAGCTCCTAAGAGCTGTTTGTGGGGGCCACACACACCCTTTCTCTGCTATTCAGCACAGACCGCTATGCCCCGTGGTGCTCTCTCCCAGCCACAATCTGAGACATGCTCCTTGACAGATCATTGGAAAGTAGAGCGCAGCATCTCAACTTATTTTTTTTTAAGATTTTTATTTATTTATTTGAGAGAGAGAGTGTGCATGAGTTGGGGGGGGGGACAGAGGCAGAGGGAGAAGCAGACTCCCCCACTGAGCAGGAAGCCTGACATGGGGCTCAATCCCAGGACCTGGAGATCATGACCTGAGCTGAATACGCAGATTCTTCACCCACTGAGCCACCCAGGCATCCCCACAATGTCACAATGTAATCATCTTTCCTGAGAATCTGTGCTAATCTCCACAGCATGATAAGAACTATGCATATACATGAACACATTATATAGGATATACATACAGGAAAAATTCCTTTTTCTTTTTTAATGTGGAAAAAGAGACCAGAAAAGTCACAATATTCTTTCACCTAACTTCTAACAGATACTCTAAAATTAGGCTAGAGAAGTTAAGCTCCGTCGGTTAAGCTTCCAGCTCGTGATTATGTTCAGGTCATGATCTCAGCATCCTGAGATCAAGCCCCACCTCAGCTCTGCATTCTGCACAGAGTCTGCTTGGGATGCTCTCTCTCCCTCCTCCTCCGCCCCTCCCCCCAACTTGTACACTCTCTCTCATCTTCTAAGTAGATTAATAAATAAGATCTTTAAAAATCAATAAATAAAATAAAATTATGCTAGAGAGCCTCTCTAGCACATCCCGGGAGTTAAAACCCCATCTCCACTATTGATGTTCCAGCTCCTCAACTGCTTTAAGACCATTCTCTCACTTGTAAAATAATGATGGTAATTGTTATTACACTGTGTTGTGATAATTTGAACACAAACCCAGCATAACGTCAGCGATTTTATTATTGTGGTTTTTATTATTCGTTTTGACAAAGGGGGAAGCAAAACTTTGGTTTTATTATTTTCCCAATTCTCCTACTATAAAGGGAAGTAAAAAACAAAGTTTTTAAATTTGCTGCCTCAAATAAATAAAAATGTATAAAAACAAGGGTTCAGAAAAACGAATCTAGGAAACGGTGAATGAGAAAGTTGAACCTCCAGGTAAAATCTGACAACAGTTTCCTCTTAGCCTTTATGAATTGTAAGATGAACTGCTTCTGGAAACCCTTACACCACAGGAGCTACATGGGTGGTAATTACAACTATATAAAGAAAAAAGGAGGTAGCTAAAGAGAGCGGGGACTATTTTCCATGGGTCAAGAACCCCGCCAGTCTAGTCACTGAATTACCTATTCACAAGGGAAGTCAGTAAATTTCAAGGACAAAGTAAGTTTAACAGGTTCAAGCACAGCACAGCATTTTACCCAAGGAAGGATATTAAAGCAAGGGGGAGTTTAGAGGATAAAAACAGTCTAAATATCAACCAGGAGAAAGGAATAGAGTCTTATTAAATAAGGTTCCAATGGATGAATTTCAGATTATTATTCCCACACACACTATTTCAGACTGTTACACGTGTATACACTACTTAAAAACCTGTGATTTTCAAATGTTACAAACCAAACTTTAACATATCAAAGACTGCTAACCCACTGACTTGTTTTCAGCTTTTCCTGCTATTTCCAATTACTTGAGTATTATTCCTACAGGGAAACTCATGGTGTTTTTTTAAAGGTTCTGTTACCACTAACCACTACCTCTGAGTATATCAAACTTTTCATGATACTGTGCAACCAAAACCAAAATGAAAAATAAGTTAAACTCTAAAAATTAAGTCTGTAGTCATCACAGATCACCCCTGATTTAAAATCTGTGCATTCAGCAAATCAGCCCGAATCCTCCGTCAATGACAGGTCAGGTCTGATTCCAGGAGGTAACTGAGTTTCCTTCCTTCAAATCCTGGCAGCACTACAGAGATCAGAGAAGGTGTGCATTCACGCTGCCTGGGCTCAGATTCCAACCCCAACAGTTAACAGAATTATGACCAAGAGCCATTTGCATCATCACTCTAAAATCCTTTTTCCTCATTTCTACCTCCTTGAGTGGTTCTACAGATTCCATAAAATAAATCCACATCAAACATTTCGCACAGCGCCCGGCATGTAGAAAACACTATAAATGTTAGCTTCTCCCACCGTAATTTTATTAGCCGTGCTTGCCACTTAATGTTTCTTCCCAACAATCTGTCAGCTAGCCCCAAAAACAAACAAAATCATTTCTCTCTGCGCTCCTTCGGGTAACTCGAAGCCCTCATGCCTCACCTCCAGGTCATTGCTGGCTTCCACCCAACTGCAGGCTCTTCCTGTCGCTGTGCCATCCATGCCTGTATTTCAACCCTGCCTCATCTCTCCTGACCCGGCTTGACACCATTGTCAAGATTTTCAGAAATGTCTATTCTGTGGTAAACAAAGTCTCTGACCTCTTCAGGACCTTACACTGCTTCTACCATTTTACTAAACCAGGTCTGCCCCTTTTGCCCCAGGTCAAGTCCCACCCACCCCCTGGCCCCTGTAGACAGGTGAAGTGTATTCTAACTCTCCTAGTGATGCACAATCAACAGTCTTCCAACCACGACCCACGTGTCCCAACAATCCATTTTTATACTACAGGCCACTCTTGTACTACCACTTTCTTCTCCTTTAAAATGTTCCCTGCATGGTTACCCACCCCCTACCCCCAGAAAGATCTGACACGCAGCTCAGCCTGTACCCATCTCCCTCATAGACCACCTTCTCTCCACATCTGCTGCTACATTCTTGATCTCAGTGCCTTACGCCAGAACTAGCCCACGTCAGACCTTTAAGTTTTGAGAATGAGTTCCTGTTCTTCTTCTAACTTTCATTCTCTACCCCCAAGTAAACCATTTATCTGGCTTCATCAACATCTCACATGCCTTGACCTGTCCAGTTGTGTCCCACTCCGTGAGCCCTTTTCGATCTTCACTTCCTTCTCTATCTGGCCTGTACGACATGATCCACCAAGAAAATAGCAACATGAGTAAGAACTCCCTCCCTTCCCTGCCCTGCTACACACAAACTTGGCTTCCATATGACCTGCTTTTCTCCTATGCTCAGAATCCTTCCACCTCCTGCCTCCTGGGAGTCTCACTCTATCAATCATTCCTTCCTCGTCTGGGTCTTTGCTCTTAGTACTTAAAATACCCAAATCTCTTCTATAAAAATAAACAAAGCTTCATAAACTCAATTCCCTCTTTACTTATCACTGTATCTCTCTCTGCCCAGTAAAGCAACTGAAAAAAAAACTGTTATTTTTTGTCAGAGGCAGGCCCCTGGCCAGGGCGGCCTCCGCCATTAAGATGGCGCCTGGCTAGTTGCCAGGTTAGGATTGCCTCGTGAGACTAAGCGGAACGCCCAAAGAGGAAGTAAACAGCATTGGTTGCTAGCGAAGTTGTTCGTTTACGTGCACAGCCTGATTCGCCCCCTCCTGTACCCTGCTCGCTGATTGGTCATGTAAGCGTATATAAGTGTGTAGACTTGCGGAAATAAAGAGAGAGAAGATACGTCTGAACTGGGGCTTCTTATTGTCCTTGCGGGTCGAGGGCGATAAATGGCGTCGAAACCCGGGAACTAAATAAAGGAATCTCGCAAGGTAATCCGCAGGAAAGCGGGAACATTAGCCACATTCAAAAGTGGGAATTCCGCGGTAAAGCGGGGAGTAAAAAGGCCACGTTCAAAAGTGGGAATTCCGTGGTAAAGCAGGGAGTAAAGGTCGACTGAAGTATATGCGTGTAAAAAGTTAATGTGTTAGTGTCTTTAACATCCGCGTCTGTTGTCTGTGTGTTCATAATGAGATCTGAAGTATCTAAAGTGCGGTTGGAAGGGTCTTTAGAAGACCTGCTGAAAGCCAATGGAACTTCACTAAAAGCAAAAACTGCTTGGGCCTTTTTGAATACAGTGGAAAAGGCGGCTCCATGGTTCCTAGATGAAGGCTTGCTAAACATACCTCAGTGGGACCACCTGTGATCCACGGTTTGGCCCCTGTGAAACCTATTAATGCCTCGGGGCCATATCAACCTTTTAAGTTGTCCAAGTGCACCAATAACAATTCAAGGCAGTGGGGATTTACAGGGTCAGCTGTCTAAGGTAATACAAGGACCAAATGAAGCATATGCTGATTTTGTAGCAAGGCTGATGCAAACAGCTGGTCGAATATTTGGGGAGGTAGAGACAGCCATGCCATTGGTAAAACAGCTGGCTTATGAGCAAGCTAATAAATGGTGTAAAGAAGCCATCAGACCGTGGAAAAGCAAAGACTTGAGTACATATATTAAAGTTTGCAGGGGTATCAACAACAGTGTTATTCAAGGGCAGGTTATGGCTGCAGCTATCACTCAAGGTTTACAAGGATTACAGGGAGCTCAACAATATAAATATAGGGGTACTCCTGGAGTTTGCTATTACTGCAAGGAGCCAGGACACCTTAAGTGTGAGTGCCCCGAGAGAAAGGTGTCTTATCAAGAGCCTAAAAAACCAGGTATCTGCCCAAGATGTGGGAAGGGTGCCCACTGGGCATATGAATGTCACTCAATAAGGGATATACAAGGAAACTCTCTGCCTCCAAGAGGGTCAAAAAACGGGAAGGGGGGCCCCACACCCCAGGGCCCTCAAATGTATGGGGTGCTCCAACAGGTGGCTCGCTCGCATTATCCGCCGACGAGCCAAGGCAAGCCACAACAGGAAGGTGGCATCCGTGCCACCACCAGACTCCTATTGACTCCAGAGATGGGGACCCAGGTAGTCGAATCAGATTTTAAAGGCCCATTACCTGAGGACACCGTGGGCCTCTTGCTAGGACGGAGCTCCACGGCGTTATCAGGACTCATTGTTCACCCCGGAGGTATAGATGCTGATTATAAAGGAACGGTGAAAATTCTGGTATCCTCCCCACGTGGAATTACAGCTATTAGTCCAGGTGATAAGATAGCTCAAATCCTGGTATTGCCTAGTTGTCACAAGCTTTTTGGATGCCATGAGGTTACGCGGGGACAAAAGGGGTTCGGTTCATCTTGAGCTCCTCTAGCATGCGTCACGCTAGGCATGGAAAATAGACCCCTTTACTCTCTTTGGATAAGAGACAAGAAATTCATGGGCTTATTGGACACTGGAGCAGACTGCAGTAAACGGGTAAATCAGCTGCAGACAGACATGCAAGTGATGCTGCTTCTCCCCCTAAGCCTTTAGTACTTTGGAACGACATCCTCACAGGAAAGTGGAATGGACCAGATCCAGTGTTAATATGGAGTAGGGGGTTTGTATGTGTTTTTCCACAGGAAAAGGAGGCTCCAATTTGGATCCCAGAGTGGCTGGTGCGTGCAGCCTTGCCTCCAAACACCAGTCATGATGCTGAAGATGCTGATGATAACTCTGGGGATGCTACACCTCCTGCGGCAGACTCAAGCCAGAGAGCTGTGAGCAGTGGTTAAAGCATGGCCATATCCTTTACCAGTGACTAACTCTTCTCTCATATTCCCTCCTCTCCCTTTGATGCATGGCAGGTCTGTAACTTGCTAGGAGCATGTACTGATAACTCATCAATGTCCATGTTAAATGGTGGCAAATTCTTCAACTGTTCTTATAAACAAAATGACTCTAGTACCTTTGAGACAACAGTTAATGTGTCTTGTCCCAATATATTACTTATCAGCCCACCCCCATATGCGTCTCACCACCATTCCTTTTCCTCGTAACAAATGCTAGCGAGCTGTATGATACGTTGAATTGCACTAAGAATTGCTACCTTTCCCAGTGCTGGAATGTCACGGCCTTCAAGCTGGCTGTGATTATGTCTATCCCTACCCATGTTCCTATCCCAGTTTCCATTCCAGAGGACAAGTTACCGGTGATGCTATCCAGAAAGAAGAGAGATTTTGGTATCACAGCCGCCGTTGTGACACTATTGGCTATATCTACAGCAGCTGCCACGGCAGCAGCAGTCTCGCTTGCTGCAACTATACCCACTGCGGAAGCTGTGAACACCCTTGCAGAAGGAATGGCGGCTGCCCTTCAAACACAGACTCAGATCAATGCACATCTGCAAGCAGGAATCCTGATAGTCAACCAGAGAGTGGATTCGGTTCAAGAACAAGTGGACATATTGGGGGCCCTATTGGGACTGGGATGTATAGCACCCTTCCCGGCAATTTGTGTACAGAATGTCTCCCGAGAGCTCTCCCAATACTTGCGGGGGAATTGGTCCGCAGAATTCCAAAACTATACTCAGCACCTGCTACTAAGCCTAACAAGGATAAATAACACCAGAGTTGAGCTTGCAACCCTCCCAGAGATAATCAAAACATTGCAAGATGTGTTAACCTTTACGAAACAATGGGCTAGCGTAATTGGTCTGATGACAATCCTCATAGTGGGCTTGATTCTACACCTAGGCAACAGCAAGCCACAGTGCAGGCCTTGTTAACCATCAAGGCTGGAACATCCCCCAAGTGTGGCTAAGTATGCTGGATCGGTAGTCAACGACGGGTAAGATTGGTGGGGGAAATATACCAACCTAAGACAGGACGCAGATCATTGATATCTGCCGTCTGATGACGGGTAAGGATATTCCCCGCCACAGACAACCTATGACAGGCACGATCCCTGCCATAAAAGAAAAAAGGGGGAGATGTCGGAGGCAGGCCCCTGGCCAGGGCGGCCTCCGCCATTAAAAGATGGCGCCTGGCTAGTTGCCAGGTTAGGATTGCCTCGTGAGACTAAGCGGAACGCCCAAAGAGGAAGTAAACAGCATTGGTTGCTAGCAAAGTTGTTCGTTTAGGTGCACAGCCTGATTCGCTCCCTCCTGTACCCTGCTCTTTGATTGGTCATGTAAACCTATATAAGTGTGTAGACTTGTGGAAATAGAAGATACGTCTGAACTGGGGCTTCGTGTCATCCTTGCGGGTCGAGGGCGATAAATTTTTTTATGTTTTTTTTTTTAATTGATTTTGTTTTTGTATTTTTTACCTTTATTATCTTTACCTGTCAACCTGTTGTGATTTGGCTTCCATCCCAATCACTCATCTAAAAGTAGCAGTGACCAGACAAGAAAGCGAGGGAGGTTCCTGTTCATGACATGATTTTCTCAATGAAAAAAGGAAATCAGACAGTGAAATGTAACAGACGAAGTAGTGCTCAACTGCTCACACTACTAACAAGTAGCAGTAAAATCTGGACTTGAATCTGCCTGGCTCCACTGTGCTTTATCCTACAACCTCTTCAAACTCAATACAGAGAAAAATTAATCACTCTTCCTCCAACCTGTTCTTGCTTCTGTGTTTGTAGCTCGGAGGATGGCCCCATCAGTTACCCCACTTACAGTGTCTTACTCAGTCACTGCTCGGCACATAATAGACAGTAAATGCCCCAAGAACTATGTCTTTGTGACTGAGTTTGGCACCTGTGGAATCTGAATTATTTCACTCAGGCAACCACAATATGCTAGATCATTCTGCTTCATCATATATTTCTTCATCATAAACTTCAAGGTCCCGCACAGGAACGAGAGGCTTAATTACAAACTCCAGCCAGCAACACTGAGGCACCCATAAAAATGTCACTTGGCCAAGTAGGTTTTTGTCTGCTTACTAACTGACATAAGAGAAATGACACATTTCACAACATTTTTCAAAAAACTTATTTTGGCACAACCTAAATCAACCTAAAAACAACCTAAATCTAGTATTCTCTAAGTTCAAGAAAAATGTGATGAGATGCGGTCAAAATGTTTGAATTAAAATGTCTTTATATTTCAAGTCCAAATGAACGCCAAGGTCAATCTCACAGTAACTTTTAAGACACAGTTATGATAGGTCATTAGAATGGTACTGGGCTCAGCAAAGCTTCCACCTTCTTCTAGAACTGAGTCTCACTATTGGGATTCTCAAATTCCTATGAACTGTCATGTCTGGTCTGCATCTGAGGATCTATTTTACTTACAATTGAAATGATTGTTTTGGATTATTTAATTTTTCAACGAAGCAACTTCATTGACCTTTTTTCTGGTATATCCGCTTTAAATGTGAAATTTCAGTAAAGAGTTTATCACAGATTCTGCTTAAATTTATTTTTAGTATTAGCAGATAGAATTGGCTCAATTCCCACATGAAAATGGTACTGAATTGGTTGATGTCAATTAATAGAAAAAACCCAATCTTCATATATTTTTTTGCTAACTATACATACATTGTATAGGCCAAATCCTTATTTCACTTGAACTGCACAGGAAATGTTATTTCCTTCCCATAAAGCCCAGAAGGTAGTGGTGTCCCTACCGGACTAGAGCAAGAAAGGGCAATTTGCCTTTGACCATCATTCTATTTACATATTTTCCTCTTCCAAGATAGTTCAAATCAAAATTAGAAAGAGGAATCTACAAGTATTTTATGTGAAGTGCAAGTGTTTTCCAGAGCCCTGACAAAAGCTGGTTTACATAGAACAGTTCCAGGTTTAACAATATGTAACAGTAAGGCATGCTCAAAAACTGCACGGTCACATTATTAGAAAGTGGGTTCTCCAACAGGGATTCTAAAAGCATTGTTCCTACTGGAAATAGAACAAATGCTCAGAAAAATCTAACCATTAAGGTAAGAAGTCCTCAAACTCATTTGAATTAGGAAAATGGCTGCAGGCCGTATATTTTAGCAAAATTATTTTGAGCCATGTAGGGCATTATAAAAAAAAAAAAAAAAAAAAAAGAATCCAGATGCCAAGTATATGAAATCATTTTCATAGTTCAGGATCCAGAGTCTTGAGAATAAGAAAAGTCACCATTTCTGTCTTATCTTTTCACTCTACAAAAGCAAGATCAAAACCTAAATTAAAAAACAAATAAACAACAAAAAAAAAAGACCAAAAACCTCAGCCTAAAAAAAAAAAAGGCTATCAAAAAAACAAAGCTCTCCTACTTTTTCCTACCTTCACGTCTCTTTTACCATGTTACCTCTGCCCTCAGACACAACACTGATACTTCACTACATAATTTCCCTTCTCCCTCTCGGCAGAGCAGAGACAACATACGATAATCAGAACATAATAATCAGAACCAACAGAAGGTGTTGGCAGCTATAGGGGAGTCTCTGGAGGGAGATGGTAAAGAGGTCCAGGTGGAGGAAATTCAAACACAAGAAATCAAGACTAACCCAAATGCACAGAGTCCGAACTGTGGTCGAACCAGGCATGTGCCTGCTCGGGGATGAGCTTCATAGTGCCCATCAGACCCAATGCCTCACAGAGCACCATGAGGCAATGTGAACCACAGACTCAAGAAACAGCTCAGAAGACACAATAAACACCTGAAAACAGACGGTTTCTGCTTCTGCGATCTAGGAGCCAAAGAAACCAGAGCTAGAACCCTCAAAAATAAAAGCATGAGTTTCTCCAACTCTTCTAAAACCCAGTCATGTGTACTGACTCATCCCGCCACTCATGCTCAGTCATCCTTAGGAAGACATGAGCACTTAATAACAGGGATATATTAGTGGTCCCACGACTGTGTTTAGGAGAGAAGAGGGTCTTCTATTACCTGTTATCTCTTTTTTCCCCACTACCAACTACTGAGTTGCAGTAACTACTAACCTTGGTCTGGACCATCACCTCTAGTCTCCAATGTGAAGACCAATGACATCTTAAGACACAATCATAAGACACCTGAAATAATATTGAGCTCAACAGAGCTTCCATCTTCTTCTGGGACTAAGCTTCAGTGTATGGATAAGTAATAGTGTCCTAATCAGACTCACTGCACCAAGGCTTGGGCTATACTCAAATGCCAGTTTAGGATGTCCTGGACTCTGCAGCCACAGTACTCCAGCTCAGTCTTGGCTGATCCCCCATAGACTCAAGCCATTCCCTTTCTACTCTATGATCAAACCATATGAAATTCAACCCATGTAGACCACATCCTCCCTCTCTCTTAGAGTCCTCCAATCAAGCTACTTCCCCACCTTGAAACGGTCTCCTCATACTCTGCCCAACATGACACAGATTAGGTGCTCAATATCTGTTAAATAAGAAGGGGGGAGGGAAGGAAGAAAGCAGGGAAGGAAGGAAGGAAGGAAGGAAGATCAGAAACACGGTTCATGTTTTCATTTGATATGAATGAGTTTTAACCCATCATGTCATGTAAAACTTGTCATTTTAGAAAAGTAAATGGTTTCCAATGAGCCTCACTTTCCAGTAATAATACAGCACCCTGACCCCTGCACAGAAGTACCCAGCAACAAGCACAGGCCCACAGACCACTCAGTGAGAGCTCAACATTAAGTAGTGAAACTAAGCTTCATCCATATCGTTTCTCTAAAGCAGTTTCAGAAATCTGACACAACAGATAACCTCAGAGTGTCTTCCAATGAAAGAAAACAAGCCACCATATCCCATCTCAGAGCTCACTCTGCTTTCATTCACAGCTTATTGCAAGATGACCTACTTACTGCTAGGTAAATTGCAACTGCCTCACTATGTTGGTCAGCTGAGACTGTAAATGTAAAAGTCCTTTGAGCAAAGTCAAAGCCACAAGACAACTGGGCGACAGGAACACCCTATTTTTACAGATGTTGTCATGGTTCTGGCATGCACTGAGAAAACGAGAACAGCCAACTTGCGAAGTTGAATCAGATATTTCCTAAAAGATTCACTTCATTTCTGTAAAGAATGCTTGGATTTCATTCTTCTATACAAGGCAAATAATGCAACTTATATTTTTTTAACTTTTAAAATAGTTGTAATTTGATGAAAAGATTAAAAAGTTTAATCAAAGTTGCTACTTAAACAATTTACAATGCGTAACACTGGAAAAGGGAACATCTCTGAAGTTAAGAGAACTAAGATATTTAGCTTACAGAAAGCTATAAAAATACTTAAGGATTAAGGAATTGGGAGAACTCAAACTGAAAATACGCAGAGCCATTTGGGGGAGCCTCATTTCACTGGTGAGCAAGCTGAGGCTACAGGAAGTGAAGTGACTTGTCCAGGGTCTCACAGTGTGCTAGCAGAAGGCCTAAGGTGTGGACTTAGGTCTCTTGAATTTCAGACCAGAATCAGCATGAAATTTCTCCTTCACATTTAGAAAAGAAATCCTTACAACTCACACTCATTTTTCCCTCAGGTCAGTAGCCCATAGGGGGGTGATTCCTTTCAGTGCACCATTTGCAAAATAATCCTCACTAGACCAAACACAACACCTCAAACAACCACCTACACCCCACAGAACAGCCACTTTGCCTCCAGCATTATGTCCTTTTCTCATCTCATACCAGAGCTACTATCAACAATGTCTCTGAAATGGACTTGTACTAAGGTGTAAATAACCAATACAAGCTCTAAGAATAGGTTATTCCCAGGGGTTATCTCGGGTCAAAAAGATTGACAAAACTGTAAGCTAATTATGGAGTTAGAGGAATATACTGTCTGATAAATAATAAGTATTCAGGAAGTATGTGCTGAAGATATAGTGAGAAGATGAGTGGAGTTGGGGAGACAGACAGGGACAGCATACTCCACTTAGGCAGAATGCTTTATGTCCAAAGGAAAGAAAGAAATGGCCTGTTATAAATCTTCTACTCAGCAGATGGCTACTAAGTATTTCCACCTTTCCATAGAGCAGAAGATAGTAATAAGATAGATAGAAGGTATCAAGTACTTAGAGTCTAGTAATTCCTTTTCAAGCACATTACTTCTTTTAATGCTCAAAACACACCAATCTGTTTCACAGATACAGTAAGACCTGGGTTAAATTTCCTTCTCTGATGTAAGACCTTTTAAGTTCTCTTTCCTCTGCTACACCAAATTTATACAGACTTTCTGTACCATTCCAGAAAGAGCTTTTACCTATCAGTGAACCATCTCATTTTATAGAAGCAAAATCTGATTCTTAAAAAGATTTATTCCTTTATTTTAAAGGGGAGGGCAGAAGGAGAGAGAGAATCTCAAGCAGACTACCAGCTGACCATGGAACCCAATGTGTGGCTCAATCTCACAACCCTGAGATCATCACCAGAGCCAAAACCAAGAGTTGGACACTTAGCTAACGGAGCCACACAGGCACTCTGATGCAAAAAGTGATTTAAGGGACACACAGTAAATATAGAAATGAAACTAGTCAAACATTCTTCCTTGCAGAACACAAAATAACTATTGGTTCAGAGTGGTAGACACAAGAATGTTATCAAAGGAAATTCAATTCTTTCATCTATCTCTTATTAACATATAATATATTATTTGTTTCCGTGGTACAGGTCTGTGATTCACAGTGCTCACCAAAGCACATACCCTTCCCAATGTCCATCGCCTAGCCATCCCAACCCTCCCACTCCCCTTCCCTTCAGCAACCCTCAATTTGCTTCCTGAGATTGAGTCCCTTATGGTTTGTCTCCCTCTCCGGTTTCATCTTGTTTCATTTTTCCCTCCCTTCCCCCATGATCCTCTGTCTTGTTCCTCAAATTCCTTATATCAATGAGATCATATAATAATTGTCTTTCTCCGATTGACTTATTTCACTTAGCATAATACCCTCTAGTTCTATCCACGTCATTGTGAATGGCAAGATTTCCCTTTTTGATGGCTGCATAGTATTCCATTGTATATATGTACCTCATCTTCTTTACCTATTCATCTGTTCATGGACATTGAGGCTCCTTCCACAGTTTGGCTATTGTGGACATTACTGCTATAAACACTGAGGTGCAGGTGCTCCTTCAGATCACTGCATTTGTATCTTTAGGGTAAATACCCAGTAGTGCAATTGCTGGGTCGCAGGGTAACTCTATTTTCAGCTTCATGAGGAACCTCCATACTGTTTGCCAGAGTGGCTGCATGAGCTTACATTCCCACCAACAGTTCAGGTAAGAATAAGAATGAAAGCTGCAGGCTAGAAAAGATGGATCTCAAAATTCTTCTACTTCCAGAGTCTCTTAATGTAATTACTGCACAAGTAAAAGTATAATATTGGGAGGAAGACTGGCAGAGAGTTCTGGAAGGTGGTGACCTGTGTTCAATTCCTGACCTCATCACATACTAGCCCTGTGGCCTTTCTGGGCCTCTGTTTCCTCTCATGTAAAGTACCTCCTCACAGAGGTGCTGAGAGACTAAAATGACACATGCACATGGTTTAGAATAGCACCTGTCCTACAGTGAACCATGGTGAGGACTATCCCTTAAACTCTTTTATTCACACTACTTGACATTGCAGTCAGGCAAAAGAAAATCCCATATTGAGTTTGTCAACACAGGCAAATATTTCCAAGCCGAGATGTTTGCTTCCAAAGACAACCTCTTCAAAGATGTTTTAACTATTTTGGCAGAAACAAATGTAATCAACACATTTTTAGTGAGTGCTTCCAAGTTTCACAAATGTGTGAAAATGCTCCACAAAATATTTTTAACAGCAAAGATGGCACAAATATTTTGAAAATTCTAACTGGCTAAAACTGTCTCCCTAAAAGGAAGAGTTAAATAGAGGATAAAAGCAAAAAGTTGATAGAGTTCAAGTGTTAATCCTCTAAATTAATAGCTACCTTTAGCAAATGCTCATTTATTTCTTATTCAAATAGGGGGGATATAAAATAACTATTTTTTCTTGTACAGCAACAGTTTCAAACTTTCACATATCCTTCATTTAACTGAAAAGACCAAGGCATTGATAGAGATGCCTTATGCAACTTTTTTATAACTAAATTTTCACAGACTGGTTATGAAATCCAAAAAACTAGCAATGGTAAAATTTTTTTTAAAATTAGTAAGGCACTTCATTTAAAAAGATGAAACTATTCAGAAAAGAATGAGCTAGTCAACTGTAAACCAAAAGACCCTTGTTTTCAAAATCTGTAGATGAAACCTATCATATAAAAGGAAAAACAGGGTGGCTCAGTGGGTTAAGCCTCTGCCTTTGGCTCATGTCATGATCTCAGGGTCCTGGAATAGAGCCCCGCATCGGACTCTCTGCTCAGCGAGGAGCCTCCTTCTCCAGCACCCCCCTCCCCCACTGCCTGCCTCTCTGCCTACTGTGATCTTTCTCTCTGTCAAGTAAATAAATAAAATCTTTAAAAAAAAAAAAAGAAAGAAAGAAAGAAAAGAAAAGAAAAAGAAAAACATTCAGGTTTTATCCTAGTGCTTAAATTCTTTTTTTTTTTTAAGATTTTATTTATTTATTTTGAGACAGAGTGAGAGAGAGAGAGCGCATGAGCAGAGTGGAGGGACAGAGGGAAAGAGAGAAGTACACTCCCCACTCCCTGCTGGGCAGAGAGCCTACTGTGGGACCTGAACCCAGGACTCTGGGGTCATGCCCCAAGCTGAAGACAGACGCTTAACCAACTCAGCCACCCTAGTACCCTATCCTAGTGTTTGAATCTTAAGAGCTCAGTAGCCTAAGATTCAGAAAAGATTTGGTTAAAGAAAAAAATACCAATTATATGTCAGTGAGTTTGAATATTAATGTAGTCTAACATTTTGAGATGGTTCTCAATTTTTTTTAATTTTTATAATATAAAAATCAATTAAAAAATTAAACTCTTCATTATGTACAGATCAACTTAATTTGTACAATATCCCACACCTTATTTCTCATCCTTCTCTCCTTGGCTTCCTTCTTGGGTTCCTGCACCATACACTGCAATTCACCAGGGTATTAAAAGGAACAAAGGAATAGTTCCATTTTCATTAGTTAATATGGCTACATAGTGTAGTGGGAATTTAACGTTATTCATAATTATCATCTTAGAGGTCTAACTTTCAGGTGACTAAGTTTACAGTTATGGTCCCTGTCATTTGTTTTATTTATTTTTTTTTATTTTTAAAGTTTGTTTTTTTTTTTTAAAGATTTTACTTATTTATTTGACAGAGAGAAAGAGATCACAAGCAGGCAGAGAGGCAGGCAGAGAGAGAGAGAGAGGGAGAAGCAGGCTCCCTGCTGAGTAGAGAGCCCGATGCGGGACTCAATCCCAGAACCCTGGCATCATGACCTGAGCCGAAGTCAGCGGCTTAACCCACTGAGCCACCCAGGCGCCCCTGTCATTTGTTTTAAATAAACAATGGGATATACTGTATGCAGAAAAGAGCTATATTATATTTCTCTCAGAGTGCCTTGTTTTGGTTCAATATATAACAGGTACATCATAAGTGCCTGGTAGAGAAATAAAAGGAGAGAGAGATGGAGGAAGAGGTGAAAACACTAAACAAACAAAATGGTATGCAGTTCTGTACATGAGTTCATAGAAATTTAAAAGTGAAAAAGATGTATATGGGGAAAAGTGAGTAACGTGTAACAGGTAAGAGTTCAGTTTGGTCGACAGCTGGGTGACATCCAAGCTCTTCTGCTTAAATTATTTACCCTTCCTGAGGCTCAGTGTCCTATTCTGTAAAATGGAGCCAAAAATAAAACCATTTCATAAGTTTGCTCCGAAGATTAAATATCATAATGGTGGCATGTCTGGCATGCAGTAGGACTCAACAAATACCATCATTATTAACAGCAGTATCATGATCTAGTCCAATACCCTCCTTTCCTAGAGAATGAAATGGAGACTTAAATGAAAAGAGCTGTCTAAGTCATACAGCTCTCTGGGGCAAAGCCTGACTACAACTCACACCTCCTGCCTTCTGGGCCTATAATCCACACTGCTTACCAGAAAAACTACCTTGGGGCACCTGAGTGGTTCAGTCGGCTGAGTGTCTGCCTTCAGCTCAGGTCATGATCCCGGGGTCCTGGGATGGAGCCCGGCATTGGGCTCCCTGCTTCTCCCTCCCTCTGCTGCTCCCCTGCTTGTGCTCTCTCTCTCTCTCAAATGAATACATAAAATCTTTAAAAAAAAAAAAAAGGAAAATATAAACTACCTTGAGAAGAGAATGAGACACAAATGCTAAGCTAAAGTGATACTGGTTCCCAAAACGTAGTGTTTTTAACATGTGAGAGGGTGCCTAAAACAGGATGCCATGTTCTTATGCTCCACCAGAGCATACTCTGATCGGATAAACAGGGGTAAGGCATTTCCAATAAGCATTCCATAAGCAGGAACTCTGGAGTCCCCCTTGAAAACCACCACTGTAGGCGAGGAAGAGTAACAACTTCCCTAGTCTTGGCCAGAATCACCTGTGGAACTCCTCCCTAATCTATTACATTAGCATCACTGGGGTGACTTCTAGGCACCTGTATTTTGTAGAAAGCTCCTCAAGTGACACCTACATCTGCTCAGTTAAAGAACCAATGGCCTATACACAGAGGAAACAACCAGCTTGGTTGATATCAATGTAACAAGACTAGAAAGAGGTGGGATTGTGAAACTAGAGAAGTAAAGGAGTGCTTTGTGGGAAAAGCTCAAGGGCAAAGGTAGGAAACCTTGTCACAAGGTACAGGAAGCACATGAGTCTTAGACAAGTAAGAAATCTCTCAAGAAGGGGGCTGCAGTGAGCTCATTATTCCCTGTCCCCAGACATGGCTTGCCTTTGCCACCTCTGTTTATAACGCTCATCCTTCACAGATGAACATCAACTCCTATAAACATCAGCCCTGCTCTGACCTCACAGCAACAGCCTTCAGAACTCTGACAATTCATCAAAGTAGGTTGCTGAGTAGTTCAGCTCGGTTAATGTCATTTACTGTGTTGCTATAAGGACATGCTTTAACCTCAGTTTTGAGTTCTTAATTCTATAAAAGAAGAACTATTTTGCATATTCATATGGTTCTTAAGATAAAAGACACAATGTGTCTGACATCTTTTTTCCAATTCCAATGCAATACACAAATCTAAGATACTCTTTTTTTTTTTTTTTAAACAACTCCTAACCCTAGTCAAAATTAATGCGATTATGAGATTTTATTCGGTGGGCACTCAAGGAGGGCTGCTGAGTAACCTCCACAGGGCTCTGTGGCTGGAAGGGCTCTCTCGGTCGGCGCAGGAATTCAAGCATTTAAGGAGGAAGTAGACTGGTCACTTATACCAAAAATGATAAACTTCACAGGCCCAGGGAAGTTTAAGTCAGAGGACTGTACTAATTCAAAAGTTAAGAAAAGCACAAGAACTGTATCCTCTTCTGCTCAGAAGTTAACTCAAAGTCCTCAACCCCAAACCTGCAGACAACTGATCGAGAGAAAGAAAGGATGTGACAGGGAAGACATAAAAAAGATCCTGCAGGAACAAATAAGGAAGGAATGTTGGCTAACCGATCATTTCTGAGACATAATGTTAATGAAGGGGCTGAGCACCCCCATCTGCATTTAATTCTTCAATAAAAAATGCAGAAGCCAATGCAAGATAAAGAGTTTCTGTGCATAGTTCTAACCAAAGGTAATTAAGCAAACAGAATCAAGCACCTGCAAGGTTAACCAGGAGAATGTCCTATGGAGAGTACCCAAGCTGTTGGTTCTGACTCTTTGTAAGCTCAAAAATGAAGAATCTTTGTCTGGACTGCAAGGAAGTAAGACGTCAAACTCCTCAGATAAATATGACACTACCTCATTCGGCTTTGTGAAGTACCCCATATCACAATTATTCAACAAATGTAACTGGCAGGTTTGTGCCTTCTTTTCATCATTGAAGTTTCAAAAATCTATACCAATTAGAAGGGTAAAGTCCTTTGGCATGAGAATATAACAAGTGTGTGTGTGGGTGTGGGGGGGTTATGTAGCACTTAGGAAAAAGATTTTAAGAATTTCCATTATTGAAAAAATGTAAGGCTTACAAGAAGCCATATTATATACAATAAACAGCTGGAGAACATGAAGCAAAACAAGCGGTTTCATTCCAAAACACAGAACAGCTAAGTAGTTTCCTTTTGCACTGACACAGAGGCTATGCTTTCTTTTTAAAATGTAACCCCTGAAAAATGTAAATCTAAGAGCTGACATACTATTGGCAAGGCGGGGTAGTGTGTCTATATAGAAGAGCTTCCCAGAGCTCTGCAGCTAAGGTCCACGAGGATCAAGCACACTGACCCTGACAAAACCTCATTCTATTGCTGTGCGGACGACCCTAGCTGACCTCGCCAGGACTGTTTAACATCACATACGCCATTTACGTCCAGAGTTTTTGTTGAAAGACAAAGTGAGAAAGAGCTTAAAGAAAAGGCCCTCTACTCCCACCTAGTTACATGTAGAGGTTGTCTGGGTAATGCATGTCTCAACCAAGTAAATAAATACTCACTTCCATTTCAGAAGACAAGTGAAAACTCCAGAGAAGTCACTTGTCTAAAGCTAACTATCAGTGTTAGGAATAAAAATCTCAACTTTCTGGCAGTCAGTGTCATACCGAAATACCTAGGACATGCCACCCAAATGATGTCTGATTTTAGAAAGGGGCTGGGGAATAACTCATAACAAAGAGACAAAAGAGATTTGGGTGATTTTATCTGTGATAATCACCCCAACACACACACACACACACACACACACACACACACACACACACGTGGCACGCACAGAATTAAAAGCAATTATGTGAGTGCTCCAGTGCATGAAAACTGGTGGAGAACTGGAACTGGCTTTCCAAACTTATGATCAGCAAGTCAGTACTGACTGATAACTGGACTGTATCCTCCCAACATGAATCATGAAGCTATTATCTTCTCGTGACTGTTTTCTGATGCAATTTTTGCCTACACTGCACCCAGTTTCCAAAGGCTCTTCCATAGGAAAAGTCAAGAAACGTGAACTAGAGAACTTCAAAAGATGCGCATTCCCTTAAAGTGATGCTTTTCTAAGTCTTCCAACAGTAACAAAAATATGCAGGGGTTTAAATTTAAGTGCGATCAAAGAATGTGGATATCACAGAAAATAAAAATCATAGTAACCGAACTTAAGGTTACAAATAACAAAATGCACCAAGAACTCTCCAACTTTCACATAAACTAATCTGAATACAACTTTTAAAATAGACAAATTACAGAATCTCAGTCAGATATGAGTACCTGAGTCCTTATTTACACCTTAAGCTCAGACTCCACATTTCACTTACCTCATTTCCGTCTGTGTCCTTGGAAGCAGAGGACACAATGGTACAGAGGGAATGACATCTCTTTTTTTCAAAGTGAAAATGGTATATTTCACAAGGGCAAAATCTCTCAGTGTTTTGCTTCCCTTGAACACTGCTATTATTTTTTGATGGGTCTTCAGAAAACCCACTTTTTTCAAATGATCTCTCCGTACCATAGTGAATAGAACTCAAGCTGGCTGCCTTTGGTAACATTAAAACATCAGTCTTTCTTTGGAATGTTATTTCTCTCCTGCTGGCATCATCTAAATGTTCCTTCCTCTTTACACAACATGGAGTGCTGTCCGTTTCTGGAATCCTTTCCTCCAGGTCACTAACTTTTACTTCTCTGTCACGGTCATTAGCAGAAGTGTCCCCATAGTGAGACAGACTGCTTGCAGTACTCGGCACCAGTTTCTGTTTCACACTGTCAACTACAACTTGTGTCTTCCCTTGCAGATGCGGAATCCCAGCATCCAGGGTGGGGTCTAGGACAACGGCGTCCTCCCGTACCAGTCCCCTGGGTAAAAGAGCTGGCTGTTCCTCTGAGAGCTGAACGCCACTCTTCTTGCCTTCATTTTGCTTGTTTGGCTCTACTGAGTCTCTGTCACCTATAATTGTCTTGATCGGCTTTCTCCTGAAATATTTTCTTCTGGGAGAGTATTTTTCAGGGCTCAAAGGAGTTTTGGCAGGATCTAAATACTGTTCTTCTTTCTCGGCTCTGACACATCCACAGACATTCCCCATTTGATTTGTAGGAAATCACAGTTCCACAGATTCACTCATTTCAAAATCCAGGACTTCCTTCGAACTTTTGCAGTAAGTCTGAAAATTCCACTCTGACCTCTAATTCCTCGGACTTTGTGACCATCCTCTTCAGCATGAGGCCATTTTGCTTATGAGAAAAACACACGCAAGAAATGCCATGGCATCTTGCCCAGCTGGGTCCCTGTGTCTCATTAGACACCGTGGCTTATTTCTGGCCACCAATCCTCTTACACAAACATTACTGCTCACTGTAAAACTATAACGCTGATGAGCTTTCAAGGCAAACCCTTAGCTTTATCGTATGAGCAGACTCTGACCCTCCCTTTAACTTTCAGTTTTCTGAAATGCAGTTACACTACCAAAGTTTGCTTTAACCTTTGAAACTATTGGTGGTTCAACAAATCTGAGAGCAAACAGAAAGCAAATACCAGTCAGGAGTCATTTAGCAAAATGCCTTTCAAATGTTGTTTCAGAGAATCTCTAACATATAATTTTTTTCTTAAGAAACACTAACTAATTCTGGTACTTGCCAGAAAAGGGGGAGCTCAAAAATTTCTGTAAATTATACTAAGCTTTTTTTCAAAACATCAGTCATTAGAAAACAAAAACAGGATGATTTGCTAGCTGTAGGAGAGATAATAAATGCTAAATTCCTAAATACTCAATAAAAATTATTTCTAAAATCAATCTCATAGTAGCGCCTGTGTGGCTCAGTTGGTTAAGCATCTGCCTTTGGCTCAGGTCATGATCCCAGGGTCCTGGGTTCGAGCCCCCCATCAGGCTCCCTGATCAAGAAGAAGTCTGCTTCTCCTCTCTCTCTGTCCCTCCCCTGACTCTCATGCTGTCTCTCACTTTCTCTCTTAAATAAATAAAATCTTTAAAAAATGATAATAAAATTCAATATACCTCATAAAATAGTTTATAGTATTTTTCATATTACATATCAATAGAACTTTTCATATTTTGTATTACATTTTTATATGCCATTATATTTTCCAAGCCATTTTCCTTATATGGTTATTAGGATTTTTACATAAGCAAACTGATCAATTTTATGATTTGAAGCATGAAATGCTTCACCAGAAGAAGCACATAGATGTGTTTCTTATACATGAATGAAGGTAGCTGAACTTTGTAGGTAACACTTACAATTGTACCCTAGTTAAATATTATGTAATTTTACTAGGGCCTTGCTATAAAAATAGTAAATCAATATGGAGCCTGATTATTTAAGGTGTGCATATTTCTAAAACTGAGTCATAGATACGGTAAAAAGAAAATCAGTATAGCATGACTGGACTTACACGTAAGCAGCTATCATTTGACTAAGTAGAAAAACATGATAATCACCATTCTCTAGGTAGTCTTTAGACTGATCGCAAGATGGAACTCATTATACTTTTCTAAATAAGAATATTCAATTAAACAGTCAAGTTAGCGATGTTGCCAATACCTGCTAATGATAGGCCTGCATGATGATTAATCACTGAAAGAGAAAATTAAACCATGTCTAATGGCAAAACTGAATATCCGAGAAGATAAAGGGCAAAAATAAAGTCTCAGATTTAGGTTTATTTTTAATTTTATTTTCAATGTCTTCATTGGCAACGGAACATTACTGACAAGAACATAAAAGCATAATGGCTGATACCTGTACTGGTGAGATAAAGGCCCAACCGCTGATGTGCACCCCATCCACCCCTCCCTGAAGCTCCGCCAAACTCACCAACTACCCATTCCCAGGCCATTACACACTGCTCCCTCTCCCAGAAATGGCCCAGCTTTAAGTCTCCACCTGGTAGCTGGCATTCATCCGGCAAAGTCTATCTCTAGTATCAGTGAAAATTTCTCTAATACTTTCCTAATACCACAACACTCCTCCTCTATATCCCTTATTTATACTGCAATGGATTCATTACAAGTCGATTGTATTTATGAACATTCTCCTAAATAGACACAACATCCTCCATTTTCCTAGCATCTCTGGATCTAGCATATGGTAGTTACTGATAGAGAACTATTGTGTTGATAATGCTTACCTTCAGAAAGCCTGACTGGAAAAGAGATTCAATTTGTGATGCTCAAAACAAATATTTTTTAAATAATAAATTGATCTGGACACCTGGGTGGCTCAGTGGATTAAGCCGCTGCCTTCGGCTCAGGTCATGATCTCAGGGTCCTGGGATGGAGTCCCACATCGGGCTCTCTGCTCAGCAGGGAGCCTGCTTCCCTCTCTCTCTCTGCCTGCCTCTCTGTCTACTTGTGATCTCTCTCTGTCAAATAAATAAATAAAATCTTTAAAAAAATAATAATAATAAATTGATCTTATGAAATTATTTTCCTTATTTATATAAAGACCAAAAAAAAAAAAAAAGCCAAGTCACTTTGAGTGAGAATGATTACCACTGCTATAAGTAGCCTTCTATTTTGGCTTAACCAGTAAAATCATTCTGATCCAAAATTATCATACTACTAAGAAATTATCATACTCCAGCCCCTGTTACTGGATCTCCCTGATAGCAAAAGCCCAGCTGAGGGAACATTTACCTGTATTAGCTACCCTGAAGTCTGGCTGGTGACACCTGGTTATTTCATTTAAATAAGAAGGAACATTTTTATTTTACCAAAACATTGTTGTGTTCCACTTTAAACAAATCTGGATCTAATTTCTAAATACTGGTGATAAATAGTCATAATATCTCGTCATCTGGGTCCTAAAATACACTGGATTCCATACTATATGCCATAGGACCATTAGGATTCTATTAGAAGTAGTTCTGTGGCTGGTCTTCTTTTTTCCTCCAAAATGCAATGAGTTTCTTAATACATAATTCTTTTTGAATGACCTTTTGCTTTAAATTTCTTCAAACTTAGGATCGAATTCCCAACCATTCACTCACATTTTGGTCTGTCATTTCCTGGCTTCTGCTCCAACTTGCCTGATAGTATTTCTTCCAAGGTCTCCAATGTCCTCCTTCAAGGTAAAACTAGTTGTCGGTCTTCATTTTCTCACGCTCTTCAGTGCCATTTTGTAGTGCTCACCATTCCTTTCTACTTGACATTCTCTTCCCCCTAGATTCAGCAACACTGCATTTTCTTGTCATACCATCGATCTATCCAAATATTCTGTTCTTTTCTGTTTCCCCAGGTGGATCTTCTTCCTCCTGCACCCCAAATCATGGGTCTTCCCCAAATGTCTGTCCGTAGCTCTCAGCTCTTCTCTATACATGCTCTTTTCTTGACTTCTCTGAAGATCCATTCTCTCCGAAGTGCTTAGTGACCACTTTTATACCGATAACTCTAAGTGCATTACCTATAGCAGACACCCCAGCTATGCTCATGTATCTCCAAGAGTTCAGCATGCAGATGCACAGAACACCTGGCAGTCCATCAGACCCACTCGGGCAATCCTTCTTTATTCTTTCTCCCCTGACCATTACCCTGTCTCAGTCGTCTACTGGTGTGTGGTTTGTTTTATATCCCAGGCTGAACAGTTCAGAGTCATCTTTAATCCCACTCCTTCATCCTCTGTGCCCTGTTGCCAAATCCATTCCTTTCTTCCTTCAAAATGCCATCCCTTGGATTCAGTTTTTCATCCCCATCTGAGTCCTGGCCTTTATCATCCCACTCGGAAATTACTGCCTCAGCTTCCTGGCTTCTATCTCCCTAACTTCAGACCTGGCTCATTTAATCTATTTTATGTAAAATTGATAGATGCAGTTTCCCCAAAAATTATTTTTCAAGTTCAGATTGGTTATGTGATATACCCAATGTCATCAACTGCCATAAGTAAGAGTCAATGGTAACACTTAGCTCTGCCTCCTGCCACAGCCTGGGTGCTTTCCTCAGCCCCACAGTCCCCCAAGTCCAGACACAGCCTGTCTCACAGCTATGTTAGAAATGATGGGACTAGCTCCTTGCTCCAATAGGCCTTTAATCTTCCCATGTGGAGTTCCTGCAATTTCAACCCTGCTCAAGGTTCTGGGACCTAATCCACTGAGGACTGATTAAAGGATCCCTGAGAATACTGCTGAGGATCTCCACATGAAATCTGCTTTCAGCCAGTTCTACTTAGTCTTTACCCAATTCTAGAAAAAGGGTCTGGCTTCATGCCCAAATCCCAGCCTTGGTTAGGGCTCAGTCAGCTAGCTTCCTGAGAAAGGTGTGCTCTACTAATGGGGCCCCTCAGATCTTTAGGTTCCTGCCTCTAGCCCCTGTTATTGGATCTCTCTGATAGCAAAAACCCAGCTGAGGGAATATTTACTTGTATTAGCTACCCCATAGTCTGGCTGGTACACCTGGTTGCCAGCATCTCCTCCAATTTCCTACTGCTGCAATTTTGATCAGCTGCCTGTTCAGGTCCTAGAAACTACCTAGACTCTAATTCCCACAGCTCTCCATACCTGTCAGATTTATCCTGTTCCCAAATGAGCTCCAGGTACACTATTTTCCATCATTCCCTTATAAACCTTAAGTCCCAGAACATTTTTACAAATTAAGAAATAAGTCTTACTCCCCTCCTGATTTGGTTTAAAACCTCAGCTCCTTTCTGAAGCTGGTAAGTTACCTCTTCCTCCTTCAAGATCTAACTGAACAGCAGTCAATCAGTAGGATTTCCCGCATGCCTACTATGGGTCAGGCTCTGGGTTGCATACAGAACATGCTTAAGCAGAAAAATGGATAATGAACTAAAGCACATTCTAGAGTTAGAATTTACCTTAAATCAAATAAAGATGATTTGTTTCAAAATGCATCATTTTACAAAAAAGTAAAAATCCAAATCAGCTCTCAATGAGCACAGATGTATTAGAGAGATCATCGTAAATTAACCCGCATTTACTCAAGGCATCTGGGTGGCTCAGAGGGTTAAGCCTCAAACTCTGGGTACCTGATCTCCCAGCGGTGGGACTAAGCCCTTCCGGGCACCACGCTCAGTATGGAGTCCGCTTCAGATTCTTTCCCCCTCACCCTCTGCCCCTCCCTGCTCTTGCGCACATGCTCTCTCTCTCTCTCTCGCTCAAATAAATAAATTAAATCCTTTAAAAAAAAATCTGCATTAATCTCCTCAAATCTTGTTTGAGAAAGCTCTCCACAAAATACGGCTACTTCTAATTCAGGAGATCCCTTTATGAAAATTATACTGCCATCTAGCGTCTATCAACAGGAAAAAGTAGTTCTCACTGAGAAACTAGAATGCCAACAAAAACCATTCTAAGTAAGGAATGAGTCATAGAATGTTTATGTATCTAAGTCAAGTAACACTGTCCAATAAACAAAAGAAATGTGTCTGCATTCAGTAAAAAGAAATCTTTGTCTTCCAACACTAAGACCGAAACCGCTTAAGCTGAAAGCTGAACAAAAACCAAAATGGCTGCATTAATGCCTCAACCAGGCCTGATTTTAACGACTGAGCCACCTAAGCGCCCCAACAAGGCCTGATTTTAAACAAAGTAACCTTTTTACTCTCTTCCACAAACCTCCCCACCTCCCCTTTTAGCCTTTGTTTCAGGAACCAGGAACCCTCCTGAAAACATGATGTGTGTGGCCGGCTACATGTACCAACAACTCCCATGGAAACCAGCGAGACTCTGCTTTTCCCTATAAAACGCCGGAGCCCCTTCCTCCAGGTAGCCTGCTGCTGCATCCTCTGCCCAGCAAACTGACAGAGCTCTTGTTTCTCTCTATAACGAAACTTTTGTCTTCGCATTATATATTTCAGCTCCTGAGCACAGAGGTCTGTTTTCGACAAGATTACAAACATCATCTTATATGCTCATGGATAACAGGGGGAAAAGGGTACCAGGTTCACAGGTAGTAAGTTACTGGAAAGGAAATATTCAAATATACTGTTTAAGAAAAGGAGCCTGAATTTTACTTTCTTCCATATGATATAAATGGCATATTCATTCTTTGTATCAACCACTTGAAAATCAGCAATAAGAGACTAAAATAAATTAAAATGAAGAAAAATTAAGCTTACCTGAAAGTGCAAAATTATTGTCCATATTAATCCCAAAGTCAATTTGGGATTTCCATCTGTTATGTCATCATTTCTAATATTCACTAATTTCACCTGTGTTATATGAAAAGAAGAGATAAAGCCAACTTTTTCAAACCAGCACACAAATTATCTTTACCTACATAAAAGCGATTCTAAATTACACAAAGAAAAAAAATCGAAATGATCTAAACACCAGTAATCCTCAAATTAATGTTACTTCCTATCTCCACTAATCTCCATTTTATACTGCAAATTACAGAGTAACCAAAACGGAAAAAACAATTGTTACTTTGGTTTTTCTTTTAGAACAAGTATTAAAAGCATTCACTTCTCAAAAGGAAAATACAACTCAGATTGAGAATTCTTAAATACTTGAGAATTGAAAATTAGATATAATTTTGTCACTTGAAAATAAGCTTTATTTTACTCTTACCATTAAGAAACTGTTCTGAACCATAAAATAGTTCAGTAATTTTCTCATACTTCTGTTACAAAATGGGGGAATAAAACTAGCATCATTTTTCTATTTATCTACCATAAAGTGTTATCAAAATAAATAAACACGTCACTGGATATTTGGGAGACTGCTCAAATATAAAAATAATAATAACACAGGGACTTAAAGCTTATTAACTATCAAATTATGTATTTTAGGTAACCAAAGGCAGTAATGATACTTATTATTTATATCCTGGATAAAAATAATTAAATATCATGAATTAAATACAATAATAACTAACATCTTACTTCCTGGACAAAACAGTGCCAAAAACATTTCAGACAAGGAAACAGAATTAACCATCATCAGACCTCCTGGAAACTTCCACTAGAACTAAGAATAAGAAGGTAAATAAAAGTAACATTTAACCTTATTTAAGTACTGTTAATCAAAGTTTAAAAAATAAAAGCATTTTAATGTTCATTATAAACTAAATAAATCAATAATAAAAAATAATGTTTACCTGTCCCTATTTCCCTCCCTTCCTTTTTCCCTTCATTAACAAGCAAAAAGTTGCCACCTCTGATTTCTCATTGTTTTCAGTAATTTTACTTTCTCCTGATTTTCCTTTTTCTCCTTTTTTCTACTAATTGAAAAATTACCAATACTTTGACTTATACCTCTACAACACCACAATGCCACCAAATCATCCAATATAGTGTTCATTCCTTAACATTATTTCTTCTAAAACCTCAAGCTACTTGGAGACTGTTGTCAGAAATATTGCTTTATGTTTAACTACTTTTGATTACCAATATTATCTATTATTACAAAAAATATTTTAAAAATTGCCTTACCACTACTAAGTATTAAAAATGTTTACACTAAGTTTTTTCAAGTATTATATAAATTATTTTTTATAAAAATAATTTTACAGACTAAGTATAAATAATGAAGAATTGCCCCACTACTAAGAACTGTTCATAGGCATTCTTAACATTCTGTTGCTACTAAAATATCATTAACTTCCTAGGCAAAACATTCCAATTCTAGCAGAAGGAAAGTTAGTAGCTCTTATTCAGATGGAAATGCAGCCACTTATAATTCCTCTGGGCTTACACCTACTATTAACTTCCTTTTCTTTGGAGCAAATGTTTGAACATATTTTTAAATATTTGTCTCACAAAACCACAAACTCAACCATTAGAATTCGCAAATTTAACCTTTTCATTCCCTGACATGTTTCTATGTAGATTTACTCCGTCATATATGTTTATAAGATTATAGTCTTTGAGAAACATCATACCTGGCGTCTTTTCAAATAGTCAAGTGCAATTTGTACATTCTGTAGTCTGTGAAAACGCATCCGACCCTTTTCTCTGGGCTAAGAATAGAAAAATGCAGGGTATAAAAAACATTATAGTTTCTGATACCACTAACCATGCTAAAGACACTTATGATAAATATACCCTATAAATATACTTTATATTCATCTTAACATGTCAAAACAGTATTTACTATTCAGTAAAACCATCAGATATCTTTAAAGATGCTTTTATGATTTTGTATTGTCTGAAACTGAATTTAAACAACTAGGTATTTCTCTGAATATGTTTTATTTAAACACATGATTTATTCTAAATGCTTTATTTAAACAAAAGAAAAAGAGAAAATACCACAGAACATATAGACTTTTTATAGTTACTATACTACAATTCTAGCCTACAGTTTTATTAGCTTTGGATGCACAGAAAGAACTAAAGACTGTTCCCCATTTTGCCTTCTTAATAAACTCTCTTGTTAAGCAGATTTTTATAATTACATATGTATAGCATGTTAATGAAAATGAGGTAAAGTAGCATGCAATTAGTATAAAATCACCAAGAGGGAAAAAGACAGAGTTTTACTTAGCATGATAAAGGAAGAAAGAAAAGCAATTAAAACCATATACTATATTTCCTCTTTATTTTAGCTTTTTACAAAATCATTTGGACTCTAATAATTAGTTTCGCAATGCTTAGGGATGGACATGATTATTTACTGTCTCAGGAAAACCGACAATCCATAATTTTTTTGATGCTGTTTTCCTTGAGAAAAGCTACAAGCTTTCAGAATGAAAACATAAGGAGATAGAGCTGAGAAGATGCTTAACAAAAATACAAAGAATGGAGTTGAAATTTACCACATAAAATCTTCCAAAAGGAAGAAAAAAAAACTGACAGCTTATCTTCTCAAATATGAATAGGTTATTACAGCCAAAGTCACCATAATGAAACAGACAGCACACTACAAAATGGAAAAAAGGTTCTATGTAACAGGTAGAAATATTGTTGGTGAATTCATCCATTGGATCCAAAAAAGGCACAATTTCCAATGGAATCAGGGGCACTTGGGATGTGGATGACAAAAGAAGCGTATCTGTCTTGCAAAGGTGGGCTGAAGTCAACTAAGTGTAATGAAGATGAAACAGCTCTGTGGGTTCTACCAGGACTCCAAATTTTAAGACCTTCCCCCCTTCTAAATAAGACGTATAGAAAATACGTAATGTCCATCAAATACCTATTGCCAGTATGAGTTAAAGCATAAACTTAAATAGTAAAAAAATTTTCATAAGTCTGTTCAAATAAGGCAACAGTGGCCACATTTGAAATATAAATTGCAGAAGTGAAACAAATTTGCATAAAAATTAGCAGGCTAGTTGTCAAGATTTCCATATTTATGTAAAAGGTGTATAAAATTCTTTAGCTAAAATGCTATCATATAATTTAAGCACCTATGTTCAATTACTATGCACTGCACAGTAACATCAATAAATTTAAAGAGAAAATATTTCCTTCATCCAGTTTTCTGGTACACGCACATCCATCTCACTGTGGGTTTTGGTCCTTTCTCTAATTTTCTAAAAAGGAGCCCAAACCCGTGGGTTACTTCTCTACCACATTAGCGCTCACCACACTGTAATGGCTAGGTTAGTCGAGTTATGGGGGCCGACACCTACCCCCTTATCCTCATCCTCCACATCCTCATGCTGTTCATATTCGCATGCTTCTGTTGCACTCACCAATCGTAAGGTCTTCAAAAAATCTCGCTCCCTTGGCTAATGAATATAACGGACAGAAGATAGAACAGCAAAGACACAAGACAGACCAGAAATGAAAAGAAGAGCATGAACAGAACATAATGAAGGAGAACAGGTAACCAAGAAGGGGAAGTCATGATCACAAAAAAGGAAATGACACCTGTGGAATGGATTAGACCATTTTTCGGAAAGCAATGTTTATTTCTTTGTTATATGTCAGTCTTTTAATATGTGGTTATATTATGCATCCAACCTCTGCTAAGCAAAAACAAAAACAAAAAAACAACCCCAAAGATAAAAAAGAAGCAAAAACAAGAATAGTAGTTTAAGTATAGAACTGATTATATAAGCAAAGTAATCAAAGTGCTTCGATCTCCCAAATTCACATCATTTGAAGTCTGAAAATGATTAGGAAGCTAACCAGAACTCGTTTTCAGGCAGAATTCACAGTGCAAAAAAGGTGAATGTGTCACAAATCTGAACAGTGTCTATTGACAACACACTGGTCCCATGTGGACAGGATTACATGTTCTGCAAACTAAATTAAGAAATTTTAAACTTACCAAGGTATCTCCTGAAAGAACCTCTAAAAGAGAGATTAAATTGTGTCCATCCCTTAAGTCTTCATAGAGATCATTCACATGTTTTCGAACCTACAGAGAGAAAAGCAGTTTAAACTTTTGGTCCTGAACTTGGGATCATCTTTAACACTCAAATAAGAACAGGGACAAGTAGAAAACATTCCTCATATGGTGTTCATTTTCACAGTGATATTTTCATTTTAATTCTCTCATTACTTAAAAACTAAATTTAAATTTAAAAATCAAAAACTAAAAAAGAATAAACTTCCAATAAATAATTCCTAAAGACAAACAGAATTGTTATATTTTTAACATGCTACAATTAATACAGGCTTGGCCAACCACATGGGGTTACAATTTTTTAGATACAAGGCAATGGCAATCACCTTCATAATTCCTGGTATAACAGCCAGGGCAACCCTCGCAGGAAGAGCACCCCTTCCCCCAACCTGAGTTGGTCTTCTATTCTCTGTGCCATAAGATCCAGGATCAGAGACACACACGCTATACTTTAAAAATCTAGAAATACAAGCAAGGTGAAGGGTCCATGAGAGTCCACATATTTACTGTTTTTGAAACTTCCCTGTGAGTCTACACTTATTTCAAAATAAAAAGTTTTTAAAAATTCACATGTGTCAAGTTGGAAGACCTCTGCCCAAATTTTCCTCTGCACATTAATCTTCTTGTGACAGAGGGTTTTTATAACCATGTTAACACCCACACAAAGTTAACACTTAACCTATAATAGCTTCTTCCTCCACTCCACAGGCCTGATTGAAGCCTGTGATTTTAAAAGCACAAACCAACAAAGATTTCCCAAAAGCTTTCAGTCTGCCTAGTAAGGATATCTCCTATAAGTACTTGGCCTACTGCAAGGTTTGTGCTAGAGAGACGAATGTCAGAGCAGACTATTAAGATGGCTGTTCCACAGAGGGTTGGCATGGTACCATTTTCTCACCTTTTAGTGATTCTAGGCTGTATTACTTTGTGCTGCTCTCATGAAAGGAGACAAGGAAGTGGTCTAGAGGCAGAAAGCAGAAATCTACCTACATTACGCAAAGGGCACACGCCCTACATGCTTGCCAGTTGGTGTAGTAAACTCTTAAAGGTTTTGTACATATGAGTCAAACTTCTTTGCACTTCTAAAATGTCAAGTGAGTATACAGCACAAAATAATATAAAGATCTAAAATATGAATACGTGGGGCGTCTGGGTGGCTCAGTGGGTTAAGCCTCTGCCTTCGGCTCAGGTCATGATCAGGGTCCTGGGATGGAGCCCCACATGAGGCTCTCTGCTCAGCAGGGAGCTTGCTTCCTCCTCTCTCTCTCTCTGCCTGCCCTCTCTGCCTACTTGTGATCTCTCTCTCTCTGTGTCAAATAAGTAAAATCTTTAAAAAAATGCTTATAAAAAAATAAATAAAATAAAATATGAATACATAACAAGCAAGAAAAGCCTAATGGAAAGTGGAAGAACACTTTTGATGGTTGAGTTTTCATCTTAAAAAAACTTTAAATGCCATTACATTTTATTATCTTAGTTGCCTATATACATGTTTTGCAGTTTTACTAGTACCAGAAAATAGTTTTGATTAATGAAGAAAAAATTCCCTTAAGAGTTTCGTATCATATTTACTAGTTCCTATGTGTTTTTGCCCAAATCACAGAACTTTTCAATATTCAATTAACTACCTATGTATATACATCATTAAGTAAAAATAACTTAAGTATTAAACTTAGGCTCAATAGCTCTAAATAACTGCTAATATCAATAGTACCTATAAAAGTGGCCAGTAACACTGAAAGTGAATCAAATTATTAAAACAAGTGTTCCCATCTTCACAGACTGACATTTTATTTTCATTTCCTAATTCCCAAGAATATCAGTTGAATCTTTGACATCACAAGATGATACAACAGTAAAATAAGATTTAAAAAAATACTTTATTTCCCTTAAAAACAACAAAACAAAAAAAAAAAAAAAAGAAGAGTATGTCATAACACATTTTTAGGCAGTCCTAATTTAGAAAACCTATAAATATCAAAAAAGTTATGAAGTGATTATCCCTTCCATTAGAGTATTCACCTTGGGATACCATTAAATGACAATCCCCTCAAGTCCTTAATTATATTTCAGAGATGAATTAATTTTCAAGGATCTTCATAAGAACACATCTACTACATACATAGGACACATATGTAATGCAGATAAGCACCTTAGTGAAATGAATACTAACGCACACTTTTCTACTCACATATTAGAACTCTGTAAGAATTCCCTTAGTCCCATTCCGAAGCATGAGTTTAATTTATAAGGCTAAGGACCTACTTAAAAACAAGGCAGAGGAGCTTATAAATTTATGTACATCAGTACATCTAAATCTATGTACTTCTTTATGTATCTCCACTATAACCAGAAAGCTGCCTAGCTCTAAAAGAGCCTGTACCTAAAAAGGGATAACATTCACACAAGCAATATTATATAGTTCCTGATCCTGGCTTAATTTCACAAAATAAATTACTTTACTGTATAGGTCTGACATCCTCCGCACACAATCAGGATGAGGCCTCTAGCAACAGTAACTAACACACAGCGCTGAGAATGCTGGGCTCTCCAGTCCACCATACCCGCCCACGTCCTGCCAAAGCCACATTTCAATCCACATCCACTTCCTATGTCAGTCTCACTCCCAGACAGTTAAAGATGAAGTGTGATTCTGAACACTTATTTCATTGGAAGGCAATTTCACAACTTGCTTCTGCCAGACAGAACTAAAACTCCTTTCTAACATCAAGGAAGCCTTCCAAAACCAGGTGTCATTTTTCATCATCGTATTTATGCAACAGTTAAGAAAAATTGAATCAGGCATATGTAGAGAAAGATAATGATAATATTATGCCATGCAAGGGGACTAGGTGGCTCAATTGGTTAAGCGACTGCCTTCGGCTCACGTCATGATCCTGGAGTCCTGGGATCGAATCCCACATCTGGCTCCCAGTTCCATGGGGAGTCTGTTTCTCCCTCCGATCTCCCTTCTCAGGCTCTCTCTCACTCTCTCTCTCTCAAATAAAAAAATAAAGTCTTTAAAAAAAAAAATCATGCCATGCAAAAACCAAGTTAGGGAAAAGGAAAACATGTAATAAGGGAAAAATAATTAAGAGCCCTATATTTTAGTCTAGCTTCTGCCACAGGTCTCATGAAATAGCACCTGCACCCTAAACTCTCTAGACCTCAGTCATCTCATCTGCAAAATAAAACTTTAAACACAAGGCTTCTAGTTCAAACTAGAGAGAAAAAATTATATTATCTGAAAACAAAATTATCATTTTTAAAAAGCAATATGTCAACTGAAAAAAATGTAAAATGGAAAGCTGTTTTCTAAGTCTTAAGGCTTAATTTTTTAAGAATTTTAGGGGAGGGACACCTGGGTGGCTCAGTTGGTTAAGCAGCTGCCTTCGGCTCAAGTCATGATCCCAGCGTCCTGGGATCGAGTCCCACATGGGGCTCCTTGCTCGGCAGGGAGCCTGCTTCTCCCTCTGCCTCTGCCTGCCATTCTGTCTGCCTGTGCTCCCTCTCTCCCCCTCTCTCTCTCTGATAAATAAATAAAATCTTTAAAAAAAAAAAAAAAAAGAAGAAGAAGTTTAGGGGAGATGGGGCACCTGGGTGGCTCAGTGAGTTAAAGCCTCTGCCTTTGGCTCAGGTCGTGATCTCGGGGTCCTGGGATCAAGCCCCGAATCGGGCTCTCTGCTCGGCGGGGAGCCGGCTTCCCTTCCTCTCTCTGCCTGCCTCTCTGCCTACCTGTGGTCTCTGTCTGTCAAATAAATAAATAAAATCTTAAAAAATAATAATAATAATTTTAGGGGAGGAGCACCTGGGTGGTGCAATTGGTTGGGCATCTAACTCTTGGTTTCACTTGGGTTGTGATCTTGGGGTGGTGGAATCAAGCCCCACACTGGACTCTGCTCAGTGCAGTCAGCTTGGGACCCTCTCTGCCCCTCCCCTGTCCTCTAAAATAGATAAATAAATCTTTAAAAAAAAAAGAATTTTAGGAGAAAACACAGAAATAGAATCACTTAACTTCTGTAATGCCTAAAAAAAATCCTGAGGCTTTATCATGTAATACTGCCTATTTTCCCTGTCTCAAGTGATTATTCTGAGAGCTCAAAGAAATTCTGCATATTAAAAAAATGCTAACTGCAAGATAGCATTATCATCATCTTTATCATCCTATGTGAAATAAATGTTGTCATTATTCACAATAATACAGTGCTGCCTGGCTGGCTCAGTCAGAAGAGCATCCGGCTCTTGATCTCAGAGTTGTCAGTTCAAGCCCCAGGCTGAGTGTAGGGATTACTTCGAAATTAAAAAAAGGGGGGGGGGGCTACAAAACAAGCAAATAACAAATGAAAAATACAAATACATACACAATGAACTATATTACTAGGTACCTGACCCTGTCTGTGTTCAAAGGCTTTTATAAATATTGGCTTATTTTCCTCACCACAAAAAAGTGGGATGAAAGAGAAGTGAATTAACAATTAAAAAATCAGCAAATTAGCATTATGGGGAACAAGTGGTAGTGGATGAAATGAGTAAAAATGACTGGGATTCTACAGAAATATCTGATCAAGCAACCAATTTATGGGGGGGGGAAAAAAGGAATTAGAGAGTTAAACTGACACAGAAAAGTTTTTTATTTTGCCCTAAGCCTGAGTCATAGACATTTAGCCTGGTAACTTTCCTTCACAGATGACTATGGTAACTGCCAGTCGTCTTAACCTTCCGGCTTCAATTTTTAATAAAACAGTCTTTCTTCTCATTTTGGAAATTTTTTCCCTGTGGAACAAAACTCTGTCTGAATAAATAGTGCTGGGGGGAAGTGATGAGCAAAGTAAAAGCACTCTGAGATACTCTGGGGTTAAATTACATAACCTGAATTACATAATAAGGATGAAGCATCATTTTCTGTATTTCATAAAATTCTCCCAGAATTTTGCAGGGCTTTTTAAAATGTGTGCACAGCACTGTATTTGCAGTGCACCCCTAGAGGGCGCTAATCCTTTGCTTAAGAAGAGTCTCCTAAAGAAAGAAACTACAAAATGGTGGGGAGGGCACACAGAGAGAGAGACTGTAAACAAGATGCTGGTGATGATGACATAGGCAATTTGCCATTCGTTTTTGGGAGAGAATAGATTATGCCAAGTCTATAGCATCCAAATGGTTTAACTGGTCAAAAACACTACTGTTAAAAATTTTATTTTGTTAACTTATGAGCGTTTGGTTTTTCATTGACTAAATCAAATTCAACTCTAAAGATAAGATGATCACATAGCTACTTATTTAAATAAATACGTTTAAGACTGCCTTTTTCAAAAGCCTGATTTTGTACTGACTGATGTGAATCTAGACAAATTCCACAAAACTGGCACTCCCCATATATAAACTTATAGTTACCACGTAGCTACAGTTTAGTCCAGGTCACTAAAGGTGTATTAAGCATCCACTGTATGCCACAGTATCATTTAACCTCTAAGAGTACAAAAAGGAATAATAAGAGAGCACCACCTCTTAAAGCCTGCAGACTGAGTTGACAGCAATGTAGAAAAGAGCTGAATGTTCCAAGAGGAGGGAAGAACAGAGACAAAGAAAAACAGGCAAGCCTGCACACAACGGTGCATGAGATCCATGGAAAGAATCAGTGAAATGTGAGGCAGAAGGTGAGGCAGGAAAAGGTGGGTTGGGAGACATGGCAGCTTTACATGCCACTAGAGGAAGCTCGGAACTTTCCTAAGCAGAGAGAACCACTGAAGACTTTTAAGCAGAACAAGGACCCAGTATTTCTGACCATATAAAAGATTCCTTGTAAAGTATTATCTTGAACAAAAATAAAATATTTACCATGAGCAAACCCAAATCAAAGATAAAGCGCTCAGGGTCCAATCTATACACCATAGCGGAGAAGTCTCTCAGAGAAAACAGAGACAGCATGCTTTCAGAAAATCTTGGGTAAAATGCACACATGCTAGCACAGCAAGGGGCAAAACACCAGCCACAAGAAGCATTCTCTGTTCTCTCTTAAAGAAGTCCTACATCTAAAGGATACAGTATTCTGGAAAACAACTAGCTATCTTTAGAAAGGAACATAAATAATAAAAGAAGGCTTGTCCCAAATAGGATCGCCTCACAGCCTACTAATTGGGTGAAGAGAGAAGGAGACAGTCAGCTTCAGTGAAAACTATGAATTAAAATGTATTACAATGCATTTATTTTTTCTTCAAGCAAATACACTTTCATAAAAATAAGCTACCACATTCTCCTGGGAGAGAGCCTTAGAAATCTTAGTTCAAAAAAATAAAAATAAAAAATAATCTATCAAACTATTACCTTATCAATTACTGATGAGTGATGCTTTTTAAATACACAGAAATACTTAAAAACAATGTAATCTCTTGGATAGTTATGAGACAGGGAAACCAAAGGGACTGTATTAAAGAAAAAGCTGTTTCTTTCTTTTGCTTCTTTTCCTGTTTCTATTCTTGCTAAGACCTACATGCCTGCCTTACACATGCTTTAATGAAAGTCTTCCTTATGAAAGGCAAGGAGTTAATGCTTCTTTCGAGTCTTCAGCGCAACAGATCACATCTAAGGTCATCATGAACATTCTCTAGGACCAATGACTTCAAATAGCTTGACACCAAAACCCAAAGCTACAGGGCATAAGTGACTTACATAGGACACCTGAGCACTCATCCTTGTCGGACAAGTTGCCAATGAGGACACATACACCAGACCAGACGACCCACCTCAGTAAGAACTACAGACCACCCCTCCACAGCGGGGAGCCTGGCTGGATGAGTCAGTGCAGCCTGCCACTCTTGATCTCAGGTTTGTATTTTTGAGCCCCGACTTGGGTAAAGAGATTACTTAAAAATAAAATCTTTTAAAACAAAAAACTCCAGACCCCCAAGCAAAGACAAGATTCATACTCATTTTCCTTTCAGAGTCTCCCAAACATTCTTGTCTGTAGCTGCTCTATGACTTCAACAAACTCTGCTCTTACTTCCTCTCAACTCATGTTTGACTTCTATCCTGTGAGAAGCTGAAGACTCCCTTCACTGGTCCCACGGGACTCCTCTGGGTCCTCAGACCAACCTGACTGCATCAATTAGTTGCTTTATCTGAATAGGTTTGCTTACTTCAGTACTATTTCTTCAAGAGTTGTGAAAGAATAAAGCTACAGCTACAGCATGAATTCTATCAAAATTACTACAAATTCTAAATTCGTGCAAATAAGTATAATGGGATGGTCATGCTTTTTTGTAGTCAGTGATAGGTCAACATCAAGGCCATACATAATTCATCCCCTTCGCTGTTTTATAAAACTATAAAATAAAGATATCTGTCATACATCTTAAGGTATTAATGAATAAAATAAGGAAGAGTTTAAAACAAATCACTGTTGGTTCTGGGCAGTAAAAATAATCTGTTCTTTGAAAAAATTTTTTGACAAAGAAGATTTTTCTTTTAAGCTTTCAGGTTGATATAACAATCAGTTATAAAAACAAAAGCAAAAAGGTCTTCTCTATCCTTTCACTACAAGGTAGTTCATCAGGTGGTAAAATAAAACAAAAGCATATTATTTTAGTAATAAATGCTTTAAGATCTGGGAACAGTTTAGCCCTCACCTATGTATTCTTTATAGTCTCTTTTGCACAGTTTCACTGTTGTCATAGGAACCTTTTTAAAAAGCTCTTTTGATTTTAAAAATGTTTAAAGCACATAACTATTTTCTGTAACAATCTGTTTTAGCTTTAGGACAGTTGGTTCTGGTTTGGTTTGTTTTGGTTTGGGTTTGAGTCCTCTACATTTCCTTCCAGTTCTTCCCTCTAAGGAAAGATGGAGGGAAAAAATCTATTTTTGCTCGTGTTTCCCCATCAGCCTGCAGATTTTGATCCCTTGCAGAACTATTTAATTCTTATGCTAAGCAATTATAAATATTACTTGAAAGAGAAAAAATTTTTTCAAAAATCAATTATTCTGCATACTTTTTTCCATCTGTCCACTGTTTTTTGGATTTTTATTAGAGATGTGGTCTAGGGGTGCTGGGTGGCTCAGTGGGTTAAAGCCTCTGCCTTCGGCTCAGGTCATGATCCCAGGGTCCTGGGATGGAGCCCCGCATCAGGCTCTCTGCTCTGCAGGGAGTCTGCTTTCCCCTCTCTCTCTCTGCCTGCCTCTCTGCCTACTTGGGATCTCTGTCAAATAAATAAATAAAATCTTAAAAAAAAAAAAAAAAAAGATGTGGTCTAAATAACCTCCATATTGCAATGTCAGACAAATGAGCACTGACTTATAAAGACATCAGCATTATCCATTCCATGTAGTTCTTTAAATGGGGTGGGGGTTCTTTAAACCAATATGACTTGAAAAAAAAAAATCATGGTAAGAGCCATTAAGAGCAGCTTTCAATAATAACAGAGAAGAGGAAGAACCAATCACTGGCATTTTTCTTTTAAATTCTACACCCAACATGGGGCTCTAACTCACAATCCCAAGATTAAGAGTTGTGTGGTCTACGTACTAAGTCAGCAAGGTGCCCCTAATAACTGGCCATTTTTATGCTTACCTCTTCCCATTCACCTTCTCACAATTTGGACAAAAAAAAGAAAAAGCTGAGAAAACTAGGGATTAGTGTTCATAATCACAACACTTCTAATGAATAATTAAGAAGCTAGTCAATGAGACTAAATTTTTTCATTAGAAACTAAATTTTGAATAAATGTAAATATGTAACTATAATAATTTAGTAAGACAAATAAAGACAACTGAGTAGAATAGGTATATAGTAGTACAGTAGTATAATAGGTGTACTACATGAGTTCATATAAGCCAAGTCCTAAAAAAAAAATTAATTAGACATAAAATAAGCCTGTTTAGCCTAGGTAGTCTGAAACTACAGCATCAAAGTTCTATACTTTACCACCAACATTTTGAACAGATTCCACTGTATTTTCAAATTCTAGCATCTATTAAAAAAAGTCTCTTTTTATAAGATTTTCTTAATTTGAGAGATAGAGAGACAGAAAGAGCAGGGAGGATGGCAGGCAGAGGGAGAAGCAGGCTCCCCACTGAGCAGGAAGGCTGATGTGGAGCTCCATCCCAGGACCCTGGGATCAAAACCTGAGCAGAAGGTAGACACTTAACCAAGTGAGCCATCCAGGCGACCCCTTGAAAAACTCTTGAAGCAGAATTGTGTATATTTTCCAGTAAAAATCATGTAAAGTTACTTTTAAAAATCTGTAATTAGTTTTATCTAAATTACAGCCATTACCAAAATTTACAACTTACTCAAAAAAATGAGTATTTCCTCAGTAAATCCCCACTAAATGACTCTGGTAAGGTTACGCAAAGGTCTTAAGTCAGGTTCAGATTAATTACTAGAAATTAGTGATGCATTCAGGTAAATACATTCAGTTCCCATGGGAAAATAAGGACAGCTCCAGGGATAAAGAAACCTATCAGTCATTTGCCCCTTAACACCAAGTCACTTCATCTGACTGATCTTAACACCTAATATCAATTTCAAAGAAACCTTTATCATGGTTGGTGATTAGATGGAATAAGTTGGGGGGGGGGGTTATAGTCTGAGGGAAGCACTGCAGTTTGGGGCATTGCAGGATTCCACAGTAAGAGCTTTTAACACTGAGAAGGCAGCCGGAGAACTCTGGGCAGCTGGTGAGTGGGGAGAGAAGAGTCCAGGAAAGATACAGGGAAGTGACAAATAAAAATGTCAACTGCTTCACAATTCTGATTAAAGTGCTGGCTGTGGCACCTGCTTCCTGAATACTTCTGAGTTGAATCATCTCTTTTGGAGCATTTGTCAAATATGCCCTATAGGGTGTCAATGGCTGACTTGTTAGAAAGTGTTTCAACAATTAAGTAGATACTTCCCCAAAAAAGAATTGTCCTCTTTTCCCTCTGGAACCATTTAAAATACCTTTTACAACTGGTCCTTGTTCTTACACCATACACAAAAATAAATTCAAAATGGATTAAGGACTTAAATATGAGAGCTTGAAACCATAAATATCCTACAAGAGAGCACAGACAGTGATCTCTCTGACATCAGCTGTAGCAATATTTTTCTAGTATGCCTCCTCGGGCAAGGTAAAGAAAAGCAAAAATAAACTACTGGGACTAAATCAAAATTAAAAGCTTCTGCACAGCAAAGGAAACATCAACAAAGCTAAGAGGCAACCTACTGAATGGGAGAAGACATCTGAAAATGGCTTATCTGATAAAGAGTTAGTATCCAAAAATACATCAAGAAATTATACAACTCAATGCCAAAAAAACCCCACAAATAATCCAATAAAAATGGGCAAAAGACATGAACAGACATTTTCCTAAAGAAGACATACAGATGGCCACGAGACATATGAAACGATACTCAATATCACTCATCAGGGAAATGCAAGTCAAAACCGTAAGAGATGACTATACACCTGTCAGAATGGCTAAAATCAAAAACACAAGAAACAACAAGTATTGGCGAGGATGTCGAGAAGAAGGAAGCCATGTGCACAGTTAGTAAAGATGCAAGCTGATGCAGCCACTGTGGAAAACAATATGGAGATTCCTCAAAAATTAAAAGCAGAAATACCATATGATCCAGTAATTCCACTACCAGGTATCTACCCAAAGAATACGAAAACACTAATTCAAAAGGATATATGCACCTCTATGTTTACTGCAGCTTTATTTACAATAGCTAAATTATGGAAGCAGCCCAAATATCCATCCATCAATTGACAAATGGATAAAGAAAATGTGGTGTAAGTGTACATACACGCCCACACACATGTGCATACAAACACACATGACAGGGAAGAAAAACACACATGATGGAACATAACAAAGCCATCAAAAAGAATGGAATCTTGACATTTGCAACATGGATGGAGCTAGAGAGCATTAATGCTAAGTGAAATAAGTCAGAGAAGGAAAATACCATATGATTTCACTCATATTTGGAATTTAAGAAACAAAGAAAAAAAAGAGAGACAAACCAAAAAACAGACTCTTAACTACAGAGAACAAATGGTTACCAGAGAGAGCTGGGTGGAGGGATGGGTGAAATAGGTGATGAGTAAAGAGTACACTTTCCATGATGAGCACTGAGTAATGTATAGAACTGCTAAATCACTATACGGTACTCCTGAAACTAACGTAACACTGCATGTTAACTATCCTGGGATTAAAAAACTAATTAAAAATAGAAATAAAAAATTTAAAAAGTACTTTTTACAACTCAGCTATTTACAGAAAAAAAATCTGGTACTACCTCAGCATACACACACATACAAAAAACCAGAGAACCTCCTGAGCCTCCAAAATCCAACTTTGTCTACTTCACAGATGACGTCTCGGTAGCATGGTTCTGCCAGTCCTCAACCAAAGAGGGAGCCACTGGCTGGAATGCTTGTAATATGAGTCTGGCTCCAGGCTGGGAGGAAGCAAGGCCCTCACAGAGAAGGGTGAGTGCTGGCCATGTAAGAAAATCCACCTGAGACTAAGGATCCAAGGGAGTTGGAGCTGGAAAAGGCAGGTATCTCCTGGTCACACCATCATACGCACTTCCTGGTGTCCCTTTCAGAGCCCTGGGCAAGAGATACCAAGGGAGGGAATGACACAAGTGCTTGCTTCATCTCTTTTTTAAGTATCAAGGGCTGGAAAAACCTAAGGGGTCTCTCAGTAGCATATTTTATAGTTTTAAGGTCTTTACAATACTCTTACACTCTGTATGTAAACTAACTCACTCTTCTTTAAACATAAGCCCATTTCCTCAAGTCCTTACAAACAATCCACTGAGAACAACTGGCTGTATCCTCCTCATTAAACCGCTGAAATAACCCTGGATTATGATTAAGACAACTGTCACAGGGAGAGGAACACTGAAACTATTTTTAAAGACACCCCCAGCTGATGAGATCGTACCACCTTTGCTACAAACCATGCTAATGCTTAACTCCTCTTCCCTGTTTAAAAAAAAAAAAAAGTTTCCTTAAATCCAGATGAAACTCTAACTCCCCCGTACAATGATATACATTTTCCAAAATAAAGTCACTATAAAACACATTTAGGAAACTAATAAGTTTGGATAGTTATAAACACAGTTTATTCTATTAATTACCTAATAAAAAAATGGATACATATTTTATCAGCTGTTGCTAAACTCAATCTCTGCAACAGAATTATATCTTCTCCAGGAAGATTAAAGGTTTCAAAGATACTCTTAATTTCTTCAAATTGATCACTTCCTAAATGACATTACAGTTTTGCCAAATTTCCAGATTCCATTTATTTACCTAAGGCTGTGGACCACAAATACTCAACAGCTAGTCCCCTCAGCTGTTCATGACCAGAGAAGAAGCTGTACTGCTGCATTTCGGTCTCACACTGAAGCCTGAAACATAAGTATTAGTGATTTTCTCCCCCACCTCAGTTCTGAGCACGCATGCGCTCGCTCGCTCTCTCTCTCTCTCTCTCTTTCTCTCTCTCTTTTTTCTGAGTGCACACTCACTCTCCCTGTGGAACCTATCTCAGGGCTTGAATTCATAGCCCTGATATCAAGACCTGTGCTGAGATCAAGAGTCAGATGCTTAACAACTGAACTACCCAGGAGCCCCAGCACCCTTGCTTTTAAATTAACAAGTTTCACCAAGAGTAGGCTTAAACCAAGTCACTCTAGCAAATGAGAGGCCACATTTCTCAAGGTGAACCACGGGACACAGCTGTGCATGTACTGCAAGTCATACAGGTCCCAGTACCTGAAGAGTAGAGCTTCACTTCTAACCCCAAAGGCTAAGAGAATTTGAAAAGAAAGCTAAATACTTGAGGTCCCATTCTCAAAACTGCCACTGTCATATCTCTCTGCTTGTATTCACAGTGTTCCCTCTACCCCAAAAACGCTGCTCTGTCCCCACTCCTCTAGCTCTCCAAATCTCACTCTTCCTCCAGAGTCAAGCTCCAGTTCCACCCAGACTGAGAAGGCCTTTCTTCTGCACTCATATAGTCCTTGGCTTATTCCAGAATGCCAATCATCGTTTTCCTTATAGAATAGTTTTATGCACATAATATACTTAAATATAAGCCTCTAAAAAGGACAGGGCCTGGTCTTAGGTCCTCATTGTAAAAGTGTCATGCTTTGTACAGTATTTCTCATATAGTAAATATCAAAGAAGGTTTGTTCAGTAAATAAAAGATTAGTCATTTGCACTTGCCTGTGAACATAGCCATGCCTTGAATGCCTGCCCAGTAACAGGAAGAAAAGAGAAATTCAGAAAACAGATTCAAGAACTCCATCAGGCCACTTCCTAGCAAGGGATCTGTCCCTGCCCCAGGGGCCTACCATGGCATCTATTAGAGTCCAAACATGGCATCATGTCTTATCACACAGCCGGAGCTAAGTAAAAGCTGAAGGATTAACACACCAAGGAAAAATGTCCCTTTCAGCATGGCAGCCTTCTAAGTATTTCCCCATACCCATCTAAATTAGTGTTGTGTTCAGATAAATCAAATTTCAAGACTTAATTAATCTTATAACAAAATGTTTCTAATAAAAATAGACATATAGGTCACTGAAACATAATAGAGTGTCCTGAAAGAGACCCACATATTTATGGCTTTTGACAAAAGGGCAAAAGCAATTCAGTGCTGAATATTTTCAAACCAATACTGGGAAATTCAATACCCATATGCAAAAGCAGCCTTTTCCTCAAAATTAATCAGAGACCTAAATAATGGAAGAGCTAAAACTATACAATTGTTAGATGAAAGCATAGGAGTAAATCTTTGTGACCTCAGGTTAGGCAAAAATTACTTATAGCACCAAGAGCATAAGTGGTAAAAGAAAACCCAGTAATAAAAGAACATTAACCCAATTTAAAAATAGGCAAAATCTAAACAGACATTTTTACGAAAAAAGATACACAAATGGGCAATAAACACATGAGAGGCTCAACATCATTAGAGAAATACAAATCACTATTCTATGACATAGCATTTCACAGCCATTAGGATAGCTAAAACAAAAAAGAAAGAGAATAAGTACTAGAAAAGATTTAAAGAAATCAGAACCCTCTCCAAGGCTAGGGGAAATATTTAATGGTGCAACCTCTCTGGAAAACAGCTTGGCATTCCCTAAAATGTCACACTGTGTTTACCATATGACCCAGCAATTCCATTCCTAAGTAAATATCCAAGAGAAATGAAAATATATGTCCATACAAAGACTTGTATGCTCCTGTTTACAGCAGCATTATTCACTAATAGCCAAACATGGAAGCAAACCAAATGCCATGCAACTGTTAGATGCATAAACACGGTGTGATAGAGCCACAGGATGGAAACACTACTTGCCACTAAAAAGAAGTGAAGATGCGTGCTACAACACAGATGAACCTCCAACTCTGCATGCTAACTGGAAGAAGCCAAACTAAAGAACACGTTCTATTTGACTCCTGTTTTTGTGAAATATCCAGAAAATGTGAATCTTGTTGAAATAGAAGCTATATCAGTGGCTGCGGAGGGCTGGGGGAGGTGGATGTTCTTTTTGGAGTGATGGAAATGTTCCAAAAATTTTGATTGTGGTAATAACTGCATAATTCCATAAATTTACTAAAAATCAATTATACAATTAAAACCAATGAATTTTGTATGTAAATATATTTCAAGAAAACCTGTTCTTAAAAATACTTTAATTTGGGGGCACTGAATGGCTCAGGTCATGATCCCAGCATCCTGGTATCAGTGGGGAGCCTGCTTTTCCCTCTCGTTCTACCTGCCGCTCCCCATTTGTGCTCTCTCTGTGTCAAATAAATAAATAAAATCTTTAAAAGTACATTTTAATCAAACTCCCTTTGAGTTACTGAATGGGAGCAATGTCTGCATGTGAGAAATGTTTACACTTATCACTTAACATCAGGATGTTAAGATTGTTCTAATACATCAGCTGAAATACATTTTTAAAACACCTATGATTTGTACTTACTAAAAAACAGTTCTAAATATATTCAATTAACACTTAATTAAACAAAAGGCCTGATCGTAATACTAATAAAGCTGGAAAAGCTGGTAACATCCATGACTACAAACCTTTAATCTAAACCAAAAACAAGGTATATATTAAGAGAGCAAAAAGCAAATGCAACTGATAAGGGAAAAACTGTGCTCTAAGATGGCCGACCAAATCAAGGGAATTCCAGTCCCTGTCTCAAAGCACTTCCAGGTTCTTCTTTCCTTACCCTGATTCCCACAACTGCCAAAAGTACTAACTATGCAAAAGCAAAAGGCTATAAATTACCCTCCCTGCTTGTGCTTGGGGCTCAGACCCTTGGAGAACAGTATCCTCTGATCCCACCAGTGTTACATAAACCTCCGATCCTCCAAAGTCTCCGAGTGCTGCTTGGTTCTTGCCCCAGGATCCAGTCCAGGTTCCGTAACACAATAGCCATAAAGGACTACCTACTGATCTAGTTAGGAAACCTCTAATTTGAGTGACGGAAGTAACATTTCATCCACGTCATTTTATTTATTTATTTTTTAAGTAGACTCCATGCCCAGCAAGGGGCTTGAACTCACAACCTTGAGATTTAGAGTAGTCTGCTCCACCCACTGAGCCAGCCAGGTGCCCCATCATCTACTTTATATCAGCATTACTCGCTGAACTTTTAATTGAAGTGGCATTTGCAATGGGTACATCTTTCATGACAATCTTAACTTAAAGAGGATTATCACAGAAATAAAATTTTACCTTAGTAAAGCAATATACTGATCTGGCCTTTTCAATACCATTTTGTAAATAAATCAAAGAGAGACGCTCATTTAGAAAAGTAGCTGTGTATGAAGTGTGTAAACCTGGCGATTCACAGACCTGTATCCCTGTGGCTAATAATACATTATATGTTTACAAAAAAATTTTTATTTAAAAAAATTACATTCAGGGGCGCCTGGGTGGCTCAGTGGGTTAAGCCGCTGCCTTCAGCTCAGGTCATGATCTCAGGGTCCTGGGATCGAGTCCCGCATCGGGCTCTCTGCTCAGCAGGGAGCCTGCTTCCTTCTCTCTCTCTCTGCCTGCCTCTCAGTGTACTTGTAATTTCTCTCTGTCAAATAAATAAATAGAATCTTAAAAAAAAAAAAATAAATAAATAAATAAAATAAAATAAAATAAAAAAAAATAATTACATTCATAGAACCACAGTTGGCCTTACATATAGGAAAGGAAAGCTACTTTAATACATGGATTCACAGGAAGCACAAGTGGCCATACTGTAGAGGCCACTTTTAGGCAAACAGGCTTAAGTGACAGAATGTACAAAGGGCCCATAGCAACCCCCCTGGCTGAATACAGACAGGACCATGAGGGGACCTCAAAATATCCATAGGCCCCCAATGACCAATGGGTTACTCACAACAAGGTATATTTACCAAAAAAGGAAGAATTCAGTAAGGTGGTCATACTTCCTCATCTTCCCCTTTAAAAACAGCCTTTACCCACTGCCTCCTGTCCTCTGCTGTCCTGCCCACCACAGTGTATTCGATACACTTGCAGTATATTCAATAAACCTCTATCTCCTTTGTTCTGCCTCAAGTGAATTCCTTCACCTCCCTCTCCACCAGCTTCTACTGGCTTATGACGCCACATCTGGGGCTCCCCATCCAATCAAGAGACATCCCATTTAGACACTACACACATCTCACCACTAAATGTATATACACAAAACTCGACCCAAAATACATATAAAATTTTAGTCTCAGACAGAATCAAGAAACTTTTTCTACAAAAGCTAGATAGTAAATATTTTGGTTTTAAGGGTCATATGATGTGACAACACATAGGTGAATCAGAACAGCTGGATTCAATACAATTTTATTTATAAACACCAAATTTTGTATTTCATATAATTTTCATGTGTCCCAAAATACTATTCTTTTGATTTGCTTTTAGTTCTTTAAAAATGTAAAAAAGAATTTTTTTTTTAAGATTTTATTTATTTATTTGACAGACAGAGATCACAAGCAGGCAGAGAGGCAGGCAGAGACAAAGAGAGGGGGAAAGCAGGCTCTCCACTCAGCGGAAAGCCCTATGCGGGGCTCCATGCCAGGAGCCTGGGATCATGACCTGAGCAGAAGGCAGAGGCCTTAACCCACTGAGCCACCCAGGCGCCTCTAAAAAATAATTTTTACCTCACTAGTTGTACCAAAAAATAGGCTATGGCCAAATTTGGCCCTGAGGCAATAGATGGTTTGCAGACCTCTATATCTTCCCCCACCAGGAGTTCCTGTTGAGATGCAAATGCCCTTAGCACTATCAGCCCATTAATCATTATGGGTCCTTCACTCTTGGAAAGGAGATGAATTATACAACACTTTCTCTTTTTATAGAGAATTAAGAGTGGAAAAGGCAGTTTTTACAAAATAACATTATCTTGGTCCTTTCTAATAAAAGCAATAATGTGTCTTTGTAGGAAAACAGTTAAGACTAAAGGAGCAATCTTACAGTAGAGAAAGAAAAAAAGGAAAGGTAAATAAACAGGCAAACAGCTCAATGTGTACTAAGGGGGGGAGGTGAAAAGGAAGTAGACAATAAAAACAGAGTTGACTTCTGTGGATAACAGCAGCTTGTGCTCTTACTATATAACTGATGACCTGGTAGAATTCCTTCAACTCATTTTCTGCTTTCAACTCAAGAGTCTCAAAACTTTCAAATGGGAAAACTGAAAGAGAATAGTCTAAAAAAAGAAACGTAGGCCACAAACACTGCATCATATAAAAACGAAATAAAGGAAAAGGGAATATTTGACAAGAAAAGGATGCAACAGTTCCTTCAGATAGTTAAGCACTGCTATATATGGGTTCTATGGGGGTGGGGGGAGGGAGGGCTGGACCAAGACAAGTGGGTGGGAATTACAGTGAGCAAATTTCAGGCAATGAAAGAAACAGCTCAGTTACAATTCAAATGGACCAAAAGTGTAAGTTGTCCATAAATTCGAAAATCAGTGACCCATAAGAAAGGCTGTGAGAAAATATTCCTGCAATGACAACCGAATTAACTAGATCCTGTCCAAATCTGGGATTCTAATTAATTATATTTGCTTAAAAGCAGTCACTTTAAAACTCTCCGGCAGGAATTCCCAAAGGGATGTTAACAGATACTCTTTGATAAAAAGAATCCATGACCAAGTGAATTTGTGAAACACTGAATTAAACGGGTTCTTTATCACAGACGTTCTCGGTCTTTAATATGCTAATATATACCGTAAATCTCTTCAACTAGGGAACACTGCTTTCCCAACTATCCCGGCAACGGAAACTTTTCTCTTTCCAGGACATCTCACAACACCATCACACGGGTGTTCCTGAGGACCTGATTTGAAAAATGCTGCTTCTCTGCAAAAAAAAAAACTATGTTTTTAGTTGATCTTGTCAACTCTGGAAAATTAGTTTTTTTTAAATCCAACAAGTAAAGTATTAATCAGAAATTAAGTTGAGAAGACAAAAGTCTGGAATTTAATAACTCGGATTAAACATTAAAACTTCACTACTAAATACAATGCTCAGTGTTAAAAAGAAAACCCATGGAGTTCCTTATGCCTGGCCAAGTCACAAAACTGGGGCTTTAATACCTAACCTAAATGCAGTTTCAACCTCCCCCACAAATGAAATTTTAAATTAGCTGGCGTTTTCTGGTCAGCACCAACAAAGTAAGCTATCACAGTAGCCCTCTCTAGCTCCTCCCCACCCCTCGAAGGAGGATGAGGTAACCTACCTGATAAGACCCTCCCACACACACTTTTGTCCCTAAAGCAAAGTGACCTTGCCTGGAACACTCTTTACTTGTCTTTTGCTAATAATTTCCTTGTACTCTCCTTCCTATAAAAACTGCATTTTGGGGGGTACCTGGGTGGCTCAGGGGTTAAAGCCTCTGCATTTGGTTCCGCTCATGATCCCAGGGTCCTGGGATCCAACTCTGCATCCAGCTCTCTGCTCAGTGGGGAGGCTGCTTCCTCCAATCAATCTCTCTCTCTCTCTGCCTGCCTCTCTATCTCCTTGTGATCTCTGTCTGTCAAATACGTAAATAAAATCTTTAAAAAACCTGCATTTTTTACAAGTCCTCAGAACTCCCCTCTACTTGCCACATGGCATGCTGCCAATTCGTGAACTGCTTAATAAAGGCAATTAGATCTTCAAATTTAATCAGCTGAATTTTTCTTCCTTAACATCAGTAAAATCAAAGTGTCTGCAAACATGGCTTCTTAAGTTTATATAAAATAAACGTTAAACATTTAAAACATTTAGGACTGTGAAAATTAATGTAAGGAAACCTCACGAAAATGGAGTTGAGAGACCAAAAAGGGGAGCTCTCACATCCTAATACTCAGAATCAACTGCAGACCCAACAGAAGAGAGGCACACCTCACAAGTCAACACTACTTTAGCTGCTACTTCACCACCCCAGCCCCCTAGCCCCCCAGCTGGGGGAAGAAAAGGGTCTCTTCTTCCCACAGCCACAAGCAACAGCCCAGCCAATGGGAAACTGTCATAACTCAGCCAATGAACAGCCATTGGACTTGGACCTCCCAGGTTACTCCAGGGGACTTGGTTTGTAACAGCCCCACCAACTCCCTCCTTTCCACTATAAAATAGTGTTCCTCTCCTTTGCTCTCTGGACTTGCCCAAGGTTTTCCCTTCGGTTTTTCAAGTGACTTATTATACCATACTTCGAGTCTCTGGTCTTCCTCAGTAAAGCCATTTTTGCTGGTAAAATAGCTTGCAGTTTTACTTTTTAAGATTAAAAGGAACAATAGCAAATTGTGAAATAAAAGGATCAGACCAAATCTCATGCACTCAGGACACCAGATCTATAAGAAACTGGTCTACTTTTAGAATTTGTCAGGACAAGGATATCCTCTCTGTCTGGTATAACTGTAACTACATCTAAGAAATGAGATTTACAGACTGCTCTGTAAGAATTCAGTAAGCAGCATGGCTTTCTGGGGGTTTTGACATCCTGGGGGGCTTTCGGTTGTTTAAGAACTACTAGAAAGCTGCTCGTGGTCTCCCGGAAGACTTAAGTGCCAAATTCTCCACTCAGCACAAGCTGAGCTGTGTTTGTGGAACGATGGGGCTGTTGCTCTGTGAACTACTTTATCTAGGCAAACGCAAACAGTGATGTTAAGGCTCACAAATCATATGGTTAACTGCCAAACGCTCGCAGCATCTCACCTCAAACTGTCAGGCCCATGGAGGAAAAAAAAGGTGTCAGTGTGGGCCCTGGCCAGACCATGAAAAACACATTCCTTTACTTAGAATTCACCATTTAACTGGCATCCATTACTAGCATATTACTATAAAACCACTATCACTGTACATTTTGGGCAGTGTCCTCTTTGCAATATGCAGGCAACAGCAGGACTCAATCCCATAAAAATGCAAACATCAGGACCACATCTATCATTGCTGTGGAAGATAGGGCAAACCATAAGCTTTGTGATGATCTTCAACGTCCATAGACAGGAAGAGAGCACTATCTGTTTTACAGGTGAGGCCAAGAAAGGCTTAGAAAAAGTCAAGGTCACATCTCTAGTAGTCAAGGGAGGATATGAGTCCAAGTGGCTCAGCCCAAACAAAGCCTGTGCTCTCAACCCCCACACTATACCTTCCCTGTGTTCTAAAGAGACAAAGTAATGAAGGATGCTGTCAAAAGTAGGTATCGGTTAGAAAAAGTAACCAAGGCAGACTCCAGGCATGACCAACTTACTTCCATGCTTGCCTTCCTACTCACAACTTTTTTTCTTGAATTGTCTGAAATTCCACCAGAGATTACCCTTCTTCCAGCAGGAAAGCCAGAATGCTCTATCACTCACGGGCTGCAGTAAATCAGGTTTTCATCAGTCCTTCCTCCTAACCCTCGCTGAGACCAACTGACCTTAAGTCCAAGATGGAACATGAACACTCTGGAACATAGGGCCTTAGGAAGATATGGACATGCACTGGGCCCTTGGGTAAAAAAGAGGGTAATTCTAAGGAATGAACAAAGATCCAGAGTGAGGTTTAATCTTGAACCTATTAAACTTTGTCCTCTAGTGTATTCCATCTCCTTGATATTGGGACTTGAGCTCTTAAACATCTGTAAAATAGGAGAAAGAGGTACCCCGGTAGTTCAGGAAGGTCTGAGGAAAATAGTCCTGTGTCAGACACCATGCTTGGTTCCAGAGATGCACTATTTAATCAGACAGACACAGCTCTGTCCTCACATTGCTTAGAGTCTAGTATCAAACAACAAACCAAGTCTAACCAAGTCTTTTGCTTTCATTTACCTACTACAGAATGCATATACTTTTTCAGATGTCAAGGCCTATACAATTTGGTTTGAAATGTCAGCACCACTGATTCAAGTGTAAATTTTTTCTTCTTCAAAAATGCCTTCATCAAATAAGTCAATCGGAGTAAGACAATTATCATATGATCTCCCTGATATGAGGAAGCAGAGATGCAACATGGGGGGTTTGGGAGGTAGGAAAAGAATAAATGAAACAAGATGGGATCAGGAGGGAGACAAACCATAAGAGACTCTTAATGTCACAAAACAAGTTGATGGTGGCTGGGGGGAGGGAGGTAGGGAGAGGGTGGTTGGGTTATGGACATTGGGGAGGGTATGTGCTATGGTGAGTGCTGTGAAGTGTGTAAACCTGGCAATTCACAGACCTGGACCCCTGGGGCTAATAATACATTATATGTTTATAAAAAAATTAAAAAATTATTTAAAAAAGGAAAAAAATTTAATCCAGATAGAATTCATTTAGTGTATATTATAAAGTATTTAGCTAACTTCATTTTTTCTTAAATATTTAGCTAGTTGCCTAAACTCGATAGCCCATACTTTGGGTAAACATTAAGTATTTTAAAAATAAAATTTTTTAAAAATGCCTTTGTCAATGCTCTTCCTCTAGCTAAAACAAGCACCTTCAGGAATGCTGCTTGGCTTCTTTGTATACTTTTATCTATATCTCTAAATTCTTACAAAGTTTATTGATTAGAGAAGAATGCAAACAGAAATTCACGGTGATATAAAGAGGTCCAGCCAGAACAGCAAAGACTTAAGAGTATGTAGGGAAATGGCTAAGAGAAATCAGAGCCGAGTAAAGTGGCAGTGTAACTCAACATATTGCTTTTTTGTCCTACGTCTCTGTCTTCATTTTTTCTTGATCATTCCTTAATTCTGTGTCTTTCTCTTGTGGCATGATGTAGTAGTACGACATCATTTTTCTGTAGAGCCAGAAGGAGGCAGGACTAAAAAGCTCAGTCCTGACACATTCTAGCTATTCCATGCTCAGCAGATAACTTAGCCTCCCTCAGCCTCTGTTTCCTCACTGGTAAAAACAAGAGTTAAATCAGACCATTTATGTTCCGTATCCAGTCCAGGATATGACACATGTTAAGTATTCAATAAAAGATAGTGACAGTGATGGAATAATGGTAATAATAAATGAAGAAATCAAAAAGAATTAAAATTACAATTGATCACAGGAGGGAATTAAAATTAAAATTACCTACTGAAATCACTGAGTAAAATTTTGGTGTTCTTCATTTGATAAGGTAGTTCAGTATATTCTTTTCTATTTTTTAAGATTTTGTTTATTTATTTGACAGAAAGAGACACAGCAAGAGAGGGAACACAAGCAAAGGGAGAGGGAGAAGCAGGCTTCCCAACAAGCAGGGAGCCTGATGCAGGGCCTGATCCAGGACCCTGGGATCATGACCTGAACCAAAGGCAGACGCCCAATGACTGAGCCACCCAGGCACCCCGGTAGTTCAGCATATTCTTCACAAACACTAAAATCACATGTGATTGCTTAAATGACTCTCATGGGAGGAAAAAATGTTTGTCTTCTTGCGTAAAATAACTTCAAGTTCAAAGGTATTTTGCTATTAATTCATCTTCCATTCTATACAAATAAACCCATGATGTGTATCCTTCAAAATTTAATGTCATCAAAGTCTGTGAAATGGCTATAAACTGTTCCCAGGGCAGATTAAAGAGACAGGACAACTAAACGCAATACCTAAATGCACACTGGATCCTGCCTTGGATTTCACAATACACTCACATAACGTTCCTTCATGCCTGTGCATAAAATGCAAGACTCTTCCTAAAATCCAGTTACATAATGTCACTCTCGTCCTCAAAAACTTTTAAAACCTCGTTGACTAACCAATCGCATCTGTTTCTTACACCTGACTTCACCTTCTATCCATTGTCTACCCAACCTCATCTTCCAGCAAAGGCTAGCAATCCAGTCCACCAGACTCATGGTGCCCCTCCCCACAGCACCATCCCCTCCTTCTCCACACAGGGCCTAAGCTAATTTCCTCACCCTGGCACAGTCCCTAACTACTCAGAAGCCCCCAAGCCTCCCAAATCCCATCTTTTTTTTAAAACCCTTGTTGGTTGTCACACTTGGCACTTTATCCTAGGCTGTCCTGCCTAATATTAATGGCTTAAATGTTTCATGGTTTTACATATATGTATTTAGTATTTCCAACAAAATGGCTGCATGGGGATGCATGGCTGGCTCTGTTGATAGGGCATGTGACTCTTGAGTTCAGGGTGCTGAGTTCAAGCCTCACATTGGGTATAGAGTTCACTTTAAAAATTTTAAACAATGGGGGACGCCTGGGTGGCTCAGTTGGTTGGACGACTGCCTTCGGCTCAGGTCATGATCCTAGAGTCCCAGGATCGAGTCCCGCATCGAACTCCCAGCTCCATGGGGAGTCTGCTTCTCTCTCTGACCTTCTCCTCGTTCATGCTCTCTCTCACTGTCTCTCTCTCTCAAGTAAATAAATAAAATCTTTAAAAAAAAAAAAATTTTTAAACAATGGGGCACCCGGGTGGCTCAGTGGGTTAAGCCTCTGCCTTCAGCTCAGGTCATGATCTCAGGGTCCTGGGATCAAGCCCCACATTGGGCTCTCTGCTCAGCAGGGAGCCTACTTCCCCCTCTCTCTTTGACTGCCTCTCTGCCTACTTTTGATCTCTCTCTCTCTCTCTGTCAAATAAATAAATAAAATCTAAAAAATTTTTTTTAAAAATAGATGCATGAAAACAGAGTAGTTCCTAAACTGTATTTCAAATAAAGTTTTGATTATACTAAAGTTCAATACGGCACTGTTGAAAGTAAATAGTGTTACTGTGCACTTTTTTCCTTGATGATCACAAAGGTATCATTACTATTCGTGATGAGAAAACGTTCAGAATTTCTCAGTCCCAAGTTACTATTCATCTACATGGAGCCATTTCACACTCACATATATCTTACTCTCTTGAAATCATCCATTTCTTCACATTTTTAAACCCTGATTTGCTTTTAAATTCTACATAAAGGGTCTTTTAACCAGACATTTCCCCAGAATGCTTTCAACCCTTCCTCTACTACATACACTGTTATCTCATATCACAACAGAATAACTTAAATGTCAAGTCATACTTGTAGAGAAATCAGACTAATGTCTAAATGTCAAGCTCAGCTTCTCCTTCAGCTTTATTTTTTTTTTCATTTCTATATTTATTTGACAGTCAGAGATCACAAGTAGGCAGAGAGGCAGGCAGAGAGAGAGGGGGAAGCAGGCTCCCCGCTGAGCAGAGAGTCTGATGCGGGGCTCGATCCCAGGACCCTGGGATCATGACCTGAGCCAAAGGCAGAGGCTTTAACCTACTGAGCCACCCAGGTGCCCCTCTCCTTCAGCTTTAATCACTGGGCTCCAGAGCACCTGGGTGGCTCAGTGGGTTAAAGCCTCTGCCTTTAGCTCAAGTCATAATCCCAGGTCCTGGGATCGAGCCCCACATCAGACTCTCAGCTCAACGGGGGAGCCTGCTTCCTCCTCCTCTCTCTCTCTGCCTGCCTCTCTGCTTACTTGTGATCTCTGTCAAATAAATAAAATCGTTTTTTAAAAAAAATCACTGGACTCGGGGCACCTGGGTGGCTCAGTGGGTTAAGCCGCTGCCTTCGGCTCAAGTCATGATCTCGGGGTCCTGGGATCCAGTCCCGCATCGGGCTCTCTGCTCAGCAGGGAGCCTGCTTTCTCCTTTCTCTCTCTGCCTGCCTCTCTGCCTACTTGTGATCTCTCTCTGTCGAATAAATAAATAAAATCTATTTAAATAAATAAATAAATAAATATCACAGGACTCTAAATTCATCCTTAAGATTTCAGTGTAGTTGAAACAGCAAAATATCTGTACTGAGGCAGACTGGGATGCATTTTTCACTTCCTCCTTAGACCGCTTTGCCAATCTATGGGAAATTACATAATCTCTCTTAGCCTTATTTTCACACAGTCCTAAAAATTACTAGGTGTATGGGGTTGAGAAATTACGGAACCTCTCTTATCAATTTTATCACCTATAACACTGGGATAAAATAGGACCAATCCATAAGGACAGTTATGAGAATTAAATAAACTAAGACAAGTGGGGGCACCTGGATGGCTCAGTCAGTTAGACATCTGCCTTCAGCTGAGGTCATGATCCTGGGGTCCTGGGATCAAGCCCCACAGCAGGCTCCCTGCTCAGCAGGGAGTCTACTTCATCTGTTCCCTCCAACCATGCCCTCTTCTTGTGCATTCACTGGCTCTATCTCCCTCTCAAACGAAGAAATAAAAATTTAAAAAAAAAATTTTTAATTAAAAATAAATTTTAGGGGCGCCTGGGTGGCTCAGTGGTTTGGGCTGCTGCCTTCGGCTCGGGTCATGATCTCAGGGTCCTGGGATCGAGCCCCGCATCGGGCTCTCTGCTCCGCAGGAAGCCTGCTTCTCTCTCTCTCTCTCTCTCTCTCTCTCTCTGCCTGCCTCTCTGCCTACTTGTGATCTCTGTCTGTCAAATAAATAAATAAAATATTCTTTTAAAATACTGTAAATAATTAAAGACTACCATCAATTTTATGTCTTAGAACAATTCTCTGGATAAAATTACCTAACTGAAGTCATGAACATTTTTGAGAACAACCCACTCATGGTTTTTAATGCTATAATTAAAATTATGCTAAAGACTAATACATAAATGTTACCAACACTGATAGTTTACCTAAATATCTAATCTGCAAGGTAAACAACCCAGTGTGTGAAGAGACGTGCAGTGGGAGCAAACTTTGACGTGTCAACTGGACTTTATTCTTAGAAGTATTCTGAAGAATTATGCACCAAAAGGAAAACACTCCTGACGGAACAATCAGTGTAAGGGCAGGCTTAGTCCTACAGCTGAAATATGAGAACACTGCTATTTAAGTACATTTAGAAAAATGCGAGAGGCCTCCGTTCACCACCAAGTGTTAAGTTTTAATTATCTGTTTACTTTAAACAAATGTAATTTAAGCTCTGTGAATATGAAATAACGCTATATTATTTTTTAATACAGTTTTTCTCCCCCCCAAAAAAATATTCTACCCAAATATTCTAGGGAAAAAAATGTTTAGACATATGGATATAATAGTAACTTACGCCGTCATTTAAAAACGTAAAAACGGACAATGCTAAAATCATGCCCTAAGCACTGGGCTACGCTATTCTGCAGCTGCATAAACTATAACTTCCTAAAGCACCGGGAGTAATTGGTGAGCAGTTAACAGAGCAGGTAGAGTAAAGTAAACACAGCCTATTAGCCAAGGGGACCCCGCTGGCAGATCTGCAACCCATCCCAGTGCACGAGGAAACCACACTTTGGACACGGTCCCTGTTCTAACTTATATTCGCATTTCAGGACGGGTACTACAGTTCTGCCAGTAAAGTTCTCCCTTCTGTAAAGGAAGGAAGCAAACTTTGTGGACTATGCCCTCCCATTGTGAATCTAAGTGCAATCACAACTGAAGAACAAAAATGGCCAACCTTTCAGAAGTCTGGTGGGCCTGCACTGATTCCCTTTCCGCAAAGAGAGTGTGTGGGAGAAGGGGGAAAAGAGGAACCAGAAAGACTTTGGGGGCCCCAAAGTCAATTCATAAATGACTGCGGAGCAATGCTTACAGAGGAGAGGAGGGTATGGCCAACAGGATTACCTCAAATAAATAATTTTCCCGTGTCCCAGTAGAACATGAAGGCAAGAAGGCAACAGGCCAATCTACTACCTCTACAGATTCTGAACCTAAATCTCAGCTTTTTCTACTAAAAGGGAAAGTACTGGGGCAGCAGGCTGGGCACGGGGGAGAGACACAGTTCTTTAAGACTGCCTTTGGCCGGGGTTATGATCTCAGGGTCCTGGGATCAAGCTGCAGGTCAAGCTTCCTGCTCGCAAGGAACCTCCTTCTCCCTCTCCCGCCAGCTGGTGCTCTCTCCTGCATTCTCTCTCTCTCTCTCTCTCCCTCCTTCTCAAATAAATAAATAAAATCTTTTAATAAATAAATAAAAGGGAAAGTACCTGAGGTAAGAAAAGAGATTTGGATGAGAGGGGAAAAGGGTTCCTGAGGCAACATACACAATGTGCCAATTAACATATTTTATGTTTAACTGGATTATCTCTTTTGTATCCTCACACTTACCTATCACTGCCACCATTTTACAGATGAAAGCCTAACAAGGTTAAGGTCTCACGAATAATAAACTGTAAAGCCTGGACACAAGCCCTGTCTGACCTCGTGTTGCCTCCCATCTTTGGTTCACATGCCACAGACTAATAACTTTGGGAGCCATTCTTCTTTCAAAGACAATTTGCTCTAACTTAGCAAAATATATAATTTGTAAAATGAAAAGAAAAAATTCAGCAAAGTCATATCTGTTCCAGGATCTCCCTGTTCTAGTTCTTCCTGGAGACAAAACTGTGCTGGAAAAAATAGGGTAAAATACTTATATAATATTATTTTAAAATAAAAATAATAATAATTTAGAAAGGGCAAAATTTGTAAGAAGATGAAAAACACATCCCTCGCTGGGGTCAGCACTCCCTGGCAGCTGAGCCAAGAGCAGAGTCTCTAGACCCTAAACCCCATAGGGCCATCCTAAGGCACAATTCTGGAACTGTGTGAGAGCACCCTTTGTGTACAAGACAACCATTCCTCCCATATTTTCCCCTTTAACCTCCTCCCTCACCTCTTTACTCTCTTCTCCTAGATTTCCCCTTTAACCCCCTCCTTCCCCATGGGTTGAAGACTACTTGTTACTATAGTTAAAATGGATAAAACATAAAGAAAACACACAGAATTATCCAATTATCTAAATGATTTCATTCTCATTTTTTTCTCTCCTTACTCATTTTCATTTTATTGACTTAGTTGTCATAGCCATCCTCTCCTATGATCCCATTTTATTAAAAACTCTTCAAATAACATAACTCTCATTCACTAAAAAGGAATATGGTGGGGCACCTGGGTGGCTCAGTTGGTAAAGGGACTGCCTTCGGCAAAGGTCACGATCCTGGAGCCCTGGGATCAGTCCTGCTCCATGAGGAGTCTGCCCCTCCCTTTGATGCTCTCCCCTGTCATTCTCTTTCTCACTCTCTATCAAATAAATAAATAAAATCTTTAAAAAAAAAAAAAAACTTTTAAAAAGGAATATGGTAAGGTAAAAAAAGACATGGGATCCACTTCTCTCCTTTCCCTGTTTCTCCCTTGCAGATGTTCAACATGTCAATGAAGAACATAAGAAAATCAATACAGAAAAAAATATTACTTTCTAATATTAAAATTTTTTACTTAAAATTCACATTTTTATGTTGTATTTCCCACTAATGGGATTATGACCAATGGCCGCCTGGGGCAAAAGAGCCCAGCACATTTTTTAGTGAGAGGAAAGAGGCTGACTACATAATGCCACATTCCTTTTTCCATCACTTGAGCAAAACATGGAAAAGATCACATAAAGCCTGCCCTTTCTCTGGTTAACCAATAACAACACAAACCTTAACAGCCTGGTGCCTCTAAATGTTTGAGGTTAAAGCTCTAACTTCCAGACATAAAAGAATGAAAGATTTAATAATTATGTTCTCACATATTTGAGTTTTGTGCCAGAGATTTCAGTACACAATTTTTAAGATTATAAGGGAAGACAACTTTGAGCTGACACTAGAGCAAAACAGAACAAAAATGTAAGCAATCGACAATGGGAGTTAGCCAAGACTCTACTGTCTAGCTTTCCTCCACTCCCTCCAGTGACTCCTCATTTAATAAAACTTAACTTTAAACTCTGACACTGTAAAATACTTCAGGAAACAAATAAGCCAATTTGATTACAACCCTAAGCAATTGAATTGGCATCTAATGGCTGTTCTGCATAAAATAACATATTTTCCCAATTCTTACTGCATTGCAGCAGAAATAAGCCTTAAATCATGAGATCTGTCATTTTATTAAAAAAAAAAAAAGCAGTCACATAGTCCAGGTAAATCAAGCTTTGAATGCTTGCTGTCTGACTTTGAACCACTAAAGTAAACCACCTTGGGTAGTTGCTATAAGAATTAAATGATTTAATGTATGCAATGTATATTACACACAGTGAGAATACTCTTGCCAGGCACTGTATAAATAATATAGCCTTTGTCCTCAAGCAGGTCAAATAGTGTTTTGACATTTTTAGCAAAGGAAGTCTCCTTTTACTTGACCATTCAATTTATGAACTACTCAAAAGATCAATGGTCCAGTCCAACATGCCTGGCACACAGTAGGCCCCTAATAAATAGTCAGTGATACAGTACCTGTGGAGGTCATCCTCACTTCTGCTTCTACTTCTCTCTGGTATTTACTGGCAACAGTTGGAACCAGAGCAGTTACACTCCAGAAGACATGGGGCAATTCTCTGTGTCCCCTAACATGCCCCGCCAAGAGAGCCACAGTTACAAAGATTGCTAGGGCATCAGCTACCAAAGGGGAACCTCTGCATCACAAACTCTGCTTCCCGTGGATTCACCTCAGAAATGGGGAACTCCTGTCAGAGATTCCAACTCCAAAGTTTCATACCACAACGCTCACATCAACTCATCATCTCTGCCCCACCCTGTGGAAGAGCCCTACTCACAATATGTGTGTGATGAGACAGAAGATTGGAAGAGGGTAGTAGATAAACTGTTGGTATCCTTCATTAGTATTCACAATATATTTCCTCACAAAATCACCACAAAGCACTGTGTCTCAACCTTTTATCTCTTGCCAAAATACAAAGGATTCAGCTCCCAGCAGTACCAGAAGCTCCCTACAGAAATGATTCTCAGTTGGAGAGTGGGTGACATCGCCTGCCTGAAGGATACATCAGAATTTGGGAAAAGGATTTTGTCAATGAGTAGAGAAAGCGAGAGGACTAAAACATCCCTCAGGTGATATTGATATGCCCCTTGAAATGAGAACCACTTTTACAGAAGGCTATTACATGCTTTATTGGTACATTATTGGTACTCCTTTGTTACATGATGCTTTAAATAGGATTTGTGAGTAGCTTAAGAATATAACCTCATTTAAAATAATGTTTCTTTATAAGAAAATTCTAAGTCCCAAACAGCAGACTTATTTAATGTTACCTGTCTCCAACTTGAGGACTATCCATAAGAGGGAGAAAAAAACTGATTAATAGTTCATTGTAAAGTCATATAGGTGCTTTAGCTGTGATTTATAGAAGGGCTTCAGTGGGAACCAATAACTCCATGAAATTGTATGCAAATTTTATGTGTATATGTATTTTTCTGGAGAGCTTGTAATAAAGTATCCCACAGCACACAAAGAAATATTAATTTCAGAGCCACAACTATTTACTACACAGAGAAATGTACACATAAGCACCAATATCTAGGTCATACCAAGTACAAGAAGTTAAAAAACTCTAGACATCTGTCTCTATAATCCACCTTTTTTCCCATATAACCCTCTGCCATCCACATATATATCTGATACCAGAACTTGGTTTCAATCTTGAGAGAGAAAAAATCTTACTGAGAACTGAAGTCTTCCCATGCCCTAATACATAAATATTTACATGCTTCTTATATACTAAGACTTTTTACAGGGTCCAGTAATAATGGGTTTTAACTAAGTCACAGAGTGCACTGTAATCACCATGTACTTATCTTCTCGCCTTCATCATTACCCACAGGCCACACACCAGATAATTATAGATAACTAAAATGCATGTCAAATGCTCTAGAATTTAAATTTTCGATTTGCTGTTGAAAAGCTGTGCTTCAGAGCCATACAATCAATTCTTGCACAATAAATTAAAAGTATGCTAAACAATTCCATGATGTGAAAATAACATTAACCGACCTTCATGAGATGCTGATTTATCCATTTTGTAAACGTTTTCTTTTGAACTTTGTCCCGTTCATCTGTAAGGGGAAGAAAAGACATAACATGAAGTTGGTAAAATCTGTGAAGAGGAGATTTTAATCATGATTATACATATAAATAAAAATACGGTCTTCAAAAAGTACTGTTTAGTACATTTGGATTTTCTTGTTAAGTTTTGGCAGCTTACAGCTAGCCATAAGAAAGTTAGGAAGCCATCTGTCAAGCTGGTCTCTTTGCAGGGTTGTATTTGCCAATGTTACTCCATTAAACAAACCCCTCTGCGCACTCCATTGGCATAAACTCCGTCACAGGTACCACTCCGAGGAAGCTGTCTGACAAAAACCTTTCTAGCTTCAGGTGAGCCCTTACCCTGAACTTCCCTAAGCACTTGACCATTTGGTCTTCCAGCTAAAAGTGGGAAGGTAGGTAGTGCCATTCTCATCTTGTAGAAGGAGAAACCAAGACTTAGAGGGGTTAAATGGTTGTCCACAACTATTTAGCAAAACATTTAATCGCTGTGATAAAAGGAAAGACTCATATTCAGGACCTTTGGCTGAAGTAAACTGACTAACCAGGTTTCTAATCATGTTTCTTCTTTTATAGATTCCTGGTTTTGAACTGTCTGGTAAAAAAGAAACATCCCAACTAGATCCTCACTACAGAGAGCTAATACTGCCATGGTTACCACAGACATGGTACACAGAAGAGCGAGGGAAGGCTTCTTATGATTTAAGGAGAAGAGTACTGGAAAGTATGGTTCATCACATCATTATTACAAAAGAAAACCATAACCTTCCAACATCTAGAAGTGACATTCGAAACTATACTACCTTCCTCCTCCCTGGTTCTAGGCAGCAGTTCTCTGTGTAATTGTTTCCCTTCTTCCTCCTTTCTGTATTTAGGATAGTGCTTTCTTCTTTGGTGGTCTTGTTCCTTCTCTACCACAGTTTGAAATTCTCCATCCATTCCCTAGGGATAGGCTATATCTCACTTTCTCCCTCCTCATTCTTCATCCCTGAGTGCCCTTAAACTATTTTAATGGAAATGAAGTTCCTTTGAAAATGTTTTTCTATTTATTAAAAGTATTTATGGACACGGTTAGGGGGATTGGATTCAGATGGCTGCACAGCAATACCCTGAACTCACCTATAAACACACCCAATCTACAGCTACGCGTGAGTGAATTCCTTCTGATAAAGACCTGAAAACTAGCCAAACATCTCCTCCATGACAAAGGACGATGACAACAACCAAAAACAAAACAAAACAAAACAAAAAACAACAAAACACTGAGATAGGTAGGAGATGGTCTCATCAAAAACCCTACCCCCAATGTAGGGACCCACAACAACTGTGGCAGGGATCTCACAAATGTAGAGCATCTCCCTGAGGAATGTATTTGTGCCCTATACCAGGCATCATAACCCTTGGACCTGCACCAGAGAAATGGGCCCCCAAAATACCTGACTTTGAAAAACAACAGGGTTTAAATCCAAGAGAACCAAAAGGCTGTGTGGGAGCCTGTGTGGGAGAGAGAATGTTCACTCTTAAAGGGCTCACACACAGACTCACTCAACCATGGAACCAGCACAAAAGCAACAGTTTAAAAAGCACTTAGACCACATGAGAAGGAGATTCATTAGCTAATCTTAAAGCTTCTGCTGGACGTGCAAGGGCACCACCACCACCCCCTTCTCCCAAAGTCCCACTTCAGCCAGTAGGGAGCCCTGTTCCACCCTGGACTGCCCCAAAGCACTATTGAAGATGGTGGGATTCCCTAGTCCTAGGCTTCACATGGAGTCTACTGAAGCCAGTGGGCACATGCAGTCCACACACGGGTGACCCCTTAAGCCCTTATCTCTGGTGGCCAGGGTGGACACTGTTGCTGGGCTCCATGGAACTAGAATAGGGGAGATAGTTCTTGGCAGGCTACAGCTCCCAGGGCAAAGCACAAACATGAGACTGAAACACACCCCCACTGTTCCTGTGGAAATGGCGTATTTACTTGTCTTGGAGCATTAGTCAGAAGGGCAAGCTTCAGGTTTACCATACATAGACAAACCACGGAGGAACTCTCAGAAAACATGGGCCAGAGGTGGCCACCTTTGTACTCTCCCTTAGCCTCACTATGGCTTACAGGTACTTCCCAGAAAGAGCTTATTCACTCATCTGGAGCCCTGATTTTTCAACTGTTGCCAAGAAGACATCTCTAAATCACTTGGTCTGCAGACCCAGGGGCTGACTGAGGGCCTGGTTTCCAGTCAGTCAGAAAATAAATGCTGACTGAGATCCCTTCCTTTGGAACACTGTCAGGGTTTGACACAATCCCAACAACTGGGACCAAGGATAAAGCAGCCTGCTTAAACAATCACAAAAGTTTGAGAGACAACCAAGAGCTAGGGTAAGGTTGAATGATAAGGTCCATCGCCTACACAAAATCACTCCTTCAAGATGGGGAGAGGTTGGTGATTTGCCTGGTACACAGAAATAAATACAGAGAGACAAGCAAAATGAGGGAACCCAGAAATATGTTTCAAGCAAACAAATAAGATAACACCCCAGGAAAAAATTTAATGAACTGGTGTTAAGTAACTCACCCGACAGAGTTCAAGCAATGGTCATTAAGATACAGAACTTGAGGGGCACCTGGGTGGCTTAGTGGATTAAGCCACTGCCTTCGGCTCAGGTCATGCATGATCTTGGGGTCCTGGGATCGAGCCCCGCATCTGCCTCAGCATCCCTGCTGAGTAGAGAGCCTGCTTCCCCCTCTCTCTCTGCCTGACTCTCTGCCTACTTGTGATCTCTCTGTCAAATAAATGAATAGAATCTTAAAAAAAAAAAAAAAAGATACAGAACTTGAGAGAAGAACGGATAAACTTCAAAAGATAGAAAATATTAAGAAAGTACTAAACAGAAGTCACAGAGCTGAAGAATATCATAACTGAACTTAAAAATACATCAGAGTAGTTCAACAGCAAACTAGATGAAGCAGAAGAACAGATCATCCTGGAAGACAAGGCAATGGAACCCAGCCAAACACAGGAGCAAAAAGAATAAAAAGTATTTTAAAAAGTGTAGATAGTTTAAGAGACCCATAAAACAACATCTCACAGGATAACATTTACATCCCAGAAAGAGAAGAGAAAGAATGAGAAAAGGGGCAAAAAATTTTTTTGAAGAAATAATGGCTGAACATTTCCCTAACCTAAGGAAGGAAGGAGACATCTAGGTCCATGAAGCATAGAAAGCTCCAAATAAGAAGAACTCGGAGACCCACACCAAGATACCCTGTAATTAAATCGTCAAAAGTTAAAAGAAAAAGAGAGAATCTTAAAAGCAGCAAGAGAAAAACCATTTGCTACATAAAAGGGAAGCCCCATAAGACTATAAGCTGATTTTTCAGAAGAAACTTTATAGGCCAGAAGAAAGTGGCATGATATATTCAACATACGGAAAGGAAAAAAAAAACTTCCAACCAAGAATACTCTACCCAGGAAGTTTATCATTCAGAACTGAAAGAAAGATAATGAGTTTTCCAGACAAGGAACAGCTAAAGGTATTCATTACCACTAAACTGGCCTTCCAACAAATGTTACAGAAACTTCTTCAAGCTGAAAAGAAGAAGCACTAACTAATAACAAGAAAATATGTATTTAGAGAAGTAAAAACTATGCTGGGAAAGCAAATATAAAGGTAGTAGATTAGTCACTTGTAAATCTACTGTGAGGTTTAAAAGACGAAAGTAGTAAAATCAACTATAACTACAATAGTAAATTAAGGGGTAAACAAAAGTATTTAAGATACTTCAAAAAGACTAAACACAAAGGTGGAGGCAAAGTAAAAAGGTACAGTTTTTAGAATGTGCTCAAACTCAATACCAACTTAAAGTAGACTTTTATGTATAAAGAATGAGACAGGTGAATCTCACAGTAACCACAAAGGAAAAATTTACAGTAGGTACATAAAAGATAATGAGAAAAGAAACAAAACACAACACTAAAAAAAGTTATCACATTACAATGGAAGGAAGCAAATGAAGAAAAAAACAGAGAGGAGCTACAAAAATAAGCAGAAAACAATTAACAAAATGACATTAAGTACACACCTATCAAAAATTGCTTTATTTTTTTAAAGATTTCATTTTTAAAGATTTTATTTTAAAGATTTAAGACCCAACATGGGGCTCAAACTCACACCACAAGATCAAGTTGCATGCTCTACCACCTGAGCCAGCCATATGCCCCAATAATTGCTTTCAATGTAAATGGACTAAATTCTTTAATCAAAAGACACAGATTGGCTCAATGGATTTAAAACAAGACATCTATATACTGCAAATAAAAGACTCACTTCAGATCTAAGGATACACATAGACTGAAAATGAAGGGATGGAAAACATGCCATATGCAAACAGAAAAGAAAAGAAAGCTGCTATAGCTACACTTACATCAGACAAACTAGACTGTAAAACAAAGACTGTGTAAGAGACAAAGGACATTATATAATGATAAAAAGGTCAATCCAACAAGACAATTTAACCCTTGTAAATATTTATGCACTCTAAATATATGAAGCAATTATTAACAAGACCTAAAAGGAGAAATTGACAGCAATGCAATAATAATATGGAATTTTAACAACCCATTTATATCAATGGATAGATCATCCAGAAAAAAAATTAATATGAAAACATTGGCCTTAAATGATACACTGGACCAGATGGATTTAATACATATATATGGAATATTCTATCGAAAGGCAGTAGAATACACATTCTTCTCAAGTATATGGAATATTCTCTAGGACAGATCAAATATTAGAGCAAAAACCAGATCTCAACAAACTTAAGAAGATAAAAATCATATCAAGCATCTTCTTTGACCATAATGGTATGAAACTAGAAAGTAATTACAGCAACAGAAGTCACAAATACATGGAGATTAAACAACATGCTAGTGAACAACTAATAGGTCAACAAAAAAGTCAAAGGGGTAGTTTAAAAATACCTTGGGACAAATGAAAATGTAAATAAAATATTCCAAAACCTATGGGATATAGCAAAAGCAGTTCTAAGCAAAAAGTTCACAGCAATGAGTTTCACAGGCCTGCCTTAGAAAACATGGAAAATTTCAAATAAACAATCCCACTTTCCACCTAAAGGAACTAAAAAATAAGAGTAAACAAAGCTCAAAGTTAGAAAAAGGAAGGAAATAATAAAGATCAGAATGGAAAATTCTTCCTTAACTTATAATGGGTTTATATCCCAAAACCCCATCAGAGATTGCAGTCAAATGCTCTACCCCTGAGCTATACTCCCCAATAACCCCATCAGAGATTTAATATATCATTGACTGATAATGTATTTGTTACACCAAACCTACAGAACATCACAGCTTAGCCTAGCCTACCTTAAATATGCTCAGAACACTTACACTGGCCTACAGGTGTGCAAAATCATCTAACACAAAGCCTATTTTATAATAAAGTTCTGATTCACCATATAATTTATCAACTGCTGAATTATGGAATATTGAATGTTTATAAGTGTAGAAAGGTTGTAACTACAGCAGTTATTTACCTGTGTCATCACATGCCTGCCTGGGAGCTGCAGCTGATACTGCTTAGCATCATGACAGAATATTATACCACATATCAGGAGCAAAAAAAAAAAAAAATCAAAATTCAAAGTATAGTTCTTACTGAATGTATATCACTTTCACACTAGAGTAAGTAAAAAAATCTAACTTGAATCGTCATAAATTAGGGACCATCTGTAAATGCAATAGAGACAAAACCAATTAAAAAGATCAATGAAGCTAAGAGTTGGTTCTTTGAAAAGATAAAATTAACAAGCTTTTACCTAGACTCACAAAGAAAAAGAGAACTCAAATAAATAAAATTGGAAATGAAAGAGAAGCTATAACTGATTACACAGAAATACAGAGGATCATGAAGAGACTACTATGAACAAATTATACCCTCAACAAATTAAACCTAGGATGGGTAAATTCCCAGAAACATACAATTTTCCAATATCAAATCACGAAGTAGAAAATCTGAATAGATCAATCACTAGTAAGGAGACTGAATCAGTAAATAACTCCAAACAAACAAAAGTTCAAGAGCACACAGTGTTTTACTGTTGAGTATGGTGTTAGCTATGGGTTTAATGTATGGCCTTTATTATGTTGAGCTATGTTGCCTTTACACCCACTTTATTGAGTTTTTATCATAATGGATGTTGAAATTTATCAACATCCATTATGATAAAAAACATTTTTTCACCTATTGAAATAATTTTCATCCTTCATTTTGTTAATGTGGTATATCATTTTGATTGATTTGTCAATGTCAGATCACCCAGAACAAATCCCACTTGATTATGATGTATAACTCTTTTAATCTATTGTTGAATTTGGTTTGCTAATATTTTGTTGAAGATTTTTGCCTCTATGTTCATCAGGAATATCAGGCTATACTTTTTTTTTTTTTTTTTTTTTTTTTTTTTTTTTTTTTTTTTTTTTTTTGTGGTGTCATGGTCTGGTTTTGTTATCAAGGTAATGCTAGCCTCGTAAAATGAGTTTGGAAATATTCCCTCCTCTTAATTTTTGAAACAATTTGAGGACAGATATTAAATCTTTGAATGTCTGGTAGAATTCCAGATGGCCAAAAGCGCATGAAAAGATGTTCAACATCATTAATTATCTTGGAAATGCAAATCAAAACCACAATGAGATATCACTGCACACCTGTTAAATGGCTGTTATCAAAAAGTCAAGAAATAGCAAGTGCTGGAGAAAACGTGGATAAAAGGGAACCCTTGTACCCTGTCTGTGGGGATACAGATTGGTACAGCCACTATAGAAAACAGTATGGAGGGGCGCCTGGGTGGCTCAGTGGGTTGAAGCCTCTGCCTTTGGCTCAGGTCATAATCCCAGGGTCCTGGGATCGAGCCCCCCCTCCCCGCCCGCGTCGGACTCTCTACTCAGCGGGGAGCCTGCTTCCCTTCCTCTCTCTGTCTGACTCTCTGCCTACTTATGATCCCTGTCAAATAAATAAATAAATAGATAGATAGATAAATAAATAAATAAATAAACAAACAAACAGTATGGATGTTCCTCAAAAAATTAAAAATAGAATGACCATAGGGTACTTGATCTAGCTATTTGACCTCTGGCTATTTATCCAGAGAAAACAAAAACACTAATTCCCAATGTAAAATCTCTAGGCACAAATCTCCCCAAAAACAATGAAATCAAGTAATTGTTAACCAATATTATCATCCACAAAATATGTATTAATTCCTCTCTTGGCCCCTTTAGGGTATCGTCTATACGTTAGTCACCTTTGTCTATCCCAGAGAAGATGTTATAGTGCTTTTATGCACTTCCCAAATAAAAATACCCCATGGGGCACCTGTGTGGCTCAGTGGGTTAGGCCTCTGCCTTCAGCTCAGGTAATGATTTCAAAGTCCTGGGATTGAGCCCCATATCCGGCTCTCTGCCCAGCAGGGAGCCAGCTTCCCCCTCGCTCTCTGCCTGTCTCTCTGCCTACTTGTGATCTCTCTCTCTCTGTCAAATAAATAAATAAAATCTTAAAAAAAAAAATACCCCAAATGTGAATTAATTATGCCTCAAAAAGGACAACTGAAATCTATATAGGTAGATATACTACAATACCTCTTAAAGCAATAATGGGATCTTAGACATCTTTGAGCCTTGTTCCTAAAGAGCTCAGAATGAACCTAAATTACTAGTACATAAGGCAAGAACAAAGTATAAGAAGCAACTACTTGTCCTACTTACTGATAAAATATAGATTCTATACATCCCTCATTTAGTCATTCATTCCAACATCTATCAAGCCATATGATGAGCCCAGTGCCACAGCGGTACTGGGATCACCATGCTGATAGAAAGTGCACTGGCCCTTGCTCTCCGGAGTTCATCATCTAGAGAGGGCACCTGACATGAAAGCAGCGTGATAAGCATGCCAACAGAGCAAACGATGCAGCATTCACCATGTAAGCAAGCACAAATAAGAGAAAGACCAATCCTGCTCAAGGCGTCAAATGGGACTCCAAGGAAAAGAAGTCGATTAGCAAGACAGAAGACAGCCCTGTGTCAAAACCCAAGTGTTAGAGTGCCTTGGGTGGCTCAGTTGGTTAAGTGTCTGCCTTCAGCTCAGATTATGATCCAAGGGTCCTCGGATGGAGCCCTGCATTGTGCTCCCTGCTCAGTGGGGAGCCTGCTTCTCCTCCCTCTGCCACTTCCCTGCTTGTACTCTCTGGCTCTATCTATCAAATAAACAAATAAAATCTAAAAAAAAAAAATAGGAAGTGTTGTTATTCCCTCCAGAGTTGCCTCCTCTACACCAAAGAGACAGTCATCTTTCAAATGGAAGTGCTGAACAAATCTCAGTCACAGACAATGGTGTGGAAGAACCTCGCTCTGCGGTGCCATGTGACCTTTGGACAAGCGAGTGCAAACAATCAAACCTCTGCACCAAAGTCTAGGACTTATATCACCTTTCCGGCACTGCTTTTCCAAGCCTCCAGCAAAAAGTAAACAGAGTAGGGGAATAAAAAAAAGATTACCTCTTAGGCAATACCTACATTATTCCCATCTAATTAATAACCTAGGACCCTAATCTTAAATCATCAAGAAAAAAAATTAAAATGTATTATTTATTAAAAATCTTCATAATTCAAGGACAGACAGCTTTCATATCATGTTACAGAATACAAGATTAAGGCATTCCTGTAAACTATCCTCCAAAATTCTATTAAATTTTTGGATTATCATGTAATATAAACTCTAAACAAATTTATTCTGTCTCATTAAATTTAATATATGTATATGTTATATATAATTATATATGTTATATACAATATATAATTATGTACATAATTATGTATATTATACAAAGTCTTCTCCTTTTGACACATAATGGCTAATAAAATATATTTCTTATTTTCTAAATTAACAAAAAATGGTCCTCTACTTTAAGGAATATGAAGAAATAGAATATGTGTTCTTAAAAAATCACTTATTGATTAATTTCTTACCCACATGATATATAAAGAATTGTGATTTAATCAAATAAGTTTCCTCCTGGTACAAATGACAGATTCAGTTAAGTGATACAACTCTAAAAACGTTATTTTGATCCCTGAGGTTTGGCTATGGTGGTTTCTGCTAGAGGCTCAAAAGCCCTGCTGAAAATATAAGGTGGGAGTTAAATATTTGTGAGATAATACTGAGGAAATGCCGAGGAAATATACCTCGGAATTATGACGCACAACTAAAGTACATGAGTAAGGTACCAAGAGCAAGCTAACTAAGTAACACACACATTTCATAAAATCTGATACTGTTTTCTAACAGTTAACACCTAAACCTTTTCTTTCAGACCCTGATGAACCTAGCTGACTCCCATTCAAGTATACCAAGGCAGTTTCTTCGACACTGGAAGCCTCCCACAGCACCACAACAATGAGGAAAGAGGTATGGTGAACTTGAAGGGCCTCAGCTTCCTTCAGGAAAGCAGCTTAAGATCAGGGAATAATTCAGGTCTGGGGAGACAGTGATGTGCCACTTTCCAGAAGCATTATTTCAAAAGCGAGTTATTTCAAAAGGGAGTATTCCAGATTACACCATCTAATTTTCCAATTACAAGTCTCATGATGGTTCTTTATTTCATTTTAGGAAGGGATGTCTAACACTGAGATTTATATTTAGGGCAACGTTGCTATGACAACAAATAGGGAAAACCACTCCTGAGATTTTAACCGATTTTACTGGTTTTACAGATTTTACAGGTTTTCCAGTTATTTTTCTGAATGAAGTTTTAGAACATTCCTCTACTGGAAAATTATTTCATGTATAGAGTAAGTTCCAAGTAAAAATATACATCTATGATCATTTTATAAAGTACAACCTGGCTGAAAATATATAATGACACAAAATGCAAAGAATAACAGAATTTGGAAAAAAAACAAATATATGTGCAAAAACAGCACGGATTATTATTACAACCTACACTGACTGGCTTTCAATAAAATCCAATCAAAATTAAATCCACTTAGTAATCATACGTAAAATAAATATTAGGATTGTTTAAACACATACCCTATGTACAATGAGAGGGTGAAAGTTCTCTCCAGCGAGGCACAGAAGTTACTATGTGAGCCTCTCCAGATATCTGAAGGGTGCCCCACGGACTGCTAAACTCCCGCCACACAAACCAACACCACAGGTAATGCAACTTTCCCTTCTCAGTACTGAAAACATAAAAGTGATATTACAGGTCAAACTACTAACCCATACAGCACATCAGCCCCACCAGCTTTGCGTTCCAGTCTTGATCATTCCTCATGAGCTGCCCCATCATTCTGCAAGAAATGTGTCCAAGAAGTCCCCTAAACTTTCAGTACAAACTCTGATGTGTCAGAGTCCTGTTAACTTTCTATGCAGAAAAAACAACACTGACTAGACACTCCCACTTACAAGCTGAAAACTAGTCAACTCCCCCTTTTAAACAAACATAAGCAAAGACAGCCTCCTGCACTATTTTGCGCAGGGTATATACAATTATTGCTTTTAAAAAACAAAACAGAAAACCCAAATAAGTTATCTTTATCCTTTTAACTTTAAGCTGTTCATATGAAATCCCTTAAAAAGTGAGTTTTGATTTCCTAACTATTTTGCAGTGAGGCAAACCAATAGGATGTCCCATTTCACTGCTGAACTAGCTCATCACATTCTCCAACACCCCAGGCAGAATTCCCCTCGAATAAAAAACAATACCCAGCCTAACTCGTTTAACTCATCCCTGATATGCATGCTATGAAGGTGACTTAGAAAGCCCTGCGGTATGTGCTATACACACAGACACACACCCTTCGGGAGCAATTCCACCAGCAAGTGTTTATGTACACTTCACAAAAAATTTCACTTCAATCACAGTTCTTTGAGCTGGATGGTACCTCTTCATTTTGTAGAAAAAAAAAAACAAGATTTGGGGAGATTAAGAAACCAGCCTAAGATTCCACAGCCTAAGTGGGATCTTTAATCTGATTTGAAAACCCACAGCTTTTCTATGTCACCCAACAGTAGGCCCCCTAATCAAATAATGCAGGAGAAACAAGGGGTCTCCAATGTACAAGACCTTCGCTTGAGCATGAATGAAAAAATGTCAAAAAATGAGAACCCCTGGGGTACCTGGCTGGTCCTGAGTTTGAGCCTCACATTGGGTGTAGAGACTACTTGAATGAATGAATGAATGAATGAATGAAATTTTAAAAGGAAGGAAGACAGGGAGGGAGGGAAGAAAGGGGAACCGCCATTCTAAAGAAGCAACAGTCAGCGCATTCAGAATGCCCATGTTGTCTGAAACATGAGACAGAACTCCTTTCTGAATAGAAATGGTATGAACTGTAACTTCAAAATGACAAAAAAACAACAAAAAGATCACTAGGTATTTTCAGCTATAAGCAACCAGCACACTTGATCATGCCAAGGAAGAAGACCCTGCTAGATTAGTAGTTGCCAATATGCTTTGAAATATCCACAAATGCTCTTTAACTCTATTCTAAATGTACCATAAATGAAAAAATATATATATATATCGACTTCTGCAGAGAAGTTTAAAGCATGTGCTCAGTCAGTACGCTTCGCTTCCTTTCTCCCTCTAATTGTCTTTGTTTTATTAGAGTCCCTGCCTCTGCCACAGAATAGCCTGAGCTCACCCACTTCACTGAAGGAGGCTAGAAACAGCGGCAAACAACATGGGAGCACTTACGATTTGCCAGGTATTGTTCTCAGCAACATACATACAACACCCATATACTGCATATTATCCTCACAACAATCCTGTGAGATTATGCCTATTAATGACAGAAGAAACAGAGGCACTTAGAGGTCAAACAACTTGCCCAGGGTTTTACAGCTCCGAAGGCACAGGGTAGGGAGAGGATGCAGTTTGTAAAAGCAGAGTCGATATTCTAAATTTCATACTTGGAAAACAAAATGCTAACTTCTTAGTAAGGTAACTAACGACAAAAAGTAAAAAGTGAGGCTTGGACAAATCAGCGGTGAGGATACACAAAAGACGAAACTCACCTTCTGCAGATCAGTCGTTCTCAAGAAGACGGGAAGGGCTAATTACAAAGCTTTACCAAGAGGTCACAACAGAACTTAGGGCAAGCATGAGATTTCTGTTTTATTAATAAGGTTCAGATGTGAATTTCAAAAGACTGGACAACACTTTGCAAAGGACTCTATCAAAAGAAAGAAAGAAACTGAAAGAAAAAAGGAAGGAAGGAAGGTAGAAGGGAGGGAAGGAAAAGAAAGGAAGGAAGGAAAGAGAAGGGAAGGGAAGGGAGGAAAAAAGAAAAGAAAAGAAAAGAAGTGTTGGAGTCCTGTGGAAAAAAGATACAGGTGGTAGAGATTATGGGGATGGATCTGTTCAGTCCCCCGCCACTGCCCAGAAATAGCTCTGTAGTATAATACAGTAAAAACTGCAAGGGAAAAATTCTTAAGATTTCTATCATTATAGAAGGAGAACTGGCCGGATGAAATAGTTGGGATCATGAAAAGACCAGCTCCTGAAACTGATGACACTGTACAGCTGATGAGCAGGGAGCTGGGTAAGAATGGTTCAGACCTGACACACATCACCTCCCCTCTCCCTCCCCTGCCTAGTCCCATCTCTGGCCACCTGTGAGCTGGCAGCCTGTACCCAATCACCACCTAGAGGCTCTGCCCTTCATCCTAGTAACAGCTCCCTTGCCCACCTGAAGTGACCCTCACCGACAGTGGTCCTAGACAACATCATCTGTGACTGGAGGTTGTAGGTATAATGGTAAGAGCAAGGGAGTCCCTGCTCCCATTCTAGTTGAAAAATCTTGCCAAATAGTCCTACAGAAATATCATTATGGTTTGTTTCTGTAAGTGTAGAGCTATAACTAATCCAACTTTCCCCCGATGATCCATGTGACCCAACTGTGGGACTACAGACCTAAAAGAAGATACTTAACATCTCTGAGCCTTTGCCCCAACATCTACCCCCTGCCCCCTGTTTTGTTTTGTTTTTTTTTTAAGATTTTATTGATTTATTTGACAGAGAGAGACACACTGAGAGAGGAAACACAAGCAGGGGGAGTGGCAGAGGAAGAAGCAGAATCCCCTCTGAGCAAGGAGCCCAAAACAGGGCTCCATCCCCAAACCCTCAGATCATGACCTGACCAAAGGCAGATGATTAAAGACTGAGCCACCCAGGCGCCTGCCCCTGTTTTATTAAAAGCAGGATTATTATTAGGAAAATTCCACCAAAATAATGCCACTGAATTATTCATTATAAAAAAAGAGAATATGCAACACAGTTGAAGACTCCACGGGTGCAAGTATATGAATGTTATTTCCCAGTAATTTATTAGCTTAGTCACTACTGCAAAGTCCCATATACTTCAAGCTTATACCAGATCTCCCAATCAGGAGTATTGTTCGGCCTCTGTTCTAATTACTTTTGGTAACAGGACATTCTCATGCTGTTGCATGATACAAAGAAGTATTTTAGGACTACAGCTAAGACAGCCTCTCTTCCTTCATTTTCAAGGTTCAATTCCACACAACTTAAAAAGAATTCTTCCTCCTCTACAAGAAATGATGGGATAAAAAAAGAAATTCTGGAGTCGCCCCTTTCTTATTACTGGCTTAATCAATTTAAATTCCCAATGTTGATGAATCTCAGCTTTTGTTTTTTATGACCATTATTTGTTAACATCTGAAGCCAAATGAAATCGACATTACTTTCTTTTGCAGTCCCTCCTTGCTGAGAGCAAAGCCAGTCTACTGCTTCTGTGCTAGATAGTAAGTATGATTAAAAACCACATTTAAAAAAGAGCTACTGGCATATCTTCATAAAGAAGCTCTTTATATTTTCAAAAATCCTTAATCCTTTTGCCAAGAAAATGAAAATAACTTATAAAGGAGATATCTCAAGATAAGCATGGAACTGACAACACATTTCAAACATATAGCTTTAAAAAAATCTTCAGACTTTTATTATCTGGCAGTACATGAAGAAATTATGCAATATTAGAAATGAGAATGAGAAAAAAAAATTTTAAGACTTTATTTTTAAGTAATGGGTGCTCAAACTTACAGGCCCAAAGATCAAGAGTCACATGCTCCACCAAATGAGCCAGCCAGGCCCTCTGAGAATGAAAGAATTTTTTAAATAAATGAAACCATTACAAGGAAATACACAAAAAATTGTGTTTTAAAAATAGTTGGGTAGGAAGGGTGTTTCAAAACGACTTACAAAACCATCAAAAAACATGAACATACAAAGGCAGACAAAAAAATTTTTTAAGGCAAACAAACTGGAGGCTTCTACGTGGCCAGTCAGTTAAGTGTTTGACTTTTGATTCTGGCTCAGGTCCTGGGATGGAATCCCATGTCAGTCTCCACTCTAGGCATAGAGCCTACCTGGGATTCTCTCTCTACCTCTTTCTCTGCCCCTCTCCCTACTCCCTCACCTCATACCCCTGCTAATGTGTGCTCTTGCTCTCTCCCTCTCAAAATTAATTAATTTATTTATTAATTAAAGGCAGACAAATTTGACAAAGGACGGATATAACAGTGACACTATAAATGGAAGTTAAAAATAAAGCATGAGTAACTGAAAGGAGATATATGCTAGATATATAATACACACTAAGAACATAGAAAATATAACTCCTATTAGTCAGTAGGAAAAAAGACAGCCCTTTCCCAATTACGAATGATTTGAGCATACAAGACTACAAGTCAAAAAGAAGGAATGCAAATGGCCAACAAAGACATGGGAAAATACGTCACCCATCCTACAGAATATCAGTAACAGAAACCTTACACACAGTGACATGAAAAAGATCCAAGATATATAGTTAAGTGAAAAAAAAGCAAATAATATATATACAAGATGCAGGTCAAATTGGAAAGAGCAGTTTCATCAGAAGAGGGTAGAAGCTGGAAAGAGGGAAGATCAGTGTGATATAATGTATATTTCATTCTTCGTATTTCTGTATTGTCTGAATCTCTTATAAAGAAGATACCTTTGTGTACTACGTGAACAATAACTGTGAGAAAAAAAGGGGTCTCGAGTTCTTTTATTCATTTATATATTCAATACTCTGACAGACTCTATAGAAGACACAAAAAAAAGACTTAAGTCACAGGTCAGAGTACCCCCACTCAGATCCGAAGACAGAGCTAAACATTTCGGGTATGGTTAGGCTGCCCTGAGGCTGCTGGCTGCAGGAGAAATGGAAGAGCAGGGAAGAAAGGGGTAGGGGCGAGGGAGTAAGAGGGTGAGAGAAGGGGAGGCTCAGCTGGTGACCTTTTCAGAGGATGATTGCCCAGGCTGGGATACAAAATGATGAGGCTATAGAGAGTCTCTGAAAGTCTTGAACCAATAACTGAGAATATATTCAGAAATACCTTGCTCAGAGGGCACCCTTGTTTGAAATTTAATTGTCACAGACAATACAGTCATGGTTCTGCTCTCCTCTACTGGGAATCCAGAAGCAGGCCAAGGATAGAATGTGCTAAGTAAGCTGAGACAGAGATGATGGAGAACAATAGAGCTATAAATCTCTCCATACAAATGCTTTTTTGTACAGCTCCTCCCCTGCTGCCACCACTCCCCACAATCCTCGATCAGATCTGGTACTTTCCTGCCACTTCCCTGCCAGGGCAGGAGCTGTGTGGCTGAGGACCTGAAGTGAAGTCTGGGATACACGGTAGCGGGGGCTGGGAACAAAGGAGTATTTACTGGGTTCTGCTCTGAAGAATTTACTGGTATCTGTCCTCACAATTGGCCAAGATCTGTAATATAAAACACCTAAACTCTGATTTTAACCTATTTTCTCCAACAGAGCACACTAAAAACATATGAACATGAAGTTCTGATGACAGTTACTCTGCTACAACACTGAAGAACTGTTTATGATCTAACTGCTGCCGTTCTGAGTCACTGTTAAGGGTAGAAAGTTTCTACAATTCTTTGTGTTCAATGACTTCAAGAAATTGCAGTTCTTTTAGAGTTTTCAATCTTTGCCTTTCTTTCAAATTCAAAGGTCTGGTTAAGAATATATCCTAGAGGGCACAGTTATTATAGATAAGTTGGTGAAAACAAAGTAAATAAACATCATTTCCACACTATTCATATATGAGATAAATCCACCAAGATTCTGGGTAACTGAGATCATGTGAGGTTTTAAAGTCTTTAGTTTTGAAAACTTTTATAATTATTACTACCATGTGGAAGGAAAATAGAACCACTTACTTTAAAATACAAAGCAATCCAAGTTAACCTCAAAAATTAAGACCTCCATTAGCTCAGAGAAAAATATAAACAACAAATTATAATGAATGCATATTGTGTTCTCAGATTTCTTTCAAATTGTATGACTTGTTGGTTTCTGAAAGTGTATTTCCTCTTTTCCTTATGTTATTTTCTGTCCCAACCAATACCTTAATTAAATAATATATGCTTATGCAAGTTTGTTAAGTAATCAGGCGCCTTCAGACTTTAAAACATAAAAAAATTAAAATAAAAGGAATGTCCCTCTATATAGTTCACTGTCTATGTGCTCCACTTGGTAGGCTATGAAGGTAGCTGTGGGAAGGAGAGTGAACACACTTCGGAGATGGGGAAAGGGTAGGGGACCTGCACAAACATGAGTCCAGATCCTGGCATCAACAGGAACAAACAATTCCAGCTTGGGAAAATTACTTAACTTCTGTTAACTCAAATCATCTCCTCTGTAAAACTGAGTAATCATCATCAGGTACCTTTCTAGATACCTAATACATGTATTAAAATAAGCACTAATAATTGCCTTAATTTCTCATCATACCAATTCCAGAAAAAGAAAAACCAAATGAAGATGTCCTCAGCTACTGAGGAAACTATCCCTTCAGTAAATAAGCAGCATAAAATCTCTCTATATGGTGAACTAGAAAAAGAGAAAAAAATCCTTAATTCTTCTCAAGGTGATAGAGTAAATCAATACAAAGGACAAAAATAAGAACTTGGGAGTTTTGGATTATTGCACAATAGAACATTCTCACTCTGTTTACCTTGAATATAATCAGTCTTTCTTGATAAGTATTGACTGGTACCAGGAATCTGTCAGAGTAGCCCACAGAACAAAACCAAAAGTAACTTAATACATGGTCTAATATTCTTCTAACAAATTTCATTCTTCATGAAAGAGAGTGACCTGGAATTCTTTAACAGAGGTATAATCGATATCTAGAAGTCTCAATAACTTCTTTTATATGGTTGTGATCTCTTACTTTGACCAAAGATTTGAGTATATTTTCAGGTTCAGCAGCTACATTTCTCAAGTCGAAGGAACTACAGGGTGATTCACAAGCACAGCACTTTTCCCTCCTTTAACACAGGCCAGTCATGGAGTGAGTCAACGGCAAGGATAAAGGGTGGGGAACACCCAAGACAACTGCTCTGAACCACTGGAAAAAAATTTCAGTCTGGGCTTGTTTTATAATGAGATTACCTCCCACCCAAAATTTCGCATTGGAGTGTAGTTTACAGCTTGTGGGGCAACTGCTTCAGTGACAGCATTACCACCCATAAACTTCTGGGCATCAGAAGCCACACAGCAGATGACCTCAATTCATCCCAGAAAGGCTCTGGCACCACGTGGCACCCCCTTCCCACGGTCACACCCATGAGCGCTGATGAGCAAAAGGAAAGACACACAGAGTACGGTGTCTGGAGTTCCAGGAGACCTCTCCCTGAGGCTTCATTTCCTCTCAGGGCGAAAAGATCTTCAAACTTGTTTCAGTCAGAGATACACTTTCCCAACTGGAGCTCACCCAGAACACAATGGGTGGAACAGATGGGGATGAGAGGGCTCTGACCCAAGTGAGAGGGGAAGAGAGCTTCTCCCAAAGCTACTCCCTAGAACATCACCTTTCCATGCCTCAACTGTCTACAGAACTCTTGCCTTGTCCACCTGCTTTTTTTCCCTTGAACACAAAAGAACTCAATAATCTTCTCAGATATCCTTCCAGGCATTTTAAAAACAACCTATGTACCTTTATTTTCTCCTGTTACAACAGTGGTCTCAAACTTTCACATGACCCTACCTATCTTCATGAGAAAATAACAGGGCACACTCTAGTCCCCCAAAAACAAAAGAAAAAAAATGTATGCAGGGAAAGAATAGTCAGTGCAGTTTTTTACTTTGTTTCCATACTTTCATTAGTGAGTAGATAAATGATAAAATGAAGATTAGGGCTGGCAGAACAAAGAGGAAAAACTGACTATCGAGGACATGACAATAGTAGCAAATGCTTACAAGGAAGTTTTGCTAACAGCTAATTCTGTGTGGTAAAAATCGGCAGCATGAGGTAATGCTGATGGGAAACTCGAGTGGAAATTTGGAAAGATTGATAAAGAAGCTTTTAAAATGTTTATAATATTCATGTGTCCTGACATAGTAACTATAACGCTTGACATCTCTATAACACTAACTGTGTGGCCCTGTTCCACACATTTTATATCGTCAAGATCAGAGGTCTGTTTTTATTCTTAATTTACAGAGGAGGAAACTGAGGCACTGGGAAGCAATCTGTTCAGGCTCTGAAAATTGATAAATGGAGAATCTGGATTCAAACCAAGGCAGTCAGCCCAACAATCCACACTCCTAACTCCTGATACTACACTGCCTCTGGAATATAGTCTGCAGAAACTCCAAAATTCAGACTACAACTTATAATACAAGAAAATATTCATTCCTATGTTAAATACAATTATTGTCTGACAATAAACTCAATACTTATCAAGGCATTATTAGTTACCCAGTAAGAGAAAAATGTGAAATAATCTAAATATCCAAGGATAGAAAAATAATCAAGTCAGTTATGGTATAGCCACAAAATGATTATGCATTCATTTAATAAATACTTAAAAGTCTCAGTGGCATGAATATGCCAATTATAACATCAGTATTTTCTTCTAATTTTTTCAAGAATTTTATTTTTCAAGAACGTTCAAGAATTTTATTATATATATATATATATATATATATACATATATATATAAAATAAAATTTTTTTACAGTTGAAAGGGAAGGTTGTACAGCAGACAGTCTTGTAAGAGTTTTGTTCTTAAAACCCCTCAATTGGTACAAAAAAAAATTTTTTTTAAGTCTTACACCTTATCTTTCCTGACTGCTACTTGTGTCGTTTTGAACACATGCAGCCAACTTTGAACTATCAGACTCATGCAGCCATTTAAAACACTGAGGGGGCGCCTGGGTGGCTCAGAGGGTTAAGCCTCTGCCTTCGGCTCAGGTTAGGATCTCAGGGTCCTGGGATTGAGTCCCACATCAGTCTCTCTGCTCAGCGGGGTGCCTGCTTCCTCCTCTCTCTCTCTCTGCCTGCCTCTCTACCTGCTTGTGATCTCTGTCTGTCAAATAAAGAAATAAAATCTTAAAAAAAAAAAAAAAAAAAAAAAACACTGAGGAATTTTTCCCAAGAGAAAAGCTACCAAGCTCCCTCAGAGAACAGGGCACCACCACGTGGCCCATTAGCTATAAACCAACTGAGCATTCAGCAACCTCTGCCTGGCTATTTTAAATGACCTTGGTAACTAAAATGTATTTTAAAAATGAAGTATTTGTAAGGTCCCTAAGGCCTGAGGTGTGACTCAGGGATCTGCTCCAGTCCAAACGTATTCCAAAAGAAAAAGTGGAGGGAGGGTACTGAGAAATTCTTGAACTGCAGAGGCCTCTGGGTGGCTTGGCTCGTTGTATGTCCTAATCTTGATTTCAGTTCAGGTCGCAGTCTCAGGGTCCCTGGGTCGAGTCCTGAGGCTGGCTCTGTGCTTAGCACAGAGTTTGCTTCTCTCTCTCCCTCTGCTCCTCCCCTACTCACTCATACGCTCTCTGTCAAATAAATAAATAAATCTTTAAAAATAAAATAAAATAAACTTTAGACATCACCTGTTACCTAATGACCAAAAGACTCAAACCACTAAAAATATACAAATTCAAACTCCATTTTTTTAAAATATAGAAATCTCTGTGACTAAATGAGTAATGGCTTGAACTGCCTCTCCTAAAAAGCTAAGATTTACATGCCTCTATGTATTAAACATCTCGGTGGCGCCCCTACTATTTCCAAACCCAATCTTTTTTTTTTTTTTTTTTTTTTTTAATGAGCCAGGCTTTTTCAGAAGGTAGCAGTCCATTAATTCAACAAGCATCTCTTGAGAACCAACTAAGTACCAGGCAAGTACTAAACATGGGCAATACAAAATGGAATGAGTCATGCAGCTTCCCTCAGTCCAGCGGGGAAGAGACCACGAAAGCAAACGGCAAAACTCTGTGATCAGCTATGGCAGAACTGTGCGAAAGGAGCCTAACTGATTTTTTTTTTTTTTAAAGTCACGGTTTAAGTAACAAAATAAAACAAGTACATGCTGAACTGTTCGGTTCAGAGTCTTGACAATCGTTTGCACCCATACCCAGCGCCCAAAACAAGTCATGTCACATTTCCATCCTCCTTGTGGCCCTCTGTGACCCATCCTTATCTCCCCTCACCCGCAATCTGACTTCTATGACTACGGATTAATTTGGCTTATTCTAAAGTTTCACATAAATAGATTCTATTTGAGTCTAGTCTCCTTCTCACAGCACAGTATTTTTTAGACTCTCCCATGTTGCGGCATGGATCGAGGATTTGTTCCTTTTGATTCCAGAGAGGTATTTCATTAACTGGATGTTCATTCACTCACCTGATGATGAATGTTGGATACTTTCCAATATAATAGCAATTTATGCTACTATGAATCAAGCTGACTCTCCTCTGTTTTGTTTCAACTCTTTGATTTATATTTGTGTGTGTTTTTAGTGAGGGGCAGGCAGAGTGGAGAGTATAAAGGAAGAATGAATAGGATAGGCAAAGAAAATAGATGAGGGAAAGAAGCTAAAATGAGCAGAGAGTTAAAGGTGACCAGGCGTAGACAAAGCACGTGATGCACACAGAAGAATCACAGATGGTTAGGCCAGAATAAAAGGTCTGTAGAGACATGCCGCGCTAAGGAAAGGGGGACTCCGACAGCAAGGCAACAGAGAAGAGGAAACAGAACCTTGAAAGGGTACACAGAAGTGTTTGGCTTACGATCTCACTGAGGCAGTTTAGAGCGTACCAGCTTTGAAGGCAGAAAGACCTGGCCTCATCCCCACTGTGCTAACCCTGTGGACAGGAGCAAGTTAGTAAAACTCCTTAAGATTTATTTTCTTCATCTGGAAAATGGAGAAAATAGCAGCCATTTCAAAGACTTGTAGAGAGACTGGGGGAAAAAAATGAAAGTTATGCAACTAAGAGAATGGTCAGCATAAAACGGTAGCCCCTCGTAATGCCATCTGATGGATTTCAATGCACTCATCTCCAACATTTACTGGAATCTAAGTGACGGCAACATCGAAGCACCCGTGATGGTTTCTGCTAATTTCACACTACTTCAGTGACTGCAGATTTCTCAATAAGATCTCCAGTAACCCTTTTTTTTTTTTGCTTTGTTTTTAAAGAATTATTTATTTATTTTAGAGAGTGAGAGCATGAAGAGGAGGAGGGGCAGACGGAGAGGGAGAGAACCACAAGCAGACTCCACGCTGACCACAGAGCCGATCTCACAACCCTGAGCTCATGATCTGAGCCGAACCCAGGAGTCAGAATCTTAGCCGACTGCAGCACCCAGATGCCTCTCCAGTAACCCATTTTTGAGTTAACAGATTTTCTCAGAGAAGATTTGTAAGGAAGATATGAAAAGAGTACAAGTCTGGAAGTAACAGAACATGTATCATGGTGACTTGTTCAACTAGATACTGTTCATAGGTTATTGCTACCCTAAAAAAACCAAGTCTGACTATCCAGTTACAGTAATGATCCAACAGCATGGCCCACTGAATGCCCATAGCTCCAAAACACGCCCTGGGCAAAGAAGATAGTAATGCTTCCTAAAACAGAACTTTCTGTTTACATGAACTATTTCAGAAATCCACCTAATACTACTGATAATGAAATTTTCAGTTATAAAAGAAATAAGACTTTCTTTTTAACTGTGGGGATGAGAAAGAAACTAAAGTGCTACATAGTGACACAGGCCAATTCAAATGATCTCCAGTGGAAGCAAAACAATTTTTTTGAAGTGAATGAAACCTTTTAAGGGAAATTAATTCAACAGAAGAAGTATTTTTTAAAATATAAGTAAAACACACTGACATTCACACTAAAAGTAAATTTTAATCTGACTTTGCACAATTTTTTTTTTAATTCTATTTCTACGGATGGGGTCTACACAACACATTCTTTTTAGGGTCTGTGCTCTTAACTGAGAGATCCCGACTTAATTTACTTTAGCAGGTCATCTACCACAGGGCCCTGAGTATAAATGCACTTGGTGGATTCTGAATACAGACCATCTCCTTTATCACTGGTTTCATGCTCCTGGCAGCCTCATGAATATTTATGAGCTAACTGTATGTGAAATCTGAGATGGCTTAATTATAGTAACTGAAGATACAGCCCTTATTCACCAAAATCAAAATGTCACATATACTTGTTCTGGATTCAAACAAACTGAGACATGAATATTTTAGTATAATAAAAGAAATGACATCATAGTTCCAAGAAAAATTTCTAAGACTTAAAAATATTTTCTAACAGTCAAACTACACATGGATAAAGTCTTTAAATTAAAACACATGTTCTTTATTTCATAAGTCCTGGATAATTTCAGCTAATTATAATTATGTAGACGTTACATACTTTCCAGAATCAGAAATGGATCAGACAGGAAATAGGATTATAAAGTAAATATAATTGGATTATCTTTTCTATTTCACTGGCTTATAGTAATACCAACACGCTTATTTTTTTCAGCTCCAAAATGTGCACCAAGGCTATAGAAAATACCCAAAATGGCATGAAATATATAAGTAGACAGAACTGCAAAAAGGAACACATGATATAGGGATATTATGGGGTATGACAGAAGTTTTATAAAATACAGCTTCTGCCATCAAAGCATCTCAAATCTGTGTCACTTGGGTGGCCCAGTAAGATGGATGTCTGACTCTTGGTTTCAGCTCAGGTGGTGATCTCAGTGTTGTGAGATCACACTGACTGCAGGAGCCTGCTTGAGATTCCCTCTCCCTCTCCCTCTGGCCCTCCTGTTTGTGCGCACTCTCGCTTTCTTTCTCAAATAAATGGATAAGTTTTTTGGTTGTTTTTTTTTTAAAGGCATCTCAAATTTAACAGAGGCAATAAAACAAAAAATAGATATTTGACCCCAAATGGAAACTTACTGACCACATATAGAATGGGAACTGAGAGCAGCAGGGCCAGGGTAATCTTGAGTACTCATGAGGACTTTTGGACATGGAGGAGGAGCTGCACACACTTGGGAGAAGGAACAATAGCAGAAGTACACAAATGGGAATGAGGACAATGTGAGATGAGGAAACTAGTATCCAGAAAATCACACTGCACTCCAGAGTCTGTAGAGGGCTTTCACATGATCATTTCACTTTATTCCACATAGATTTGTGAGGTAGATGCTTACTCACATTTAAAGATGAAAAACCTAAGGACACCTGGGTGGCTCAGTTGGTTGGACGACTGCCTTCAGCTAAGGTCATGATCCCAGAGTCCCCGGATCGAGTCCCGCATCAGGCTCCCAGCTCCACGGGGAGTCTGCTTCTCCCTCTGACCTTCTCCTCGCTCATGCTCTCTCTCACTGTCTCTCTCTCAAATAAATAAATAAATAATAAAAAATAAAGATGAAAAACCTAAAGCACTAATAGATGAGAATAATTTATCCAACATCACTTCGTTGGTAACTAGGACTTGAACACAGGTCTTTGGATTATGAAGTCCCACATTCCTGCTAAACACTACCAGCAAAGAGACTGATTTCAATGATGTCAGATCTAAGAAGACGAAAATTTTCACACCTGAAAAAGCAAGTGTAGTAGGATAACATTTCAAAAATGATGTAATTACTCATACGTCCTCGTTTGCCTTCTGACACAAAGTATTCAACAGCCGAAGGAAAAAAAGATGACAGAAATCCTACCAAAAAAAGATGAATAATCACTTCTGACTTGCAAAACAGGATCACTCAGCAACACTATATGCTAGCCATGTTTATCTAAAGAAAGTCTGACAAATTGTTTCATTCCTTTCCCACATCCCCACCTCCTTTTAATCAGGGACCCCATGGAGCTCACAGAATTCTCCTCCGGCATGGAAACGATAGCCCCCTTCCAACTCTAACAGCAGAGCACAGGACTAGTTAAAAGGAACATTAAGGTATACTGTGGGAGAGAGATAAAGTCAAGAGGTTGGACCAATTTCTACTGTCCAGGCTTTGGCCCTGACAGGAACAAGTGATGTAATGGACACTGGGGAGGGTATGTGCTATGGTGAGTGCTGTGAAGTGTGTAAACCTGGCGATTCACAGACCTGTACCCCTGGGGCTAATAATACATTATATGTTTATTAAAAAATTATTTAAAAAAAAAGAACAAGTGATGTAGAAGGCAGAGGGGGCTCTTGGCCCTACTTTGTACTGAGTACCCTGTGAAGGGGGCCATCCTTGGCTCTACTTGGAACAAACCACCAGACACAGAAGTCCCTATGAGTCTGGCTGGGGCACTGGCCAGAGGGATCATCCTAGCAAGAAGGGACTCTGTAGCAAGGGCTGGAGAGCAGAGCACTTGAGCCAGGAACAACGGAGCATCCCAGCCAGAGTGCAGACAGTTTGCAGCACCAGCAGAACCAAGGGGAAGCCAAGCAAATGCAGGGCCTGGCCTAAGCCACAAGAATGGGCCCAACTCTGACTGGTTGCTGACTTGGGAATCAGTGGTGTCAGGCATCAGGCAGGCAAAAGGCATCCCCCAGGAGGCAGAGATACTAAAAAGGAAGATAAAGACGCTAGTAAGTCTTTGTTTCCCCACCAAAGTAAGATTGCAGAAACCACGTCTCTAATTTTAGATGCCCAGAGAAAAAGAAGGGAGAGAGGCTATCTACCAGAACTAAGCCTTTTTATCAAGCAGAGTCAGAAGAACAGAAAGACTATTCAAATTACCACATCTAAGCATTACCACAGACTAAGCTTTAAAACAGATTCAACTCTAGTAATTTTCTCAACTAGTCAGAAAACATAGAATTCATGAAGACGGCCAGAGCAGTTATAAAATTAAAGAAAATATTTTCTTTGCATTTTCAAGTTTAATCATGAATCAAATCTTTCAACCCTACCACAACAGGGCAGAAAAGCTGCTTTTTACAGAGCACAAAAGAGAGTCATGGTATTTTCTCAAGAGAGGTATCAAGACAAAAGGTCTATAACCAACTGTATGTGGTATGGGAATGAATCACTGCCTCAAGACTAGTTTGGTCTTGTACAAGAAATGGCTAAAATAATCATTCAGACTATTTCAATTTTAAAACGGGGGAGGGGGATCCCTGGGGGCAGGGGAACTACCTATACCTTTAGAAAAGTGGAACTGCAAACAATGCAATTTTGAACTCCCAAGAATTGGTGACAGACAGCGCTATTATGTCTATACTAGAGATGGGATTGTTCTTTTTCAGGAAAGGCTTTGAGAATTTAAACTAAGACAGTGACCATCTGTACACAGCCATGTGCAGTCTGCTAATAAACATCAGATGTCCCTAAAAACCCAAGTGTTTATAATAATAAGGAAGGAGTGGCTGAAAGTTCTATGGAAACATAGATGTCAATCAAAACATTCTTAAACTTACTGTGAATATTCTAAGCATTTTCTGTCTACGTTGCAACATTTAATGGGGCCCAAGTTCCATCAGACCAAATGGTTCTTTTCAAATTGACAGTGTGGAGCAATCCCTAGTAAGAAAATCCTGATTTTGATGAGGTCACATGGTTACCTAGAATAAGAATGACACCTCCCCAGCTTCACTTTCGGCAAGCATGGCCAACTGACAAAAAACAAAAAACAAAAAACCTCGGTCAACAAAGTCAAATCAGAAGTATCATCGAACAGTAAATTTAAGGAGTTTTCTATAAAAGACATGTGGTGAACCCCTTATCCCCTTTTCCCTCTTTCTTCCTTCCTCCTGGCTGGGAGGCCAACCAGATGGATAAAGTTCATGCACTCAACTCGCACCACAAGGCAGCACCTAAGGCTGGTGCAGGAATAAGGTAAAAGGAGTCTAAGTTGTTGGCAATGGTGGTATTCATGAGCATTTGTATAAATGAGCATTAATGAGACTGAGCATAGCCAGCCCTAGACTGCCTCCTGCTGTACTTCTTTTACAGGACAGAGAAGTAAACTTCATTCTAAATCAGTGTTTTTATTTGCAAAACAGGACTATTATTGATAAACTACATCTAATGATAACGAAGCTCACCTAACCTAACCTGTTTTCCAGTAAACCTGCTACTGAGAGTTCTTTTAAAAAGAAAATTTCCTAGAAGAAAAACAGCATTTATAAAGTACAAAGTAAAGAATTAGGTCTAATCAGGTGTACTGTATATGTATCCTTCTCTCTTCAATAAGCAGATGCCTTCATTTTTAGCTAGATTCATGGTCATCAGGAATAAATACTACATCTCCCAGTTTTCCATGAGTTAGATGAGGCCATGCTCTGGCTAAGTTCTGGCTGATGAGATGTGAGCAGAAGTGACCGTGCTACTTCTGGGGACTGTATTTCCTTTGTCCAGATAGCTGGAATGCAGACACGCTGACCAAACATCTCGGAACGCTGTGAGGGTAACAGTCTAGGATGGCAAAGCAACATGACCGAAGGACCTTTGTTCCAGTTACTATGGCTGTGTAACAAACCATTCCAAAACTTAACTGGGTAAAATCACCATTTCATTATGCTCATGAATTCTATGGGTCTGAAATTCAAAACCAGTCCAAGGGGATATCTTGTCTTTGTTCCACAATGTCTGAACCTCACCTGGTAAAACTCAACAGATAAAATGGCTGGTATTAGGAGGCAAGAATCATTTGGCAGCATCTTCACGTCTGGTGGTTGATGCTAGCTGTGGGGACCTCGTTTGGGGTAGTCAGCCAGACCGCTCACAGATGACCTGTACACTTGTCTCACAAAATAGTGACCTCAGGGTAGTCAAACTGCTTTCCTAGTAATTCAGGGCTCCAAAAGCAAGTGTTCTGGAGAACAAGCCAGAAGCTGTATCACCTTTTCTGACCTAACTCGGGGAAGTTAGGTAGCATCATTAACCCACATTCTGCTGGTTACAGGTAAGTCAACCAGAGAGAAGCTTCAGAGAATCTAACAGTTTTACAAGCTAACAGTTTACAAGCATCCAGATCAAGACGAGAAAAGATTCTACAGCCTTTTGAAGGGAAAAGCAGCTAAGTAACTAAAGACGTTTAAAAACCACCATGGTCAGGGTCCCTGAGCATCATATTAGCCCTGACCACCTCACAGAGCTGAGCGGCATACCATCCTGGACTCTCTACCTCTACTGTTACCTAAGTGGAAATAAAAGTGATCATTTTTAAGCCACTGTTTTGTGGATTTCTACAGTAAATTTTTAAAAGAATACTATGAACCCCAATATTCAGCAATAGATCTTCAAACACAAGTAGCAATAATGTCTGTCTCAAAAAACTGATTTTATAACTACTAGAATGAACTTGTAGTCATAATTTATTTTATATTATCAGCTGCTGGCGTATTTTCTTCAGTCAACATTATTAACAAATACCAGAAACCCCTAATACACTACAATCCTTTTATCATTTGCATGCTGCCAATTTCCCTTCCTGGTTTGATGCATTGTGGGGTTTCTGAGCCCAGACAATAAAGATGCTGACACAGCCAAGAAACCGTAGCCTGAAAGACAATGAGTTCCAGATGCGCGGCGCAGATGTGACTAAAAGGGCCCTAATGCCTCTGATATCACAGCTACTCTCCCCAAAACCCTATTCTAGGCCAAGTAAAGCACTCCTTCCACCTGCCCTTCTTGTCATGCATTTATAAGTCAGCAAAGAGAAGCTTTAGAGGATCTAAGAGTTTTACAGGAGCATTTCATATTCTAATCATTTGCTATACACCGGATATAGCATTATCCTTTTATTTTTTTTAATTAACAAAAAATGGGATTTCCACCTCCTCAAATCCACTCAAAAGAAGCATGTAAAAGGATCACTGGTTCCTTCATTCCCCTCAAAACAAAAAGAAAATAAACTTTGAGAGTATACTAATTAATTTAAAAAAAAAACCTGTGCAAGTCTTATCATTTCAAAATACATTTAAAACCACATATTACTCATGGTCTCAGGGTCCGGGGATCGAGCCCCATGTCAGGCTCTCTGTTCAGCGGGGAGCCTGCTTTCTCTCTCTCTCTCTGCCTGCATCTCTGCCTACTTGCCATCACTGTCTATCAAATAAATAAACAAAATCTTAAAAAAAAAACACATACTATTTTGAAATAGCTACATAGAGGAAAACATTTTGATATCAAAATCTATGAATGTAGAATTCAGAAAAATAAAGTCTTTTGAAACAGACTAAGTTAAAATCAAGTCCCACAACTTAACCAGCTGTGTGACCTCATGGAAATTACTTACCCTCCCTGAGCCTCAGTCACAAAAGTCTATAAAATGGAGCCAACTGCCAAGAAACACCACAAGGATTAAACAGTGCCTGGCACAAAGCAGATATTCAGTGTGTGTTAGATCCGCTTGATTCGGGGACTAACCTAACTCACTAACTGACCATGCATACCACCTACTGTCTCCACATTCCTTTCCAACTCACATTCTGTCTCACAATCAAAAGATGGTAAAAGACTGTGTAGGGCTTCAGTGAACAGAAAATGCAGACATGGACTAAGAGAGAAAAACCACAGATCCCCTTTGCTAGAATGGCACCATGACTAGAGCATTTCTGTGCTGCTGGTGCTGGATGACACAGACTACATCCCCAAGAGAAGGATGACAAATTTGTGTTCTCTATACAATCTTTGTCAGTCCCAGGCAGGACCAACGGAACACTGTTTCATCTGGACACGGGCATGGTCCCTAGCAGGTCCTTGTCAGGGCTGTCCATTGGAGCAGACCGGGGACAGCATAGCAGCCAGCAATGCGAGCAGCGTTTCTTCCAACAGGGCTTGGGGTTCATCTTTCTCACAGGTTTCCACCTATATTTAGCAAGTGATATTAAGAGTTATTTGTGGTTTATGAAACATATGTCTATTACCTATTTAAAGGAGACTTCACCTGCAACATGGATCCTACAACATGGATATATTTAGCTGCATAGGAAAGGTCTGAACATCACTTGTTTAGAGAAGCTTATATTACAGAAAAAGTCTAAAAAGATGTTGAGAAAAACAGAATAAACTGCCATATATCCATCACAGAACTAAAACAATCATCAGCTCACAGACAGCCTTGGTCTATCGATATCCATCTGTAGATCTATAACCCACTCCTTCCTGCCATGAATTATTTTGAAGTATCTCTCATACAGTGTATCATGTCATCCATGAATATTTCAGCATGTGCCTCAAACAGTAAAATCTTCCTTCATATATCATGAAATAAAGAGTTTAGATTTCCCCCAGGAATCTATTAATTTCTTTTCATGACTTCTTTATTTGATGTAGGATCTCAATGAGTTAAATACATTGCCGCGGCCAGGACACTAGGGTGGTTCAGTCCCATAAGTGGCTGACTCTTGGTTTTGGCTCAGGTCATGATCTCGCATGGAGCCCCACATGGGGCTTCCTGCTCAGCAGGTAGTCTGCTTCTCCCTCTGCCTGCTGCTCCCTCTGCTTGTGCTCAATAATTTAATTAATTAATGAATTAATTTTTTTTAAAAAGGAAAAAAAGTATTTCATGGCTATTACTCTAAATGGCTCAACCAGAAAAGCTACCATTACTGGCTTTGAATCTCTAAAGTAGTTAGAGAAGATGAAGGAAAAGATGACAATAAGGAAGCCAGAAGCCACTGCAAGAGAGGTCACACTAGCCCCCAGCCATCCTTCTGGCTCAGTATCTAGAAGGAAGTGGAAAATGCCTAAAGGCTAGAGCCTTGACTATTCCCTTCGATTGTGATAGAATGGGTTTCAAAAGAAACTTTATTCTCACAGAAGAACTCAAATGAATAGTAATTCGGAAACTTTAAACCTAAAAACTTTAAATCAAAATGCACCTCATAGACACTCTGAATGTAAACATAGCAGAAATAGAATTCAAATACAGATTAATCCAAAATCTACCTACCAGGTAAATAAATGCCAGTATAATACAAACTACTAACTACCTTTTTAAGGAAAAAAAAAAAAAAAAGAATCAGTTATAATGATACCAAGATGACTAATGAAGTCACAAGCAGGTTCTACAAACAGGGAGCATCACATCAGATGTCACCCATCAGTCAGGCCCTTCCTGGATCCTTGGTCTTTCCATCACATTAACAGTCTTTCACTGAAGGACCAACCCTTATAAGAAGCCACAGTGATAACAGCGGGGTCTTCAGAACCAATCTGCTGCCTTTCCCATAGAAAACAAAGGTAGAAGAAATAAAGACATAAGCCAGTTATATAATATCACAGATTACAGGATTCCATTTATTTGAATGTCCAGAAAAGGCAAATCCATAAGGACAGAAATTATATTAGTGGTTGCCTAGGGCCAGGGCAAAGAGGGAATATAGGGAGTATGCGCTAAGGGGTACAGGGTTTCTTTCCAAGCTGATAAAAATATTCTGAATTTGATTTGGTTGCACAATTCTGTGAATACTCTAAAAATCCACTTTAAAGGGATAAGTTGCATAGTATGTGAATTATATCTCAATAAAGCTATTACCAAAAAAATAAATAAATAAAAGAACTACAGGGTAGTTACTTCTCTACAAACATGTTCCTTACAGAAATTAAGATACGGAATAATCATGGTTAAAATGAGATTTATGACTACAGAAAGATGATACTTCCAAATAAGACGGCAGAGAAAGGACTTATTGATGAGTTCAGTACATACAGGAAAGCTAACTCTGTCCTAATTTCTCATAAAGGAAAAGTGACAGACTCTCGTTTTTAAAACATGGTAGGGCTACCTGGGTGGCTCTGTGAGTTGAGCAGCTGAGTCTTGACTTTGGCTCAGGTTATGATCTCCGATAGTGGGACTGAGCCCCATATCAGGCTCCTCACTCAGCGCAGAGTCTGCTTGGGATTTTCTCTCTCTCCCTATCCCTCCGCCATTCCCCAGATGTGCTCACAGGCACTCACTCTCACTCTCTCTAAAATAAATAAATATTTTTAAAAATAATAAGGGGCGCCTGAGTGGCTAAGTGGGTTAAGCCTCTGCCTTCAGCTCAGGTCATGGTCTCAGGGTCCTGGAATCAACTCCATCAGGCTCTCTGCTCAGGAGGGAACCTGCTTTCCCCTTTCTCTCTGCCTACTTGTGATCTCTCTCTCTCTGTCAAATAAATAAATAAAGTCTTTAAAATAATAGTAATAATAATGATGATAAATTTTTCTAAATAACACTGTAAAACAGTTGCACAACTATTTTCTCCTTATGTCTTTTTTTTAACCTCTTACATATTTTTTAGGTCAAAACAAAAAAAAGTTTTCTTTTTCTTGATTAGTTTATTGTATTCTTTCAACAAGCACTATTTTGGGGTGTCTGGGGGGCTCAGATGGTTAAGCATCTGCCTTCAGCTCATGTCATGGTCCCAGGGTTCTGGGATCAAGCCCTGCACTGGGTTCCTTGCTCAATGGGGAGCCTGCTTCTCCGTCTACTGCTCCCCCTGCTTGTGCTCTCTCACTCTTTGTTAAATTAATAAATATAATCTAAAAAAAAAATAACAGTTATTTTAACACCCTCTATGTACTGTATCATGGTTAAGACGAATTAATGAAAACATCACCTTTAGAGAAAATAGTTTCTCCTTGTTTATCCTTACAGATTTGGCATCTGTGGCCATATGTTCTAATTTTCTCCTTAAATATGCCAGGCATATTCACATAAACATTAATTCATGCCTCATTTTTCTGATCATTTGCCTAATATGTTAAAGGGCATCTTCTCTCTGCCTAAATCAAGTCAACATGTCCTAGCTTTTCTCTATGATCAATTAATTGAGAAAGAGAGAAAGGGGGAGAGAGAGGCAGAAAGCAAAGGGTTTGTCTTGCAAACTACCACTGACCTCCTGGTCTGACCTAACAAGGAACTCCAATGCTTTATCACCTATATTTTTTACCTTCAAAAATATGTACTCAGATTAAGTACACAGATAGTTGAAGGTATGGAAATATTTTTGTATCCAGCATGGAAGCTCCCCTCGTATGTAGCCAAACAGCACAAATATATAGGTTAATAATAATCCAACCTAACAGTAGTTACAGTTGCGGAAGTCTCAGGCCAAAATCTCACTACCCGCTCCTGATCACCAAACCTTCTGCCAGCGTGTGTGTGTGCAAGCTCACGTGCCACACACATAGTCCCAGATGCCTCGAGAAATAGATACCTGGGCCGCTGGTCCACTCCTACCTGGGCAGGAGCCTCTGAACATCACTGCCCAGTTTTCCTGCGCTCTCCAGTGGCAAAACTGAAAAATGCAAGTCACCAAACCGCAAAGCAACAAGCAGTTTCCAAGACTATTTTTGGTCAAACCACTCTAACAGCAGCTAACATTTGCCGTTCTGTTTGGCTGGCAGCCTATTCTTCTACCTCCTTTGGTCACTGTCAATATTCTGTAACTTCTAGTGTACCATTCACATGCTGCTTGGCCTTAGATGTTGAATTTGCACTAGTGAGACCCCACCCCCACCACCCACTAAGCTGCAAAGTCAGGTCCCTGTTTATAAGTCCAGCTACCTCACTACTCGTGCTACTATATGGGAGCAATGACCCTGTTTAATTTACCTCTGTATTCCCAGCAACCAGCAACTGCCTCGCAGAGAGAGGATATTCAAATACTTATGTAAAGAAGGAAGGAAGTTAGGAACAGTGTCAAAAGGGGGGCAGGCAAAGGACCCGGCAAATCTGTATATGGCTGCCTGCGACTAGCCGGCTCTAGGAACATGGATAGTGTATTCACTGGGCCCAGTTTCATCACCTGTAAGATCACCGGACTACAGCCTATGACCTCTAAGACTCTGTGACCCATACATTCTACTATTTTACTGTCTTATATGAATGATCATCATGCTAGTGAAGGTCACCACAAGAAATACCCACTTTCAATGAAATTCTTAAAAGCAAAGCTTCTACCTCCTCTGCTATTTTCACATCTCTGTGGATACCATTTCCCCCCAACTTTATGTTTCAAAATATTTTTAGTTTCACCATAAGTGTAGACATAGAAATCAGTAATTTAGAACTTGCATTATCTTCAAATTATGAATTTCATAAGAATTATGGTAGATTATTTATAGAATTATGGTTAAGAAGTCACTGCAGGAAGTTGTTAGGTAGGAACTAGAACTACCCACAAAAGGAACAAATTCTGACCAACCATTTGCTAGAAATAACATAGGAAACATATGCATGCCAGGACATCATAATGGGGAAGTTTACAGAATAAATATACGTGCAGAAGTCAAGACATGCAAGATTGATCTCCGGTCTGAGTCTTAAGACGGAGATAATGAGAGGCAGCAGAAACCAATCTGCAGAGACTGGGCCTATGGGGATAGTGGAGAAATATGAATTATAACATCTGACAGAGAGCTTAGGACCACCAGGCAAACCCAAGTTAAAGAATTACTAGTGTCAGGGAATCTGGGTGGTTCAGTGCATAAAGCGTCTGCCTTAAGCACAGGTCATGATCCCAGGGTCCTAGAATGGAGTTTTCTGTCAGGCTTCAAGCTCAGCAGGGAGCCTGTTTCTCCCTCTCCCTCTGCCTCTTTTCTGGCTTATGCTCCCATTCTCTCTCTCAAATAAATAAATAAAATCTTTAAAACAAAACAAAACAAAAACAGAAGAATTACTAGTGTCTGGGAGAAGCCTCCAAAGATTTGAGTGAGACTTTAATTCTTAGTTCCTGACAACTACCAGCGGCAAACTTTTCAGGAGTGGAGCCACGACAGCCTCCTCTTCAATATTCCTGAGGAGGAAAAAGCCATCAGTTCCTTCAAAAATCACTTACACTCTAAACATTCTAAAAACACCTGAATAGCATTTCCTCTCAAGACTTGCCAAGTTTGATTTGGGGTTCGTTGTGTTTACATGAATTGTATGTGGGCAAAGAAAATCTGAGCAAAACTATTTATCTTACTCAACTAGGCACAGGCACAACTTAGCATTCTTACACTACAATTTCATGGGACCAAAACCCCAATCCATCTATGCTCGCTGTGACAACTGAACCTCATTTCCCAAAACATGGCTGCACATTTTGTTAAAACTTAACTGCGTGAGCCTTTAAGTCAGAAACAACTTAATACAGGGGTACCTGGGTGGCTCAGTCAGTTAAGCATCTGCCTTCGGCTCAGGTCATGATCCTAGGGTCCTGGGATGGAGTCCCACATTGGGCTCCCTGCTCAACAGAGAATCTGCTTTCCCCTCTCTCCCTGCTCATGCTCTCTCTAGCTATCTCTCTCTCTCAAGTAAATTAAAACAAACTAATACAATTTCTGTGTTAAGTATGAAAAGCATTTTCTTCTAAAAATTGCATGGTTCTCATTACCGTCATGTTTTGTGACATTACCACATCACAAATGTCACTCACTCACGGACAATGTCTCTTACAATCATCCTTTCCACAAACACTTACTGACCACCTACTATGTGACAGGTACCAACCAGGCCAGATACTGGGATACAAAAGTGGGTAAAAAATATCTATCTGGCTTTGAAATCCTGGCTGTCATGTTATTTAGAAAGACACTGCCAGCTTTCTAAAGCTTGCAGTCTCTCATCTCAGACACAGAAGGCCTTTCCCTGTAATTGTTGTAGTACCTTTAATAGTCCAGATTATATAAGGAAATCCCAATTCTCTTAATCAAGAAATACAAGTGACTGTTCGTGTTTTATAAATCCACTGAGTCAGGGGTTATTCTTCCATTTTGACTTGGGTGATTACCTTAAGTGACTCATAAATACCACGGTAAGGAAAATCTATTATTACCACAACAGCTGTACCTTGTCAGGAATCAGTAAATTTTCTCAAACGTCATCTTGGTTCGGTTTCAATTTTGACTTTATCTTCTAAGTTCACAAGTTTGAGAATCAGGTAAGATCAAATAAATAGGCACCTAGTGTCCTTTCACACAACTAATGCCCTATTAGTCACCAAATCATTCATTCATTCATTCATTCATTCATTCATTGTTGAAAATTATTATTTACTGAAAACCTATTGTATTTTATGATCTGGAGACACAAAGAGCCCTACCATCTGGAACTAAATTGCAGCAGAAAAAGAGAGACAATGAGCAATGACAATAAACATAACCAAGTAAGTGCATATATCAGATGGTAAAAGTGGTGATGGTTCTAAACCAAGTACAGCAGTCAAAAGAGATTAAGAGTGTACAGGATCTGAGGGAAGAGGGAAGGGAGTTCAAGTTCAAATAAAATGACCTGAAAGTCCTCATTGGGAAGATGACATTTAAATAAGCCTTAACTTTTTTTTTATTATTATATTATGTCTGTCACCATATAGTAGTACTTCATTAGTTTTTGATTTGTGTTCCATGAGTCACTGTTTGTGCATAACACCCAGTGCTCCATGCAATACATGCCCTCCTTAATACCCATCACCAAGCTAACCCATCCCCCTACCACCCTCTCCTCTAAAACCCTCAGTGTGTTTCCCAGAGTCCATATTCTCTCATGGTCCATCTCCCCCTCTGATTACCCCTCTTCATTTTTCCCTTCCTTTTCCTAATATCCTCTATGTTATCCCTTATGTTCCACATATAAGTGAAACCATATAATAATTGTCTTTCTCTACTTGACTTATTTCACTTAGCATAATCCCCTCAGTCCCATCAATGTCAATGCAAATGGTGGGTATTGATCCTTTCTGAAGGCTGATATATTGGGGGATGGGGGGGTTAACTGGGTGATGGTCATTGGAGAGGGTATGTGTTGTATTGAGCACTGGGTATTATATAAGCCTGATGAATCACAGACCTGTACCCCTGAAACAAATAATACATTGTATGTTAGTTTTTAAAAAGTCATTCATCCAATTAAAAAAAAAAAAAAAAAAACAAGAATGAAAATAAATAAATAAATAAATAAATAGGCCTTGAAAGGGATGGAGTTGGACAGGCAGATATCTGGGAGAAATGACATTCAAGGTAGAGGCAATAGCCACCACAAAGGCCCTATACCAAGTGTGCCTGGTATATTCAAGTAAGACCAAGGAGGCCACTGTGTCTAGAAGGACAAGACTGAGAGGGGAGAGCATTAAGAGAGAAAGTCAGAGAGGTAACAGAAAAGCTGAGTACTGAAGGACTATGTAAGTCATTTCAAGGACCTTCAGTTTGACTCCTACTAAAATGAAAAGCCCCTAGAGGGATGTTGGAAGAAGAGTAACAGATCTGACTTAGTTTTAAAAGATCCCTATAGCTTTTATACTGGGGGGAAAAAAAGATTTCCAAGACAGAATATTCACCAATTGCTTATTCCCTGAGGCATAAAATATTAATCCCATTCAGAATAGCCAACACTGAAGAATAACAAAGTCAGAGGACTGACATTATTCAACTTCAAGATTCACTACAAAGCTACAGTAATCAAGACAGTGTGGTATTGGCAAAAGAACAGAGAAAGAGATCAATGGAAAATAGTAGAGAGCCTAGAAATAGACCAACACAAATATAGCCAAATGATCTTGACAAAGAAGCAAAGGCAATTCAACAGAGAAAGGATAATCTTTTCAACAAATGGTGCTGGAACAACTGGACATTCACATGTAAAACAAAATGAACCTACGCACAGGCCTTTCACAGAAATTAACTCAAAATAGATCACAGAGTGAAATATAAATAATATACCTATAAAATTTCTGCAAGATAACACAGGAAAAAATCTAGGCGACCTTGTATTTGATGATGACTTTTTAAATACAATAGCAGTAACAGAATCCTTTGAAGATAAGTGATAAATTGGACTCCACTTAAATTTAAAACTTCTGCTCAGGAAATGAAAACACGAACCAGAGATTGAGAGAAAATACTTGCAGAACACAGATCTGAAAAAGGACTACTATCCAAACTATACAAAGAACACATAAAACTCAGCAATAAGGAAACAACCTAACTGAAAGTGGGCAAAAGATCTGAATAGACACCTCATCAAAGAAGATTAACAAAAGGCAGCTAAGCATATGAAAAGATGTTCCACATCGCATGTCATTAGGGAGCTTCACAGTGAAAACAACAATGATGCCTAAATGGCTAAAATCCAAAACAACTGACAACATCAAATGCTGACAAGGATGTGGAGCAACAGAAACCCTCATTCATTGCCGAGAGACATGCAAAATAGTAAAGCCACTCTGGAAGTCAGTTGAGCAGTTTCTTACAAAGCTAAACACAGACTTGCCATCCAATCCATTAACACCCTCATAGATGGTTTACTCAAATGAGCTGAAAACTTCTGTCCACACAGCAAACTGCAAATGGATGTTTATAGCAGCTTTTACTCATAATTGACAAAAATGGGAGGCAACTAAGATGTACTTTAATAGATGAAGGAATGAACAATTCATACAATGGAATATTCAGCAATAATAAAAAATGGGTTAAGAGGGTATAAATTCATTTTTTAATTTTTTAAATGTTAACAAAATATTAAGAAAAACAAAATATGAGCTAGTAAGACATAAAAAGATATGGAGGAAACTTAATGACATACTGCTAAGCAAAAAAGCTAGTCTGAAAAGGCTATATATACTGTATGATTCCAAGTATGAGACACTTTGGAAAAGGCAAAACTGCAGTGACAGAAAAAGATCAGTAGTTTTCAGGAGGCATAGAGAAGGGAGGAAGAGAGGGATAATCAAGTGGATCAGAGTATTTTTAGAGCAGTGAAGTTCATCTGTATGATACTGTAAAGGCAGTTATTAAACATTACGCATTTGTCAAAAACCAAAGAACTGTACAATACCCCATGCACAACTGTAGAACAACACTAGAGTTTAACTATGGGTTTTAGTTAATAATAATGTATCAATATTGGTTCATCAATTATAATCAATGTAGCACACTAAGGCAAAATGTTAATTTAACAAGAAGAGAAACTATGAGAGAGAAGGGGTATATGGGAACTCTTTGTACTTTATGCCCAATAATTTGTAAACTTAAAACTGTTCTAAAAGTCTATTCATAAGAAATGTTTTCCTATCCTCAAAGTCCTTATTGTCATTACTTTATTGCACATATTCCTGACCACTTCCAAAATAGAGTTAAGATGACACATAGAAAATGAAAAGTATGAGTAGAAATAAAATATCAAAAACTATGTGTAAGAAAAACAATACAACTATACCAAAAACTTAAGCTAGAGTTACTTTCAATATTCCTTTGAAAAGTAACTCTAGCTTAAGTTTTTGGTATAGTTGTAATCTTCTCCATCAATATCCATTATATTCTCTCACTGCCTTGTGAATCTGCCCTTTACACAGCACCTACCCCAATCATAATTTACAGATATCATCTTCTCAGTGTCTGCCCTCATATGAGATTCCTCAAAAGCTGATAAAGAAGGTGAGAAATGCAACAGTAACCAGGCAGCTATAAATTTGATAAAGAAACTGAGGGTCAGAGAAGTTAAATGAAAGGTCCCAGCTTAAAAGTGACATAGCCAGGATTTCAAAACCTGACTGTCTGACTTCAAGGCCTCATGTTCTTGTCGCTACACCATAAAGTACGATATATTTTTTGTACTGTACATTATCGTCAGGCTGTCAAATGTAATGATTCAATAATATAATTCAGTGGTTCAGCTGGAAATCTGCCTAACTTACTCAAAAAGATCACAATTGCTCCTAATTGCAAACCCTGTTTAGAGATTAAAACCCAGAGTGAGAGCTCTATTTCATTCTACACATGTGCCCAGAGATGGGGGCTCGGGTCCGCTGCTCATAGAACATAACTCTGCCATGCTCACTTTGAGTCCTGCAAAGTAATAAGGGTTTCAAAAGATGAACTAAACTCTTCCCCAGACTTGTTTTTGCTACACCCTTAACATGTGACTCACAATAGAACCTGCTGCCTTTACAAATGTAAAAAAATACCACCCAGGAAACTAAATTATCAAGGCGTAAGGTAGGAGTTGGAGGGAAAAAAAAGCTCTATTTATAAAAATATCTCTTCTGGACAATTTATACACAGGTCTTACAGCTACCACATCCTAAAATAGCTTATCATTTAAAATAACTCTGACCATACAATTATCAGGAGATATCTTAACTACATTCCTGTTAGATAATAGAAACTGTCCAAAGGGGAAAAGAATTATAAACATTACCTAAGAAAACTGGGTATTAACTTCAGAAGTTCATAAATTCTTTTACACAGGGCCCCCAATTTAGGCTAATGCTAATCCTCACATTGGTATGTGACTAAAATTGTCTGCAAAGAGCAGTTGTCCAACTGACATTCTGGCTCTGTCTGTAATGTAATAGCTAAAGAATGTGGTGTCATTTAAGGAGACACTATAATTTTCTGTATTGAATTAGAGTATTAAAATGTTTCTAAAGCATTAAACAATAAAAAATTATTACTTCTAACAATTCTAAATGCACAAATAATCACAAAACAAGCACAAAAACATGGATCAAAACAGTCAGGTATATGTTTTGGTTTTGAGTACTTATGGGCAAAATGCTAAGATTCTATTTTCCTACCCCCAAAATTAGAAATATCTGCATACTATTTTCCATGAACACAAACTGCACATACCAATCACACCTACAGGACATAACTGCAACAAGTAAATAGGAGTCATTAATAGTTTGGATCACAGGTCCCTTTAAGAACCTGGTAATATGGCAATACACAGACCTGTACCCCTGGGGCTAATGATACATTATACATTAATTTAAAAATTTTTAAATTAAAAAAAAAAGAACCTGATAATACCCGTGGAATTTCTTCCAAATGCACACAGTACGTGTATATGAAGGCAAAATTTTACCTACAAATGTAGGGAGTACCTAACTTTCAACCTCAGTTTAAAAACTTCTAACACGGAGAAAAATCCCACTGCAAGATTGCTAGACTTGCACAATGGCTTGTGAGACACTGGGATAGTGACTTCTATGCAAAGTGCTAATACTGCAGTAAGAAAAGAAAACATTCATAGTGCTGCCAACAAAATTCACTCTGCAAGAGAAACCACCATGAAAATAGTGAAGACTTACACCCTACCCTGTGGGGCCCAGGCTGTTTTAAACGTTAAGACTCAGTAACACGAAGAAAGCTAACCTACCAAAATCTCAATTTTTAAAGTAGGCATAATTTTAGACTTTCTAAAGAGAATTTGTTACATAAGCCTTTATCATTTGGTAAAAACAAATGTCAAAGTTATGCAATAAAAAATACAGAGCAGGGGCACCCAGGTGGCTCAGTAAGTTAAGCCTCCACTCTCAACTTTGGCTGAGGTCACGATCTCAGGATCCTGAGATCAAGCCCCCTGTCAGGCTCCAAATTCAGCGGGGAGTCTGCAGGATATTCTCTCTCTCCTCTCTCCCTCTGCCCCACCCCTGCACTCTCTCTCTAAATAAATAAATCTTTAAGAAAAATACAGAGAAAATTTTCTTTTTTTTTTAAGATTGTATTTATTTATTTGACACACAGAGAGAGAAATCACAAGTAGGCAGAGAGGCAGGCAGAGAGAGAGGGGGAAGCAGGCTTTCTGCCGAGCAGAAAGCCCCATGCGGGACTCGATCCCAGGACCTTGAGATCATGACCTGAGTCGAAGGCAGAGGCCCAACCCACTGAGCTACCCAGGTGCCCCCAGAGCAAATTTTCAATAGAACATCTGAATTATTTCATGTGATAGAAAATAAGAATAAAAAATACATAAGTTACTTATTAGCTAAACCAGGAGAAGAAGTTTCTGACATTTTTACTGCAGTGATACTCTCTGTAGTACAGAAGTACAGGGCAGGATCCTGAGCAGCAGAAATAGTACTCCAGTACTCCATGAGGAGTTGAGTATCTTCAACCCATTCCTTGAACTGCAACTGATTAGCCATGGGACTCTGATCAAGGCATTACCTTTGAGCATCTCATTTTTTTAGGAGAAAACTGTAAAATTAAGGGAACAAACTATATGGTCTTTAACAATCTTAATTATACTTGATTATATATACTCTGAATTTATAAGTCTATTCAAAGTAAACAATGAGTCAGGGCCAATTAGGACAGAAGCAATTACAGTTATAGGCTGCCCTAAAATAACATTTCATGTATGAAGTAGGTCCCTCAGAAAGGCTGGCCCAAAGTTAGGTCCCTCAGAGCCACTGTGGTAACCAGCCTCCAGGATGCCCCCTGATAATCCACACCTTCTGTTATTCACACCCTTATGTATCTCGTCTGTACAAAGATGCAAGGATGTATCTCCCTGTACCAGCATTATCTGTGTGACCAAATGCATATGGCAGAAACAATATGTCATTTCCAAGACTGGTCATAAACTAGGGAGTCTTCCTCTTGGGTGCCCACGCTCTCCCCCTTGCTCTTAGATCTCTGGCTCTGAGGAAAACAAGCAGCCATGTTGTGAGCATGTTGTGGCTTCTGGCCAAAAGCAAGCAAAGAACAGAAGCCAAAAAGGGCGTGCATGTGAGAGCCTAGAAGCAGATTCTCTCCAGCACCTATTGAGCCTTGAGATGACTACAACAGTTTGTCTGCCACCTGCTGGGAGACCCTGGGCCAGAAACACCCAGCAAAGCCATTCCTCGATTCCTGACCTCAGGAATTATGTGACAGTAACATTTGTTGTTTTAAACTACTAGGTTTTGGGGTAAACTGCTCTAGAGCTACAGAAAACTACTATAGTATTCTTTTATTCTTTGAGCCTCCTAGCCCTTATATGTGATGGGTCACCATTTATTTATTCTTCTTTCACCCTTTTATATAATCAACCCCCATACATTTACTTTTCTCTCTCTTCTACAACCATCCAGATGTGGATCCCTTATATCTTACTATTACAAACATCATAAAAGCCTATACACCTATACCTATACACTATATATATATATATATAGTATGTGTGTATATATATATATATATACACACACACTATACACTAATGCCTACGGTTTATACACCTCTGAATCAGGGATCCCACATTTCAATATAAACAAGAGACATTCAGACAATGTCAATGAAATAGAGTGGACCAATTATGAGGTAATAGAGATGTGGGAAATAGTGGATGTTAGGATGTATGAGTCTTCTCAAGGAGGCAGTCTTCCACTCAGCTCCTGCCAACCATTGCCATTTGAGGATGTGGGCCCAGTGTTACAAAATGGCCTCTTTTTTTTTTCATGAGAGGCCTAAACTCTGGATTTTTAAGTGAAATTTCCCAATTCTGAAATAGTGATTTAAAAATTTTACTATAGTACATGGGTTAAAACATACCTATAATCTGGATTCAGCCTGTGAACCACCAATTTCCAACTTCTACTCTAGATTTACCTCTCTAGAATTTCTCTTTGATCTTGGTTCCCCTGCTCAAAACCTCCAATGGACACCCATTTGGTTGAGACCAAACTATTTAACCTGGCATTTACATACCTCTTCAATAAGACGGCCACCTACCTTTCCAGCCTTTTGGCTCTATTAAAATACTCTATGACAATGACTAGCCTAGCCAATACCCTCAGGAAAAGCCTTGGATGTCCCACTCATGATATTCCAGTCAACTGCCCCATCCACACTTTATGCATATCATAAAATCAAACCAAACGTCATTTCCTCTGGTGAAGCTGTTCTTATTGCTATGCCATCCTCTGAAGTCCTGCAACAAGGAACTCTCAAAATATCCATTTACTTGTTAGTTACATATCAATTCAGTGACTCTTTTACTATGATTGAGAATATTTATTTAAACTTGATGTATTTACTTAGCTTTCCAACATTTATACTGCCCACTAACTATTTTGTAATGCTCTGTGATACCCTGAATTCAGCTAACTCAAAAACTGTATGTAACACCAGGAAGCCATCATTTACTGTACTCTGTTCTCAAGATCAGGCAAAGGTGAGATTTAATCCCTGACTTCAAGGAGTTTACAGATTCTTGGGAAAGCAAGGCGCAAACAGTTTCCATTGTACAGTGTGATAAGCAATGAGTGGAAAAAGAAGCAATAGTAACTGAGCTGTTCCACAAAGGACAGAAAGAACTACAGGGACTAGGTTATATCTGAGCCAGACTAGGAAGACTAAGTGGTTCGCCAGAGTGAAGAACCTCTCTCAACCCTCTTTAACCAAGAAGGGTCCTCTAAATGACTCTGGTCGTCACTGGAACCATGCATAACAGCATTCACCACCAACATAATCTGAAACTGCTTTGTTTATTTAACCTTACATGTCTCACCTCAAAGTAGAAGTGTGGCCATCATAATTATGCACAGAATGGGTGCCCATTAGTATTTCATTTATGAACTGAAAACAGGGATAAAGCTTTGTAAGATATGTTTCCAAAATAGCTGCATTACTCTTAAAAACAGAGGACAATGGCGCAGTCAGTTAAGTGTCCAGCTCCTGGTTTTGGCTCAGGTCATGATCCTGGGGTCATGAGACTGGACCCCATGTCAGGTTCTACACTCAGTGCAGAGTCTGCTTGAGATTCTCTCTCCCTCTTTCTCTGCCCCTGCACTCCCTTCTCTAAAATAAATAAATAAATCTTTTTTAAAAAATAGATGACAAAATATTTCAAAGGACCAGTGCTCAGATCTTGGCCTCTAATACCAGTCTCTGATCAAAGGAACCAAGGCTCTTTGGAGAAATGGCTGATTCTAGGGCTGGGGAAAGGAACATGCAAAAGGAGCCTGGAACATTGTGTAATGTCAGAAGAGTAAGGAAGTGTTCAAAAAAGCAAGGCGGGAGTGGGGGGCATGTCAAAGACTCACAGGAACCAATCTGAAAGAGCTCTTAATGGCCAGTGCTGGAATAACTGGAACAACAAAACAAATAACATAGTATTGGATTATAACCCAACGTATAAACTAAATATTCCCAAGTCTATACTAATATAAATGACTGAAGGAATAAAAGATAAATGGGGGAGAAGAGACAAACTTCCTGCACAGAAGTACCCCAAACAATTGATGTAGATACTCCCCTCTCTAGGATGTTAAGCTTAACTCATCATCCCTTGGGCATGGGCTGCACTTAGTAACTTGCTTCCAATGAACAGAGTATGGAAAGATGAAGGAAGGAAGAAACCTGGCAAACACAACCTCAGTGAGGTACTCAAGGTTAACACACAGTAAACCAAGTTGAAAGTGTGTGCCCTTGAGATGATGGGTTAAGAATGGCCCTTCACCTCTCTGGTCCTTTTTGCAAAAACCTATAATTCCAGTCTGACTATGTGAAAGACATCAGACAAACCCAAACTGTAGGATATTCTAAAAAATACCCAAACAGCATTCCTCCAACTGTCAAGGTCATCAAAAACACATAAAGACCAAAGGAAACTAATGAAACAAGACAACCAATTGTACTGTGTTATCCTGGATGGGATCCTGGAATGGAAAAAAAGATATTAAGGAAAAACTAATGAAATCCAAGTCAAATATGGAGTTTAATTAAAGGTACTATGTACCACTGTCAATTAGCTGTGCAAATGTATATACTAAAGTAAGAAGTTAACAACAGAGAAGACAGGGCACAAGGTATTCAGGAACTATTTATACTATCTTGCAACTTTCCTACAAATTAAAAACTTTTTAAAGGTTCAATTAAAATTCTTAAAAATTTCAAGGGGGTTCCATATTTTGAAAAATGTTCTTAGTAAAAACAAGATGACTCTGGACCCAAGCTTTATGCTAAAAACATTTTTTAAACAGACAGGTACTATACCAAAATTATTTGTTTTTATTTTTTAGATCTTAAAAAAAAATTCCTGCTCACCAAAACTCCCTTATCACATCTAGAGATTTTATTGGGTATAGCATTACAAAACAAACTGTGTACTTAAAAGCCACAGTCAGATCAAGACTTGAAGGTCTTCTACAATCCAAGGAGAAAGTGCGTTTGAGGAAACAGACACTGTGACAGCTTGATTTGAAATTTTAATAATCAGAGTAGTATAGTACATATACAAATACTGTTTGGGCACCTCAGCAGAGCTCATTAGGCCTTACAAATTAATTTACTAGAAATTAAGAATGAATATTACTCATCTCTATGCCAAGACGAAAACACCTATCTTTATTGCTGACTGTTCTTTACTTAGTAGTGGTTCCTAACACTTAACTTGAACTAACCCTGGTTTCTCTATGCAAATAAAAAATGTCATGTAATTAAACTCAGAAACACAAGGAAGGACAAAGACATAAAAGACATTTATGTCTTAAGGAGATCCAACAAATCAAAAGCCCTGCTCCCTGACTAAACTCCCAAGCAATTGAGAAATGAGATAAAATGGATAAAAGAGGTAAGTTTTAAGAGAAAATAATTTAGATTGATGGATAAGATAGGAGAAGTAAGAAAGCCAATAAAAGACCAAAATGTCACTTTTATTACTAGTAAAACCTAAATTGGAGAACATTACTTACTACAAACAAGGAGGTAATGTCCAAATACTGAGCCCCATAATTAAACAGACTTGCATCCCAGTCACGGGTAGATGGTACCCTGGAGATGGGGCAGTGTGTCCCTACAAAACTTAAAACATGGTGCCATGGGTTAAGCCACCGGCAGCTTGTTCATAGGAGACAGAGGAAGAAGTAGTTGGCTGCATATGCCTGCTTTCTCTTTTCAAACTCACCAATCAGATTAAATCACTTCTACTCCCCTGAAAAGGTACAAGAAGGCATAGGTTCCTCACTAAGGGAATCTCTATCACAGAAATAATAAGCATTCCCCTCACACACAAGAAAGAGTGAAATAACCAAAGTTTATTTAGTTGCATCATATTAGGTATTATAAAAAATACTAAAAAATGCAAAAGAAAACTTAACAAAATTTAAATATGCATATTTCTTGACTTCGTTATTCCATTGTTGTACATTTATTCTATGCATGTACAAGCACAAAGCTTGAGTAAATCTAAGAAGTACTTGAATTTCAAGGAATTGGATTCCAAGGAACTTATCTCTGCCTCCCTTATGCAACACCAAGAATTATGACACAAAAATAAAACAAAATTGTCCAGGGCAGTATCACTGGTGCAGAGAATTGAGGCAGGAACATAACAAAAGGATTATAGATCTGAGAGCCTGCTGAAGCCCAAAGTCTTCTTTATTTTTTATTTTGTTCTTAACTTAATTTTCTTACACTCAAAAGAAGCCAAGTAGTATGAGCCCTTCATCTATCTATATTCCCAAATCAACATTATCATTCTAGAACGCTACCACTGTATTATAGCTGACTCTGAAAAATCACCTTCTCATCCTTGGCACCCATCTCAGAAACTGTCATACATGAGTTATAGTAGGTAAGTATGTGTGGATGTAAATTAATTTTGTAAAAACAAAACAAAACGAAACAAGAGCCTGCTTCCAGGACATGATCCATTCTCCTACCTCAAAAACTTCGATTGTGACAAGATGTAGCCTTTATAACTTTCATGTTCACCCCATTTTTTAAAGATCCCTTACATTTCATAAATGCATGCTTTCCCTACTAGCAGATAGGAAATCTGACGTCAAAATTTAACACCAATCTCGGCTGATCTTCTTGCAGTATTTAAGTTCCTGATCCATCCATAACAAGAGCCAAAGACCTACTTGCTGATTTCTATGTGTTTATCACCAAGTTCCTGATTATTCCTCCCCTTAACATCAAGCTTCCAGCATTCCAGTCCTATACATTTTTAACCCAAGATGTACCCAAGAATAATGAAGTATCCCATGCACTGACAGCAAAGGTCCATCAGTAATGGGACAGAAAATCATTCATTCCTTGAAGGTGGGCCATGTGTTGGCCTTTTTAACATTCCTATACTAGCGGATTAGACAGCAATTGCCATAACCACAGAAGACTGAGAAAATGGGTTCAGAACCATTTTATGGACATCAGAATATTCACAAGAAAATAGCCTAAATTCTTAACACCAAGGTTGGAGATAATCCTGATTATTAGGAATCTTGCACTTCCTATGATCTTAGCCTACTACAATGGGAAATTAGTTCTCTGGAAAAGCAGAATCTAAACTGATCACTAGGCCGAGTGCAATTTCCCTGAAACCATGATTTGCTGCATAGTGTAAAAAAAAAAAAATTTCTTGAAACACTGAGTTTTGAATTACAAAATGCCATTACAGACTTAACAAAGAAAGTAGCAGCAACACATCGCTTTACAGTGTTCCCATGTGCCAGGCAGTATTCCAAGCAATCCACATGTAAAACTCATTTCATCTCACAGTAACTCTATGAAGTAGGTACAATTACTCCTCCCATTTTATAAATGAGGGACGCGAGGCACCAAGACCTTTAAGCTACCAGAGTATGAGACAGTAAAAGGGACCCTGCATCTGGGCATATATCCTAAAACTTGCCTAAAGTAAATGCACCTGGAACAAACAACATTCTGTTGATAAAAATTAAGTATGTGCCCACTTACTATCATCTTTGCTTTTATTTCAGATGAGTAAAGTGATGCTCAGCAAGATATAGTAACTTACTCAAGGCCACTTAAACCAAGACTTGACTTGGAAGTACAAGATCTCTAAAACAAACTAGACTAAATATTTTGCATTCCTAGACACTGGAGAAATGATACAAAATAGCTTGAGGTATTTTATGAACAGAAGTGCTTCATTACCTAAGATAGGCTGCAATTCTCATGAGGGTTAGCATGGAAAAATATGAAACACTGTAACACATACCACAAAAGGTAAAATTAGACTTCCAACATTTTGGAATTAAAACCAAAGCTTACAAAGAAAAATACTAACTCCTGATGGATTTTTTTTTTTTTTTTTTTTGGTCATCATATTTGGGGACTATTAATGACTCAATGAGTGCTAGACTTTGCTTAAAAAAAAGAAGCATGGCTATTAAGAGATTCTAACTTATAACAGTGTAATAACTCTCTGTACTAGTGAGTACTATAATGTTAAGTTGACAAAATGGGTATCGGGAAAGAAAAAAGACACAACTTTCACGAAATAAACATTTAAAAATCAGACTCTATGGGCTCCTGGGTGGTTCAGTGGGTTAAAGCCTCTACCTTCAGCTCAGGTCATGATCCCAGGTTCCTGGGATTGAGCCCCACATGGGGCTCTCTGCTTAGCAGGGAGCCTGCTTCCCCCCTCTCTCTGTCTGCCTCTCTGCCTACTTGTGATCTCTGTCTGTCAAATAAATAAATAAAATCTTTTTTAAAAAATCAGAGTCTAAACACTTAAATTTAATTATGACAGTTACAAAGAAAAATGCTCTATTAAATTCTTCTCATCGAATATTTTAAGAAGCAAAAGCATATGAAATAATTGTAGAAGATACACTATTTTTTGTTACCCAGCTTTTGAAAAAAGGATTGAGATTATTTTCACAGTCAAGAGAAACCCTGTGTTATAGTGACAATGGAACAATAGGCAGAGTTAAGACATTTGAGTTCTGTCATTTCTACATGTAATCTATATTTTTTCAAGTATTAACAGAGTCAAGGTATTTTTCAATGTCAAGATACATTTTTGCAATGCTCTGTTCCAATGAAATTATGGATCCACCATAAACTATTTAACCAATCTCGCAATATTAAACAATTACGACTGCTTCCAACTCTTTATTATTATAAATAATGCTATAAGCAATATCCTTGTTAGCCCTTTGTATATAATTATTTTTCCCTTATAACACATTCTTAAAAGTGAAATTTCAGTCAACATGAATACATACATTGTCTTCCAAAAAGGCTGTGTCATTTTTATATTAGCAGAAATACTGTTTGAAATAGTATAATATGAAATACATTTAAATCTAATTTTAAGAATTTGTATTTTATAACCATACATATATAGAATGTATATATCTGTGTGTGTGTATACATACACATACACACAGCACACATATACACTCCTATTATATAAACAGTATCTGTTAAAATACTGTGCTTATTTTATTTATTTTTACTGTGGTAGAAAACTGTATAACATAAAATTTGCCATCTTAACCATTTTTAAGTATAAGTTCATTAGTATTAAGTATATTCCCATTTTTGCACAACCAACCTCCAGAACGTTTTCATCTTGCAAAACTGTACCCATTAAACAACTCTTCTGTTCCTGCCCCCACCCACCCGTAATAACTTACCAGCCCTGGCAACCACCATCCTATTTTCTATTCCTGTGAATTTGACTAATCTAGATACCACTTCTAAGTGGAATCATACAGGATTTGTCTTTTTGTGACTGGTTTACTTCACTTAATATCATGTCCTCAAGATCCACCCAGGTTGCGGCATGTGTCAGAATTTCCTACCTTTTTAAGAGTGAGTAATATTCTTTAGCATGTACAGACCACGTTTTGTTTATTCAGTCACCCATGAATGGACGTCTGGGCTGCTTCCACCTCTTGGCTATTATGACTAGTGCCACTATGTAAATTACTGTGCCTATCTACAAATATTTATAAACATGGTAAAACCCTATATCAGGAGTCCTTGACACAAAGAATTCCAATAATTTCATTAAGAAGAGAGGATAATTCCACTTTATATGGCTTACAAAGATCACACTGTGGGAGCAGAGGGTGAGGGAAGGTGTTGAGACAGGAAAGTCTACCCCTTCCACCTCGCAGCCCCCAGAGCTCTCATATTGAGCATGGAATCACTTAGTCACTACCGGGAACAGGAACTCTTTTTTGCCTGAGCTCCAGAGGTATCAGGCTCCAGCCTCCACCAGATAGAGTTCTAGCAGTCCAACTCCAGCAAGAAATACTCCCTCACTTCTCTGTATGCACAGGCTGCTCCGTGGGTGTTCAGATCACACTTCTTAGAGACTGTCCTTCTGTTATTCTTCCTTGGCCATATTCTCACTAACTAACACTGGAATCCATTATTTCTCTAGAGCTGGTTATTTCCGACTTGCCAGAAAGTTTTTAAAAATTTTTGACCAATCCTCTAAAATTTCTCACTTATAGTTACTGTCAAAAATGGCAGAGGGGCACCTGGTGGCTCAATGGTTTAAAGCCTCTGCCTTCGGCTCCGGTCATGATCCCCGGGTCCTGGGATCGAGCCCCACATCGGGCTCTCTGCTCAGCGGGGAGCCTGCTTCCTCCTCTCTCTCTGCCTACCTCTCTGCCTACTTGTGATCTCTGTCTGTCAGATAAATAAATTTTTTTTTAAAATGGCAGATATTAGGTGCAATGATGCCCATTTTACAAAAGAGAAAACTGAGGCTCAGAATGCATTAGTCATTTACCCAATGTCACAAAATATAAATGAGCCATGCCAAATTTGGGACTTAAGTCTGTAAAATTTAAAGCTTATATTCTCTTCACTATTTTATGCTACACTTTACAAATTCTCTTGGTAATTCTGTCACTAACACCTATTGCAAATAAAAACCACTATTCTTCTCAGAACATCGGGTTTACACACTTTGGGCACTTTCTCATTCAGAAATCTACAGACAACACATGCCTTCTTCCTCCTTTTGGGTTCCCTCTAAGAATACATCATCAGTAACTAAATATATCTGCCCTATGTTTGACTTTCATTTGTTCAGAAAGAAATTACAGTGTGCAGGTTAGCAAGCTGGGAAAAAAACACGTTTCATTACCTTATTTTCTAAATTACTCATGAGCTTAAAACACAGCATGAACCACACTTCTGGGTGAAGGAATCTGTAACTTAAATAAATAAATAAATAAATAAATAAATATAAATAGGTTTGTAGTAGGCCAGGAAACCTAAAAGCACCCAGTGAATACAAAGACCAACTAAAAGAAAGCAGCCAGACGCTTTTAACAAAAAAAATGCCCATTTCCCTGCCCTTGGCCAACAGTACCAAAGGTACTTTGATCAGAAGCTGCCCAACAGGAATGCTATTTATTAGAGAGCAAATAATCAACCTAACAAATTCTTCCACACTTGGTAAAGTTGAAGGTGAGAGATGAGGAGCAGAGACACCTGGAGTTACAAAGAAAAACCAACCAATGCCAAGAGAGCAGGTGGACAGAAGTAGCAAATGCCAAAAGTTGCCTTAGATCCAAGGCCACAATGTATCCTTGTACTAAATCCTTTATCCTTTTATCCTATTACAGCAGCCTGAGTGAAGTCTCTCTACCCTGAAACATAGTAAGACTGGTAAGAATAAGGTGCAGACACTGAAGCACTGTTTCATATATATCATAGGAGAGAGCAATTAAGGGAAACATATGAGTGTTGCTGGGACAGAGAGAGAATGGGAGAGGACAAAGAGCACCATGGTAGCAGATTTGAATAATGAATATCAGTAATAAACTTGTGATTTTTAAAATAGATATCTATTTCCTAGCTATTTCTTTTACAAGGACCCAGAAACAGATAAAACCAGGTAGCAGTAAGCACATCTAGTGTCCAGATCTTGATTTTGAAATACAAAGCCCCGCTGAAATAAACTAGGACTCCTTAGAGAAAAAACTGATTCTAGATCTGGAGCAAGGAAAGCACAAAGTGAGCTTGAAACATCTTGTCATTCAGAAAGCAAAGAAATGCTTAAAGATTAGTAAGAACATAGTAAAGAGACACAGAAGCCAGCTTCAAGGAGCTCCCACTAGCCGAACTTTGGACAATTTAAACATCAAAAGAAGAGCAATGAATTCTAACACACTGAACAAAAAAAGAATCCATGAGTCAACAGTAAATTTTAAAAAAGAAAACCGGGAGTTGCGGGGGTGAAAGAAAGCTATTCTTTACAGAAGAATGCCAGCTAATAAATGGGGGGGGGGGGTGTGATCACCAGATTTACTATTAAATAACTGAATCAGGCAAGGGTCAAGGATCCTAATCACTAAGTAAAAAGCTATTGGGGAAGAGGATATGCATTAATTACTCACAGATAATGCATTTATTACAAGAGAGAAAAGTACCCAAAAAAGGTACTTCTGCCATGGTGAGATCTAGCAGATACCACTGTAATTAAGTGGTCAGATTTACCACCATTAATGAGATACACTGGCATGTGCCTCCTGATATAATGCAATAAGAAATACACACTATCACATCTGTAGCTTTTTTATCAAAAATGTTTAACCTGAATCCAATCATGAGGAAATGGTAAGAAAAATCCAGATTGTGGGACATCCTACCAAAAAAACTGGTAAGCAAGGGGCTTTTCCAGAATAAATGAGACTAAAGATATATACTAACCATGGAACACATGATCCTTATTTGGATGTTGGGACTTCTAGGGAGTGGAAGAGAATGGAGGCTAAAGGTCGGAGAAACTCAGGGAATAACATTATAGGTAAGTTTCTTAGGGATGAAAATGGTATCACGATTATATAAGAGAATGTCCTTATTCTGAGGACATATGTAATTATTTGGAGAAAAAGTAACATGATGCACAAACTTAATTTTTAATGGCTCAGTTAAAATAAAAAATAAAGAGCACCAAAATGTTAGCGACTAGTGAAACTGGTGAAGGGTACAAACAGTATCCATTCCATCAATTTTTTCTATAGATGTAAAGCTTTTCAAAAATAAAACAATAAAGGGAAAGCAACGCAGCTACAAAGAATTCTAACAACCAAAAGAGGTTCCGACATAGAACACTGTGCTTTGAAGAGGAGAAAAATATTTACAAAAAGAAAAAGAAAGTTTCGGGTTAATGTAACATTAAAAATCTGGCTTATTCTCATTTCAGCAAATACATCCTAATTTCAGATGAGCTTTCTAAATTTAAATTTAAATAATGGATATGCAGTGAAGAATGTACACACTGTCCCTGATATATAAGTAACCATAAGTAATACTGAGTAAAATTTTAAAAACCCATTATTTTGGGGGCGCCTGGGTGGCTCAGTGGGTTAAGCCTCAGCCTTCGGCTCAGGTCATGATCTCAGGGTCCTGGGATCGAGCCCCGCATTGGGCTCTCTGCTCAGCGGTGAGCCTGCTTCCCTCCCTCTCTCTATCTCTCGCTTTCTCTGCCTCTCTGCCTACTTGTGATCTTTGTCAAGTAAATAAATAAATAAAATAAAATAAAAACCCATTATTTTTATTAATAGTCCCTTAAGATAACTATTACCAATTCCCTAAAGAATAAAGTCTTAATATGAAACATTACATTATAAAGTTTATATTTTAAATGTACAATGAAAAAAATCGGTATGAGTTGTAATTTCTAAGTTTTCTTTGTGACATCTGGTTGAGGTACACATGATATTGAGAAAAGAGAATGTTTAAATGTTAATATAGTCACTGCCTGATTTAAGGAATAAAATTCAAGCTCTTTTGGTTGTAACCTACACAGTGTTCTTAAGGTTTCTAAACTAAACATTTTATTTTAATACAGGCTGTCAACCTGCGTTGCAGCAGAAGACTTTAAATAACTTTTCCAAATTTAACTTTCAGTCCAACTAATTACAGCATGATCCACCACCAAAGAACACCAAACACGGGCTATTGCCAGATCTCTGCAGACACTACATATACCAAGGAAGCGGACTGAAATTCAGAGCTGACTTGCAAGGTGGAACCAAGACAGTCTGAGGCCTTTTACTATCTCTTTATATTTCACTTATAATCACGTTATTTGGTTCTGATTAAATAGATCAAATTGAACAACCTACCTCTACTCTCTCCTGAAAACACATTACACTGACAGTAATTGGAATTGGTTTTAGGATACACCACAAAAACAAAGAGAAAGGAAAAACAGTGGTAAAAAACCAACATTTGGGAGCTAGAAGGCAAAAGAACTTGTGGTGCCTGACACAACAGAGAGCTGAATCCTAAGCCAGGTGTGAAAAGCTGAGAAGAAACCTGATTCACACCTTGAAACCCCTAAAAACCATACAAGAAATTCATGGTACCAGGCAACTCTGGAGATAGGCCTTGAAAGTCAAGGTCTAGGAAGCAGATTTCTCTCCCTCAAATGATCTCCCAACCCCCAAAAGGTGAGGGTTTATTCTCTGGAGAGAGTGAAACAGAGACAGGGTCTCTAATCTGCATGACAAGAGACACAGATAAGACAGGAGGCTAAGTATGAGTTCATATACTAAAAATGAACATCCTCCAACATCTTCTGTCCAGTTCCCTCAGCTGGAGTTGAAAACATTATTCTCAGGACGCCTTGGTGGCTCACTTAAGCGTCTGCCTTCGGCTCACTCAGGTCATGATCCCAGCATCCTGGGTTCAAGCCTTGAGTAAGGCTCCTTGCTCAGCAGGAACCTGCTTCCCCCTCCCCGCTGCTCCCCCTACTTGTACTCTGTGTGTGTGGGTGGGTGTGTTTGTGAGTCAAATAAATTTAAAAATCTTTAAAAAAATTTAAAAAAACAGAACTACCATTTATGATCCAGCAGTCTCACTTCTGGGAAATACCATCATTATCTTGAAGAGATACCTGCACTCCCATGTTCACTGCATCATTATTCACAATAGCCAAGACATGGAAACAACCTAAGTGTCCATCGACAGGCGAATGGATAAAGAAAATGTGGTATGTATTTATGGAATGGAATATTATTTTGCTGTAAAAGGGAAGGAAAGGCCATGTAACAATATGAATGACCTCTGAGAGCATTATGCCAAGTAAAATAAGACAGAGGAAGACAAACACTACATGATCTTACTTATATGTGGAATCTAAAATAACCTAACTCATAAAAACAAGAGAGCAGACTGCTGGTTGTCAGGGCTAGGGGGATAGGGACATACTGGTCAAAAGATTACAAACCTTCAGTTATAAAAGCTAAGTTCTAGGGATCTAATGTACAACACAGGTGCCATACCTAATGCTGTATTGCATACTCAAAGATTGTAAGAGAGTAAATTTTAAATGTCACCTTGAAAAAGAAAGTACTATGTGAACTGATGGATGTGTTAACTAACCTTATTGTAGTAATCACTTCACAATGTATACGTATATCAAATCATCACACTGTATATATCTTAAATTTACATAAAGAGGTATGTCACCTTCATCTCAATAAAGATGGGGGGAAGCGAATTCTTGGAAAATAAAAATAAAAAAGAAAGATTCAGTGGAAGGACTAGAAGGTCAAACTGAGGAAATCACTTAGAAGCCAAAACTAAAGGAAAAAATTATAGAAAACAGAAGAGACAAGCAGAGAGCCTGCAAACAAAAGAAGAACTTGAGGAAAGGAAATCAAAAACTTCCCCAAATTCCTTTTGCCTCACTGCAAAAGAGAGCAAGGGGTCAGCAGCAGCTCTGCTGGTGCCATACGAGGAACCCTGCGGCCAGGGTTCTTGCTCTTGCCACATCCGCTCAAACTGGCATGGTCTAATCCAGAAATATGGCCTCAAAATGTGCAGCCAGTGTTTCCATCAGAATGTGAAGAACAGAGGCTTCAGTAAGGTGAACTAAGTGAACATCCTTGAATGGGTCATCCAAGAGACCTATCTTAACTGCAGATATCCAAGACACCTACCATAATGCTAACTCATTGTACATAAAATAAAAATACCTCAATTATAAGTGCTTTAGTGTGGAAAAACACACTTCCCAGAATTAAAGGACCTAAATCTTCATATTAATGGGACAAGCAAGTGCGTAGCTTGATGGATGAAGAGTTGCACATCACAGCACAGCATCATGAAATTTAAGTATTTGGAGACAAAAGATCTTGAAACAGCAGTTTTCAACCTTGACTGCATATCTGAACAACCTAGGGAGATTTTCAGAAATACCATGTTTTGGCTCCCCTCCAGACCAACTATTTCAAAATCTCTCATAGTAGGATTTGGCTGAAGTTCCCAGCCGATTCTAAAGATCAACCAGGTTGAGAATCATTGTCCTAAATTTGCCCAGAAACTAAGGAAAAAGAGAGAGGAGGAGGGAGAATGATTTTGGTTTTTCTTAACAGCAACAGTGAAAGCCCAGAAGACAACAGATCAGCAATTTCAAAATTCTGAAGGAAAATTTATTCTCAATATAGAGATGAGCAATTAGGGGTAAGCACTTACTAAAACTTTTCCAGAACACTGAGGTCTTACACAGACAATCTGGGGATGGATTTGTGATAAGTACCTAGAAAACTAATAAGCAAAGAAGCAAGATAATTATTAACTCCAGAGAATACAAAAAGTTGCACAAAAAGGAAACGTCGTCAGATATACCATGTCTCAGTGGGAAACACAGTAATGTGAGCACAGAACACTGATCTATACAAATGAATGACACAACTACAGTGGAGGGGCGGGGTGGTGGTTAGGATAGGGATTATGACATGCCTGATAGTAGAAGAGGATAAAGCAGGCTAAATGCTCACCTTCTACCACACAATACGCAAAACAGAAAATCTGTAAGTCAACCGAAAAATAGGTTATTTAATGATGCAATTCAAATACCAAAACAAACAGATAAAAATCTAAAGTGGGTGCAATCTTCTCTGGGTGCAAACAATAGTTGGGGTGGTGGGCATAAATGGTATGGAAGGGACTGCTGTTTTTTGTAATGAGTTTAAAAGAACTATTTCACTTTTAAATTATGCAAATGATTTAAAAATGAATCCAATAAAAAATAAAACTAAATTGTAAAAAAAGCATTCTATAAGTAGCATACATTTTCATCAGTTGTAACAGGAATAGAATATGTCTACGGACAACATATTTTTTAAAGTAACAATATAAACATTTTATTTAGAGACATGTAAGTAACCACCAGAAAAATAAAAGCAAGATTCTAAATGGCATTCAAGGACAAGGTAATAAAAGAAAAGAGCTCCGGATCTGAAACTATTTATTTTTATTACAAATCCTTCTGCTTCATTACAAATCCTATTTGATTTTGTAACCATGCTCATATATTATAATATTTAAATAAAGACTGTGTTTAAAAACTTACTTAGGGGTGCCTAGTCAGTGAAGCCTCTGCCTTCAACTCAGGTAATGATCTCAGCGTCCTGGGATCAAGCCCTGCATTGGGATCCCTGCTCAGCGGAATAGTGATATAAAAGGGCCCTAAAAACTTTGCTTTCTACATTGGGAGTATGTATTTGCTTAATATGTATTATTCACAAGCTAGACAAGGATCACAAATGTTCTCCTCTTACAAAATGTTCAGATAAAAATTAAAACCCTCCTTTTCCCCACAGAACATACAACTTCACCTTTATAATTACATCGAGAAAACAAAGACTCTTGACATGTTCATAAGGGCTTGTATAAAATTTTTTAAAAACTCTTGGGGTAAAAGAACCATAACAATAAGTCAAAAGAGATTACATAAAACTTGCTAAATGTTCTCATCTTAATGGTACATTACATAATAAACCTTAAGGGAGAAACTAAAGCTGATTTCTAATTTCTTAATACTACTTTCATTTCTACTTATTTATTTTTTTCATTAATCTATTATATTTTATCTTTAAGGAATAATCAGAAGACGGGTTTGAAAACTGAGCATTTCAAGTACAATGAATCATGACACATATTAAATGACATAATGAGAAATATATTTAAATTTCAGAATTCTATAACTAATTAGGATTACAATTTCTGATTTCCATGGACAGTGAGCAAAAAGGTTCTTAACTTTACGGACTCAAGTATCACTTGCCTTACAACTCTTGGGGGAAAATATTTAAATCAATCTTAAATTTGGTAAGAAGAATAAACTCAGCAAACATCACTTTAACAAATATAGGCATGTAAGATTTTAATGAGTATTTTTAACAAATATTTTCATTTGGACTTTTAATACCACTAGTTTTTTGACAAACTCAGAACATCCTAGTAACATTCAAACACTGGAAATATACCCAATATTGACACTTTACTGCTAGCTAGACTCTGAGGACCTCAAGACAAAGACTTCTTTTAGGACAAACATGAGCTCATGAGAACATACTAACTTATCTCATATAGCACATTGCTCTACTTTTTAGGAGCAAGACCTTTCCCTTGCTCCACACACATAACACCCATTGATACCCATGGGAGCCTGATGCAGGGAAAGAGCACCATGTGGCTTCTTCTAAAAGGAAAAATTTATGTCTGCTTTTGAATGTTATTTGCCACCTGGCCCCCAGCCAAGCCAATATAAACATCACCATTCATGGAGTACTGGATAATTCCTTGTCTTCAGTGAATTCCAGACTTTTGAAAAGGTCAAAACTCAATTTGAAAAGAGGAAAATCATTATACTTAAGAAGGTCCAAGGCATAGAAAGAATATCAAACAGTACAATACTGACAAATGATCCAAAATCCTGTAGCTGGCATGAAAATCTATGCAATAACAGCTGCCATTTGGGGATGTTTATTATGTGCTAAGAACTCAACTACATGCTTTACATCTATCATCCCATTTAACTTCCAAAAAATCCTGTAAGTGGATACTATCCATATTTTGCAGGTAAGGAAAGTAAAACTTAAGTAAACTGGCAGAGCCAAGTTTAAAATGTCACTTTTAAAATTCATCCTACAATCTTATTTAATACTTTGCTTTTCAAAGGAGACTTTTTTAAATTAATTATTTTTATTAATATATAATGTATATTTGCCCCAGGGGTACAGGTCTATGAATCATCACACTTACACACTTCACAGCGCTCCCATATCACATATCCTCCCCCAAAGTCCATAACCCAGGCCCCCTACCCCCAGCAGCCCTCGGTTTGTTTGGTGAGATGAAGAGTCTCTTATAGTTTGTCTCCCTCCCGATCCCATCTTGTTTCATTTTTCGAAGGTGGCTTTTTAAAAATTTCCTTAATCTCTGTAATAGGGACACTACTGCTTAATTATACCTTCAGTCTGAAGCATTCAGGAGTCTGCAAAATATAATAAAGAATATCTAGGAGAGTCTCGGACTGAATCTGAGTGCAAACACCTCTTATTTAAATTCACCACCGCCATTTTCTTTCTAGATAATTATTGCCTACCAACCGTCTTCCCGACTACCAGAGGCAGAACTCCCTTTCAACAAGAAAGCCCTAGGAAGAAATTCCTCTCCTATAGGCCCTAATAGGAACCTTACAAGCAGACCAAACTGGCCAGCAAGTCAACACTCATTCTAACAGAGCAAGAGCTCAAATGCTGCTTAACAGTATTCCAAGATGTCACCTTCTTTTTGTTAAAGTTGTAAGACAACTCCTTAGCATGCAGTGCCATGAGAATTTCTGTGATTCATGGGGAATCTGGACAGCACAGATACAATTTCTTTGTAACCCATTCTCCTGAACTGGGGATCATGTTACAAGAAACAAAGGCAAGGTTTTCCCATCACACAAATGCAAGGAACAAAGGCCAGGTCCATGACCCCATTTCACTGAATCTCCTACAGTACTGAATATCAAACATATGACCAAATGCAGTCTTCAAATTATTACAATTGAGTTGTTTTCTTCACAGCATGAGTCTGAACACATTTAAGTTAGATTTCTTTCATGAAATCAAGCTATCAAGATACAGGCTACACTAATGTATATATAGTGAATTAAGTAGCAAAATATGTCAAGGGCTGTAACTACAATTATTTTTTATCTTAAAAATTAAATGGATGGTAATGAGATATAGATCATCTATGACTCCACAATCTGAAGGATTTAGACAATTTCTAAATTTTCAACACCAATTTTTTTTTTAAGATTTTTATTTATTTATTTGACAGAGAGAGAAATCACAAGTAGGCAGAGGTGGGGGTGGGATGCGGGCTCCATGCTGAGCAGAGAGCCCCATGTGGGACTCGATCCCAGGACCCTGAGATCATGACCTGAGCAGAAGGCAGAGGCTTAACCCACTGAGCCACCCAGGCAGCCCTGCAATTATTTTTTTGAGAGAGAGAGAGCATGCATGCATGTGTGTGCGGGTAGTTGAGGGGGGAGGGGCAAGGGAGGGAAAGAATCCCAAGTTTGCCCAGCACAGAGCCCAGTGCAGAGCTCATCCCACATCCCCAAGATCACGACCTGAGCCAAAACCTAGAGTCAGGATACCTGACTGACTGCACTCCCCATCACAATTACTTTTAAGTCCAATTCTGGGAAAATCTGTAATTAAACAAGACGAAAAGTAAATGCTTAAAAAAAAAACCCTTTAAGGTACTTTAAGGTAGTTATGGCTCCAGTTACACAGAGATAAAGGCTTCGGCACCACTGAAATTTTCCCATTAATTTACCAATTTAAGGACAAGATACATGAAATATTATATTGCTTACTGCCCCCCAAAATTCTCAATATCCTGGGGCTTTAAAATATATTATCAGTCTCTTTTGACAATTAAAATTTGAAAAGGTAAAATACTGATTTTTCTAAAATTCCACCACAATAGTACATTTCTCAAGAAACACAGAAGACATAGTGCCCAAAGGACCACACGTAAGTAGCTTCATTAAACACATTTTCACAAAGGAGATGATCATAACTGTATTAAACCAAACTCAGATCCTCCACAAATCTTGTTAGAGCAAGCCTTTTAAACTCACAATAATAATTATCAGTGACTCCCCCCACAAAAAAAATTATCAGCGATCCCTTACAAATAAAAATACTGTTCCCCATGGCTGATTCATAGAGTAGAATCAGCAACTTTTGCTACTGTATTTTTGCATATGAAAATTAAATTTTGGTTTCTACCTTAATGTGTTCTGTATTTCCTTTTGACTTTTTCTTTGTGCAATATTTTTACCCAGCAATATTTAATGTTGTTAACTTTTTTCCAAATGTGTGATCCTGAAAATCTTTATTATCTTGGGTTAGGCAAAAACTTCTTAAATAGGACATCAAAAGTATGCACCACAAAAGAAAAAAAAAAAGGATAAGCTACACTTCATCAAAATCAAAAAATTTTTCCTCTTCAAAATGGTCTATGTTATCCCCCTTCCATAGATACCATGGCTTCTCCTGCAGCTTTTCTGGTGAAGAATGCACTAGTCCTCCATCCAGCACAAATATCTAATCCATGTGGCAACTGCATTCTTTTCACGAGATATTAAGAAACTGCTGTTCTGGTTTATACATCAGTGTTCCAAGAGTTTATTTACCTGGAACAGGTCAATCTTCCTGAGTGGAGACAAGACTTTAGTCTTTTTATACCTTCGAAAACTAAAACCCAAACCCTGAGCTATAATGACTTCATCCAAGTAACATCCCACTGAATGCTGGGCCACCCACCCAAACTCCGGTAAAGTTTTTTATCTATTTTTTACCTATAACAAGCAGTATTTTTGAAAACCAGCACTCTCTTAAGAAATTAACTGAACTCTCCCACATTGATTTCTTTCCCCCCAAAGATACAAAAAGTTAACTTCAGCCTCTTGGAATAGTTAACTTTTTTTAATTGTATACAATTTTATTTATTCTTTTTAAGATTTTATTTATTTGAGAGAGAGAGAGCATGAGAAGGGGAGAGCGGCAGGAGGAGAGGGAGAAGCAGGCTCCCCACTGAGCAGGAAGCCCAAGGCAGGGCTCAATCCCAAGACTCTGAGATCATGACTTTGGCCAAAGGCAGATGCTTAATCAACTGAGCTAGCCACGTGCCCCTAGAACTTTATTTAAAAAAAAAAAAAAAAAAAAAAAAACTTTATTTTCATAGAATACATTTTCATATTAGAGATTTCTACAGTGGAAAAATAACAATTTATTACTTTTATATTTGTAGACAAGTAAAATTAATTTTAAAATTACTTCATACTTACAGAAAAGTGACAAAAGTACTAAAAGGATTTCTGTACACTTTTCACTCACGTTCCTTGAGGTGTTAACATTTTACCATATTTGCTTCATTTCCTCCTATCTACATCTATCTACGTAATCATTATATATTACAACAAACACATAATTATAAAATTTTTAAATTCCATTTGTAAAAAGGAAGTTGCGTGCATGATTCCCCTTTACTCTTTTTTTTTTTAACATATAATATATTATTTTCTTCAGGGGTACAGGTCTGTGAATCATCAGTATAACACAATTCATAGCACTCACCATTGCACATACCCTCCCCAATGTCCATCACCCAGCCACCAGGGTCATCCCTCCCCTTCCACCCTCCAACAACCCTTAGTTTGTCTCCTGAGATCAAGAGTCTCTTACAGTTTGTCTTCCCCCCTCCAGTCCCAACTTATTTCTTTTTTTTTTTTTAATATTTTATCTATTTGACAGAGAGTTAGAGAGAGAGCACAAGTAAGCAGAGTGTCAGGGAGAGGGGGAGAGAGAGAAGCAGGCTCTCTGCTGAGCAGGGAGCCTGATGTGGGGCTCGATCCCAGGACCCTGGAATCATGACCCGAGCTGAAGGCAGCTGCCCAACCAACTAAGCCACCTGGGCGCCCCCCAACTTATTTCATTTCCCCCATGACTCCCTCAAATGCCTCATATCAGAGAGATCATATAATTATCTTTCCCTGATTGACTTAGCATAATACCCTCTAGTCTCCTTTACTCTTAAATACTTCAGTGTCAATAGCCTAAGAAAAAAGACATGTAATAATTAACTTTTGATACTAAATGCTCAGGCAAGCCTGAAAAACAAAAAGGACAAAGAGAAATGAAAGATTTAAAAATGAAAACAAAGAAAAACCAGAGTCATGAATTTACAAAATCTGATACAGTTGAAGAAAAAAAACTCTTAAAATGCATGTTTGCCATTATTTTACAGAAAAAAATAATAAGGAAGTAGGAAATGGTCTATCATTTACCTAATATCTTCTGATCATTTCCTAAATTAAACAATGAAATTATACACAAATACATCTAAGCAACATTTCTTAATAAAGAAAACTATGAACTATGGACTACTGATTACTAGAATCAACATGAAACATCATTCTGTTTACTAACTACAGGGCGCCTGGGTGGCTCAGCTGGTTAAGCGGCTGCCTTCGGCTCAGGTCATGATCCTAAGGTCCTGGGATCAAGTCCTGTATCAGGTTCCTTGCTTAGTAGGGAGCCTGCTACTCCCTCTGCCACTCCCCCTGCTTGTGCTCATTTTCTTCCTGATTTAAAACATAAATATACACACACACACACACGTGTGTGTGTGTGTATAGTAAAAATTTTTTACTTATTGCTACTCAAATTAAGCTTAATTCACATAAGTAGTAAGAAATATTCTACACTACATTTTCCCTTAGTATGCTTCATTCAAGAGGTCAAAAAAATTAACCACTGATATTTTTATAATTAGCAGATGGAGCACAATCTAATAATAGAAACTGGACATTTTCTACCACCTGCTGGTAGTCTGTGTTTATTAGTCAGTGACCAGGATTTCAATAATTTCTGAATAATGGTCAGGTGGCAAATTTGTTACATGAGGCCTAGCATGATGGCAGATGCCAGACTGTGTGGTGTGGATCCCATGGTGGGCAGAGCCTTCTCTACCACCCACCGCCCTCTGTGGTTGCCTGCAGTGTCAAATCACTCAGCATCTGATGGCAAAGGGACTGGGAGACAGGATTGTGTGAAGACTACCTACGCCATTGGCTCACTCCTCCCAAATCTCCCCACCGTCTCTTGAAAGACACTAATCCCTCTTTTGCCCCCAGATTTGCTCCTTTATGCTTTCCCTTAAGCTCCATGATACCACCCCACCCCAAATTCCTTCAGTCTCTCCCCCTCCAAGTCAGTGCCATCAGTCACAAGTATTCATGGAATGGGGCTGGCCTCAGGGAACAAACCTCAACTACCCCTCCCTGAGTAAAGAATAACTTCTGGATGGTTCCTAGCCTCTTTTCCCACTGAGTTATGAAGATGCTATCTGAAAGGAGTGCACGTACTTCAAATTGTGTATTAAACAAGCCTGTTGTAGAACTTAGTCATTTGGATGGCAGCATAAATTAAATTTTAAAATATTGCCCCCTTGAGGCACCTGGGTAGCTCAGTCAGTTAAACATCTAACTCTTGATTTCAGCTTAGTCACCATCTCAGGGACATGAGATTGAGCCCTGTGTTGGACTCTCCACTCAGCGGGGAGTCTGCTTGACACTCTCTCCCTCTCTCTCTCTGCTCCTCCCTCTGTCCCTCCCCACACTTACATACTCTCTCTCTCTCTCTAATAAATAAATCTTTAAAAAAGTACTGTCCCCTCGCCTGGGTGGCTCAGTGGGTTCCAATGCCTTCAGCTCAGGTCATGATCTCAGGGTCCTGGGATCAAGCCCCACGCAGGGCTCTCTGCCCAGCAGGGAGTCTGCGTCCCCCTCTCTCTGCCTGCCTCTCTGTCTGCTTGTGATCTCTCTCTCTGTCAAATAAATAAATAAAATCTTTAAAAAAAAAAAAGTACTGTCCCCTTATAATAATCATGTAATAAAACGTGAGAAGCCTGACAAATTAGAGCCTTCAGTATACTATCTTTCATAGCTCTACTTGAAAGAAAACTGTAAATAATATAAATTGATTGTTGGTTGCTGTCGGCACACAGTTAACGTAACCTCCCATCTTCTACTTGGACAGCTGGTAAAATCATAGTAAATGTTCCCACAGATGACTCACTCTGTGGCCGTACTTAAAGCTTCAGTTGTGCCTACCACCCTGAACTAAGACTGGAAAAGAGCCGGATTTTAGATAGACTTTCAACCATATAAGTATAACTTTTAAAAATCTTTTTTTGGCTTCCTTTTCACATCACAAATTCTAAGAACCATTCAATTTTGCAAGTTTTTAGGAATTTTAAATATGGCATTTTTATTTATCAATATTGCTTTACTTTCTTATATATGTGGCTCCCAATTAATGTTAGGTTGTAAAATAAAATAAAAGAATGACAATCTTTATATTCAGTAAACAGCTAAAATGTGTGTACCTGCTAAAAACAGATATAATGTTAACATCACATTTCTATACAACATGATTTACTCCCACCAGACACCATGGCATTTCATTAGTAATAGACTGAGATTATAACGTCAGTTATTCCTAATACATACAACTCTACATCTTAATTTGTGTTCAATGATGGGTAAAAAGTTGGTGTGGTAAAAAATCCTGTTTTGCTATATTTTAAGAACCTAATCATTTGTAATCCCCAGTCAGAAATACATGATTGTTGGGTATAATGTTAAAGCAGAAAACAATGTTAAAAGTAACTTAATACAACCCACTCACCAGATACACCAAACTACCACCACATTCAACAACAACAAAAAAGCTAAATGATTTGCCCAAGATGTCATAGCGAAGAAATAGCCCTATCAGCCTAATTCCAAGTTTCCCAGCTCCACATGTTTCATTCCTCTTGCTACATCATGTTGTCTTCATTAAATAGAAAAAGAGGCAGCCCCCTCTCCCGGCTGGAAAGCCTCAGGTTCACAAGAGACCCTGCCCAGCCTTCCCCTGCAGCTGTTGTGGCAGGGCTGATGTCCTGGAGGGAAGCAGGATGGAGGGTGCATTCCCAGGCCAACCCAGGAGACCAGCAGGAAGCATTAGGCCCCTGGTGAGGTGTAAGACAGTAAGCCAAGAGTCTCAGCGGACACCAAGGAGGGATCCAGAGGAAAGCCAGCTCTTCTCCCCATGCTACCGGATGGAAATGTGTTGGCTGAGGTGAAAGAAGGGCCATGCACCCAGGTGTTTCATTTTTCTGAAGGAACAAGGGATAGACTCTTCCCACAGGAACCACAGGATGTTGAAGCCACCAATGTGACGCCTTGGCTTCCTAACATAGCAGTTAGGGAAACATGCTATGAGGTACTGAAACCCAATTTACAAAGAAACTTTGAAACAAATCTGTCTGTTAATTAGCTACTGACTGTTGTTCTTTTAGATTTTTATTTGTTTTAGAGTGAGCGAGCATGCACAAGCATATAAATGGGGGAAGGTGCAGAGGGGCAAGAGAGAGAATCTCAAGCAGATTCCACACTGAGCAGATGCAGGCTCCATCTCAGACCCAGAGATCATGACCTGAACAAACCAAGAGTTGGACGCCTAACTGACTGAGACACCCACATGTTCTTTGAAAATGGGGTTAGGGGGGAATGTGATCTACAAGCTGATAATGAAATTGTGTGTCAACTTCATTTTTCCACTTTCCAGGGAAACCATAACCTGTCAAAGGTCTTCCTCATCTTCAGCAAGCCAGAATCTGATGTCTTGTTGAAAACAGAAGAAAGCACCTGCTTGTCTACTAAGAGATGTAATAAGGAATATCAACTCCTAGGCAAGCAAACAACAAACATGCTGCATTTCTTAATGATTATGGTAACTGATATAAGTCTAACAATAATTCTCAGCAGATATGAGAGGCTTATCTTTTTAACAGCTTATCTAATTTTAAATTAATCTTTTCAACTGCTTGTTCTATACTATTATTATTCATTTAAAAATCTACTTTTTTAATTCTTTACCTGCTTAAGACAAAGTGGATTGTAACTAATTCTAATTATGATGAGAATTTACTAAGTCTACACTAAAATTGTTTCAGAAAAGAAGTGTAAAAGAAGAAAATGTAAACCTGAAATATAAACTATACTCCACAAAAGAAGAAAATATCCTTAGGTGTGTCTTATAACAGGTGAAATTTATCAAAGGGCAGATCTAAACTAATATCTATTTGCCAAAAACAACCTTTAATATTCTAAGATATTTATGTTAAAGTGGATTGATGTTTTATTTCTTTTAAGATTTTATTTATTTATTTAATAGAGAAACAGAGAGAGAGAGAGAGAAAACATGAGCAAAGGCAGAGGCAAAGGCAGCGGGAACAGCAGACTCCCCACTAAGCAGGGAGCCCGACATGGGACTTGACCCCAGGATCTTGGGATCACAATCTGAGCTGAAGGCAGGCGCTTAACTGAATGAGCCACCTAGCCACCCCAGATTAATGTTTTAAATATGACACATCAAAAACCTCAAATTCTACCATAAATACTGGATTTAAAGAATCACATGTTCACCTTCAAATCTCAAAATAATAGATATTTACACAACCCTTGATGCAACTATACTCATTTCATATGAGCCATTAATTTATGAAGCAAATATTTTAAAATTCTATTTTAATGTATTTAATTCTTATGCTGCCTAATGTATTTGTCTAAATGAACTACAAATAATAAAAATATTCCTGTTCTTTTACCTTCCATCAACCAATCTTTTACCTAACAGATTACAAGCAGAATAAATGGAATCAGCACCTATTGTTATTCATTTTTTAAAATTACTGAGCCTAAATATGCTTTTTGTATCATTTATTCAAAATAAGTTGATTCCCAAAGAGAAAGCAATGAAGAATATGAATGCAATAATATGGTACCAACACACAAATGAAATTACTCATTATATTTATTATTATATTTATTATACAAATAAGTGTATATGGGGAAAGTGTGCTTCTATACAACTTCCCTTTTAAAGTATAAAATTCAAGTATGGGAAAAATAATCAAAGAAAATGAGCTATTTTACTTTGCTAAATTTTATTTTACTATTACACAAGGTATTTCTATATGAAATACAATGCTGTTGTTTCACTAAAAAAAATAAGAAGCAAAAAGGCACTCTTTGATCAAAATCCCACCACAAATGGTAGGATTGAGAGAATGACAGAATGCTTCTATTTGGGGATGTCAGTGCATTAAAAATTAGCAGAGACCATCCTGGTGACAGAAATTGCACCTGCCACTAACAATTCTTCAGAGCAGGATCTGACCTCCTATCAAATCTATGACACACCAGAGAAAACACTTAATTGGAGCCCATCTCCTCAACCCTGTTCTCCAATAGAGCAGTTTCCTCTAACGGCCATTTGTCACAACAATAGTTACAGCTGTGCCTGCAGACAAAGAAAACCTAATCGCACCACACAACAGAACTATCAAAAGCAAACCCTGCAAAACAGAAAACAAATTCTCTACTCTTAAGACATTTGCCAGACAATGAGATGACTCCTAAGCTGAATCTAGAAGTATATTTTGGTCAAGGTATCTTAGAATATTATATATTCTAAGATATATAATATCTTAGAAGTCCAGCTGGCTCAATCAAAATATTATTGAACAAAAATAGAGGCAAAGCATATACTGAGGGGTTTTATCAATTTGTTCATTGGTACATTCACTGTGTTCCAAAGATGATCTGAGGTTACGTACACATTACAGCAAGATATCATAAATCAGAAATGGGAATGTGGTAAAGACAGCATGGTGTTGGCGGGCCGCAGGGACAGACTCCACAGTCTAACTGCCTGCACTGTAATCACAACTCCACCACTCACTATAATCCTTGTGTCATCCTGAGCAAATCACTTATCCCCTCTGCACACCCATCTCCTCGTCTGTAAAATGAAGATGAGGACACTTACCTCCTGGAGTTGTTATGCAGATTAACCTAATACATATAAAACACTTATAACAGTGCCTGGTAAATAGGAATGTTGGCCTAAAAGGGAAAGGTTGGAGGGGAATAAAACAGGAATAGAAAATGGATCCATAAAGAAGGCCAGAGCACATAGCCCCTTTAACATGCATGACTTGGGGCGCCTGGGTGGCTCAGTGGGTTAAGCCGCTGCCTTCGGCTCAGGTCATGATCTCAGGGTCCTGGGATCGAGTCCCACATCGGGCTCTCTGCTCGGCAGGGAGCCTGTTTCCTCCTCCTCTCTCTCTCTGCCTGCCTTTCTACCTACTTGTGATCTCTCTCTGTCAAATAAATAAATAAAATCTTAAAAAAAAAATAAAAAAAAAAAAAAAAAAAAAAAACCATGCATGACTTGATTTTATCTTAGCCGTAGTTACCCATTACACGAAGGTATTAAAAATTCAAAGTTAAAATTTGGGCATTTATACCCATGACATTTTTACAGGACAAGCTGCCTTTAGTATACAGTGTCTACTCTGGCCAAATTAATTAAGTACTGTATTTAACTGGCATAAGTTTGCCACATCTTTCTAAAAAGGAGTTTGACCAATTCAGGAAATTCTTATAGCACAGTGGAAGGGTTCCACTTTTAGAACTGGGTGAAAGGTCTGTGCATACGCCTTTAAAAATGATCACCACAAAGGGGACTGGAAGATACCCCTGCAGCTCAAACCCCAGCACCTCTGCTTTCCCAAGTTTCGGGCTTGAGGCCATTTCAGAAGACATCAGGAGTACAAATGGGGTTAAACTGAACACCTAACCCTGAAAGTAAATTATAAGGTACTGTAAACATCCGATTTCCTGCTTTTTCTAATTTAAGTATTTTAGCCAATGGTGACCTAAAAATATTATTATATTTAAATAAAAAGCTCTGCAAAATTATATTAAATGTATTACAATTTATTGACTAACATCTAAATAGATACAGACATTTAGGACACAATAATTATTCCATATAATTTAGATAAATTTGATAATAAATGATGAAAGTTTATGGCCACATGCCCCAGCTCTGAACAAAGTTTCAACTGAGTAATTTATTTAATTTTTCTTTCTTCCTCTGTCTTCCATGAGAACTGAGAGTTCTAAATTATAAAATGTCTATACAGGAAACCCCTGAGTTTTGACCAAAGGGCAACTTTAGGTTAGAAAAATAAATATTCCAGGGTGCCTGGGTGGCTCAGTGGGTTAAGCCACTGCCTTTGGCTCAGGTCATGATCTCAGGGTCTTGGGATCAAGCCCCGCATCGGGCTCTCTGCTCAGCAGGGAGCCTGCTTCCCCCTCTTTCTCTGCCTGCCTCTCTGCCTACTTGTGATCTCTCTCTCTCAAATAAATAAAATCTTAAAAAAAAAAGAAAGAAAGAAAAATAAATATTCCAAAAGGAGTATGCTCCCAGTCTCATTAATGTCATCATCCCACTCTCTTCTGCCTAAAACTGCCTGCTGACTTAGCTTAGTTTTATACCCCAATTTAATGAATTCAATTCCATAACCTGAGGTGAACCTAAACTTATAGGGGGTGAGGTGTTAATGAACTGATGAAAATTTATAAACCTTAGGAAACTGCTTACTTGATATTTTTCAGCTTCCTGTAAAAATCCAACTAATGCAAAAAGTCATTTGTTACTCTGTCAGGAGAACAGTGAGTCCTGTTTCTAGAGCCCCTTTCATGTACATATCCCACTTTGTAAGGGGAGGAGGCTGCAACCACCTTATAGACTCAGGCCAGTACACTGAGTTAGCAGTGCACCCAAGAGCTATGGCATGTGTAGGGACACTTATCTCTGTCCCCAAAGTATTATTATAGGCCTATGGTTCAGCTGCATAGCAACGGCACTCTATTGTAATTGCTCTGCTTGCTCCTTATAGGCATCCTGGCAGTTTATTAACACGCCTTATCTACAGGAAAAAAAATGTAGGGCAAGATTCCCCTATTCTCCCACAGGACTGTTGTGGAGGTAGTGAGCAGAAAACAGTGAGTTGAGAAAACTCAACAAGCCTCAAAGGTCCTAGTCTGATCAATCTATGCCTCCCTGAATTTCAAATTTCATATATTTTAAATAGAAAGATAAACTTTTAAACAGACCTTTTTTTTTTTTTTTTTTTTTTTTTGCTTTTTATCTACTTTCCACGTTCTCTCCACCATATATAAAGCATGGCTTGTTAGCAATTATATTCATATTTAATTTTGAAATTCTCTCCTACCAAGATCTTTGTGGTCTTTGCTCAATTATAATTCCACACTGCTCTAAAAACCAAGTATAAATGCAGACTTGTGAGATCCTGCACAGGGACTCATCACCAACCAATGCTCAGCCTCTAGAGCCATGGAAACTGAAGTAATAAACAGGTGTTGTTTCAAGCCACTTAAAAAAAAAAAAAGAAAGAAAAAAGCCTAAAAAGAACTTAAAAGAAATTTTTTTTTAATTTTATTTATTTATTTGACAGAGAGAGATCACAAGGAGGCAAGAGGCAGGCAGAGAGAGAGGGAAGCAGACTCCCTGCTGAGCAGAGAGGGCAATGCAGGGCTTGATCCCAGGACCCTGAGATCATGACCTGAGCCGAAGGCAGAT
>NC_081561.1:47474698-47505591 GCF_022355385.1 Mustela nigripes | reverse complement strand
TTTTAATTTTATTTATTTATTTGACAGAGAGAGATCACAAGGAGGCAAGAGGCAGGCAGAGAGAGAGGGAAGCAGACTCCCTGCTGAGCAGAGAGGGCAATGCAGGGCTTGATCCCAGGACCCTGAGATCATGACCTGAGCCGAAGGCAGAGGCTTGACCCACTGAGCCACCCAGGCACCCCAAAAGAAAATTTCAATGAGGGGGTGCCTGGGTGGCTCAGTTGGTTGGGCACCTGTCTTTAGCTCAGGTCCTGATCCCTGGGTCCATGGGATCAGGCCCAGTTCGGCCAGAAGCCTGCTTCTCCCTCCCCACTCCCACGGCCTCTCTTCTCCACTTGTTCTCTCTCTCAAATAAATAAATAAATTCTTTAAAAAAAAGACGGGACGCCTGGGTGGCTCAGTTGGTTAAGCGGCTGCCTTCGGCTCAGGTCGTGATCCCGGCGTCCTGGGATCAAGTCCCACATCGGGCTCCTTGCTTGGCAGGGAGCCTGCTTCTCCCTCTGCCTCTGCCTGCCACTCTGTCTGCCTGTGCTTGCTCTCGTTTCTCTCTCTATGACAAATAAATAAAATAAAATCTTTAAAAAAAAAAAAAAAGAAAATTTCAATGAGGACTATTACTTTTCACTTGGGCATCTCCCTTTCTAAAGATACTTCACTTAGATAACCTTACTGATCTAATCATCTCCTTGGATGAAGAATTTATTTTTTAAAGGCAAATTCACAGTTTAAACTAACTGAGAAAATAACATAACCTTTCCAAGAAAATCCAAGAGCCATTTGATTTTATTTTCCTTCTCAGATGAAGACAAATGATATTGTTTATGTATGCAGGTTGGATATTTGAAAAACAATCTGAGAAAATAAGACTTTTCATGGGGAACTGTGAGATAAATATTCATTTGGGTTTTTTTAATAGTGATAATATTTTATCACTAAACTCTATAGCAAGAAATGAAGTCATATTTCCTTTGACTATTTTCCCCCATTTTTATTCAAAACAGAGTACTACAAATTAGCCAAACTTGTTATATTTTACTTTTTATTAGATCATATTTATGTGTTAAAGGAAATCATGATGGGGGTGCCTGAGTGGCTCACTCAGCTAAGCGACTAACTCTTGGTTTCGCTCAGGTCATGATCTCATGGATGATGGGTCAGACCACACTCAGAATGGAGTCTACTTGAAAATTCTCTCCCTCTGTGCCTCCCCCTACTTGGGTGCATAAGCCTGCTCACTCTCTCAAAAAAATAAATAAATCTTTAAAAAAAAAAAAAGGAGGCGGGAATCATGATGACTTTTCTAAAGGTTAGTGGACATTATCTCTGGTCTTCATTATGATCAACTAATATAGGGAAAGTTGTGCTATCTGGTATTTTACCAGAAAGTTCTAAAAATTTCTGTGGCACCAGAATAAAAGTCCCCCAGGAATCACAACATCCTAATCTTACAGAACATATAACCTATGTACCCCTCTGATTAAGTTAAGGATCCTGGAGTGAGACTATCTTGGATCATCCAGGTGGATCTAATATAATCAAAAGTCTCCTCAAAATAAGGAAGCAGGAAGAAAAAAAAAAGCAGGAGGAGGAAAAGCAGGGGGATCGGAATGAGAGAAGATGTGACAAAGAAGCAGAAGTGGAAGTGACGTGGCCATGAGTCAAGGAATGAGGGTAATTTCTAGAAACCAAAAAGGGCAAGGAAACACATTCTCTCCCCTTCAGTGTCTAGAAGGAAGACTTTTGTTGACACCTGATTTTAGACCCTAAGACCCATTCTGGTCTTCTGACCTCTAGAACTTTAAGATACTAAATCTGTATTTTTTTTTAAGCTACTATACTTGTGCTAATGTATTATAGCACAGTAGGAAACTCATACAACTTCTTTCTAGGACAAACTGCCAATTTTTTTTTTTTTAATAGCAAGAACCATGCTATCACAAAAGGAAGGGCCCAAGGGAAGGAAAAGTTTCTGCCTCCTAAAGTTAAGCAAAGGATACATTTACATGAGTGTTTTTATCTTTTTTTTAATACTTTTTATTTATTTGACAGACAGAAATCACAAGTAGGCAGAGAGGCAGGTAGAGAGAGAGGAGGAAGCAGGCTCCCCGCTGAGCAGAGAGTCTGATGCGGGGCCTGATCCCAGGACCCTGGGTTCATGACCTGAGCAAAAGGCAGAGGCTTTAACCCACTGAGCCACCCAGGTCCCCTGAGTGTTTTTATCTTTTAATAGATAGATCTGCGGCACCATGAGAAGTCATAAGACAAACCAAATGGAGCAACAGTAATTAACGTTTTCAATATTAAATACCTCTTTATTCCATGTGCCCCGCCTTTCATGAGACCCAGGGTCTGAAGAGTGTGTCATCTCCCAAATGAATTAATTTAATAAATAATAATTTTCCTTTTTAATTAGACATGTTGTATGGTAAAGCAGGTTTGGTGATCAACATAAAATTGAGAGAAAGTTAATATAAGTTCTGCCAAAAACGAAGGAACTTGATCATCTGGCCAACCTTATTTGGGATGTTTTTGTAATAGAGAGAAGGGTCCTAATCCCAAGGGCTCCAAGTACTCTGGTTTATAACCACCAAGACAGAGCAACATCACCACCTTTTAGTGAACTGCATATTTTCTAAAGGAACCAGTTCCCTACCACCTCCCCCAGCAGGTTTTCCCAACTGCTACATAAGAAAGCTTTTATATTAATGATAATGCATGTACACACAGCACTGAATCTAATGCTGCGTCATCATTCAATTACTGTTTGTTTCTTTTCCTCTTCTACTTCCCCCTTACTGCCTTTTCCATCTCCAGAATGAAGTATCACAGAAAATCCTAGATGACAAGTATATTAACAAAAACATTTCTTTCAAACCCATTCACAAATCTCAAATTCCTCATCTTCAGAATTCAGATGTCAGCACCAAAAACATTTTTCTGATATGTTTCATCATTTCTCAAAACATTTCACAATGTCCACCAGAAGTATAAGTGAGCTCTAAAATGGCCAAAATAACATTGACCAGAGAGAAGAAAGTGATGGAAAACTGGGGAAACCACAAAGTGAAACATCAGTCGCTAAGCAGTCGAAGGGAAACTGTACATTGCTGTACATTCGAAAAGGTTTGCAGAAGAAAGAGCTCAATGAATTAAAACACTACTACATGTAACTTAAAGGTTCTAGAAATCACAGAGCAAGTTCTCACAATTTCACTAGGTCTCATAAATTTAGGAAATATCAGTTTTACTTACCAAAGTTATATAAAACAGCTTAAATTGATTCTTAATATTAATTAAGAAAAAAAATTTGTTAGGCCTCTTCATCCTTATTCGAACTTAGGGTTTTTCAATAATGTTTCTAACAATACAATCAGAAGTCCTCTTTTAAAAATTTCAATTCTTGGAACGCCTGGGTGGCTCAGTCGGTGAAGCATCTGCTTTTGCCTCAGATCATGATCCCAAGGTCCTGGGATCTAGTCCCATATCAGGCTCCTTGCTCAGAGAGAGCCTGCTTCTCCCTCTGCCTGCTGTTCCCTCTGCTTGTGCTCTCATGCTGACAAACAAAATCTTTTAAAAATAAATATAAATAAAAATAAAATATGTCAACTCCTTAATGCAACATTAGGAAATAGCTTTATATAAGCAAAAGGTCAAGAAATTTTTATATATGCTTCATTAAGACATGTATAAATTAACAGGTACGCCAATAGTATTTATGGAGCCTCCAGGTTGTGCTGTGAGTCAGGCACTATGCAAGGGCTGGATTAATATTGCAAGGAACAAAATGGATTCTGTCCTTGCCTTCAAGGTTTACAAGCCATTGCTAGTCTATTTTTTCCTAATGATTTTATTTATTTATATGACAGAGAGAGAGATCACAAGCAGGCAGAGAGGCAGGCAGAGAGAGAGAGAGGGGGAAGCAGGCTCCCTGCTGAGTAGAGAGCCCCACGTGGGGCTCGATCCCAGGACCCTGAGATCATGACCTGAGCCGAAGGCAGAGGCTTAACCCACTGAGCCACCCAGGCATTCCAAGCCATTTTTAGTCTTTTTGAACTGCCTATCTAAGTCTCTGGTCTATTTTTCTGCTGAAGGGAGTATCTCTTTTCTTGTCAATTTATATAAACATTTCATACACTAAGAATATTAACAGTTTGTCATAAAGAAAAATTCAAATAAAGTCTAAACAATTACTTAAACAAGTCATAAGATAATTCTGAAGCATAAGTAATTTACTTAGAATTTTTCATATCTACTACTGCCTCGCATTCAAGAATATCTTTCACCTCAAAAGACATTTTAAGAGCACAGGCTTTTTGAGACAGGTGGCCTGGTTCTGAATCCCAGCTCTGCCACATTTGCCAACTTCCATTCGGGCATATTACTTAACCTCTATTGGCCTCAACTTTATTCACTGCAAAACAGAGATAATTTAAGCACTTGATTCATATGGTTACTTCAAGGATGATGTAATCATATCTAGCAGATACTACGTGCTCAATAAGTGTTACCTATTTTCAGTGGTATGTTAGTGCTGGCTAATAAAAGCTTCAGTGAGATTTAACTGTTGATTCAGGATTGTGTTTGCCAATTTTTAAAGAGACATCATTAAAAATTAAATTAGATAAATTAGATAAAACTATAATTACACAAACTACATTAAAAAATAATAAATATCCAAAACTCATCACTAATTGTTTTACTACATTTTACTGTTATCTATAATCATTCATTTATTTGCATCTATTGCATCATTGTATGCAATAGATGCAAATAAATATATTGTATGCAATATAAGAGTGTGCTACTTCTCAATCTGCAGTCAGTGATGTCAAGTTGGTAGCCTGAAATTGACCACGGTGAAAGTATTTACACCACAGAAAAGAGAAAATGCTATAAATCAAGACTTACCCCCCAACCCCCGCACTGGGTGAAATATTTGTCAATGCACCCCTGCCTGTTATTTGAGCAATTATTACAGTAAGTCACCTTTAATTTCTTGTTAAAAGGAAAAAAAGGAAATGTTGGCAAGTCAATATATTAGTTATCTCTTATCTACTTCTTATCCCTATTGTTACTATGTATGCAAACTTGACTGTCAAGCTCCGGTTTCTTTTCAACACTGTGTCCCTAAAGGACCACATAACTGTGTCTGCAACTGCACCAGACAGGAACCTTGCCTTTTTTGTGCTGCCAAAGCCAGAGAGATTCGGTATTCTTTAAAAATAACAAGGCTAATCTACCATGGTTAACTATGAAGGCCACCTTAAGGAGATAAAAGCTAAGTGCCAAACTGTCATCAGATACAGTCCACACATCTCTTAAAATTGTTTTGACCTTCTGACATTACTTAGCAACTCAAGTCAATATCAAACAGGCCCACAGTCAAACTGAAACACAAATATTAACTTCCAAAATAACAGTCAAGCACACAACCACCTTCCAACAGCTCATTGCATGTCATGCATCAGGACCTAATGCAATAGAATGTGTTCAAAGGGACCAATTAAATGTTTGATTTATGTTAAAAATGTGGTAATGTTTACACTGCACAGAAGCTTGCCAAGGAAACAGGTTGGCTGACCCTTGAGACTTACTCTACTTAGTCAGGACCAGGAGGAAGGGGGAAGTACAGCACACACATCTATCTGGGTGCTTAAGTAGCACAAGGGGTTTTGTCCTTACCCTAGCACAAGGGCAGCATGATTAAGTGGAAAAAACATTAAACTAGAAATCAGAATATGGGCTCCAGCTCCAACTCTGGTGCTAACTAGCTCTATGAGCTTAGTATTTCTGAACTTAATTCTCAGACAAAATGTAGGAGCTAAATTACACAATCTCAGTTCTATGATTCTGCTCTATTATTCTGAATAAATGTGCTGTCACTATAAAAAGAATCTTTCCTCTATGCCTAGCCTACTATGGCAACATAGTTTTATTAAGCTGACTCAAATTTAAATATCACATAAATAGAAACATTTACATTTGATGTGAAGATATAGAAATCTTATGTATGTCTTAATGCTCCAGTTACACAACAACTTATACATTTTTAGGGTTATACCAGTACAAAGATAAATGCATGAACAGGGACAATGCTTTTTTCCCTTCTATACCCTTCACCAAACTCAGTCCAGAACTTCCAACAAACAGAAAGAACTTAATAAAACTTGTGGATAAACTGTATTAGGGATGTTGAGAATTTAAGTCTACAACATTTCTATAGCCCATCTTATTGTAATTTTTTTAAATTAAAGAGAAAAGAATGGCCTTCTACCTCTGGACATGATAAATTAACAGGGGCTGGATTTATTCCTCCACTTTACAAAACAACTTTTGTCTTTAGAAAGAAAGATAAAATTTATGAAACCAGTTTTTAGACATGAGACAATGGGCAGAACAGGTAAGAATGACCTCTGAAAAAAGGGAAATAAATGAGGTGAGCCCTACTATCACCTCAGCATACTGCCTGTGGTGAATTTCTAGGCTACAGTGTGTGTGCGTGTGTGTGTGTGTGTGTAGGAGAGCTGGGTGCAGCCAAGAATGGGAAAAGGGAGGGGAGAAGGCCACCAGTCTCCTTCAGTTGAAGAGACAGAGTTAATCTGAAAAGGTTAAGACAACTAGAATTTGAAGGGCAGAGAACCAGAAAAAAATTCACAGAACACACTCTAAACATATGCAAGAGACTGCATCTTTATCTAAGTACTGTGTACATCATACATAAGGAAACTAACAGAAGTCAGGTAAAGAACCACCAGAATGCTACAGGCAGAACACAAAAGGCTGCTGCTTCCATAGTGGGGAAAATCAGCCCTACACTAAATTCTGCTCTGGTTCTGTCTACCAAAACCTAAAAAACAACCCTTGACATGATCAATCCATTTTAAGTACTTAACTATATCAACTCAGAAAAACTTAAAACAACCCATTAAAAAATTTTCAGAACCCAACTAAATAAAATTAACAATTTATTTACTTGTCACCAGACATGTAATGAAGCTGGAAAATAAAACCAATAATAGGAGTAAAAGTAATCAAAAGAACAGACCCAGAATAACAAATAATAGAAGTAGTAGGCAAAGATATTAAAACAGCTATTACTAACATACCTAGTATGTTCAAAAAGATAGAGGAAACCATATTAAGGAAAGACCTGGAAGACACAAGAAATTTAAAAGACCCAAAGTAAACTTCTAGGGATGAAAAATACACTGGGCTGGATTCTCAACAGATTGGACACCTGAAAGAAAAGGTTAACGAATCTGAAGATAGTAACTCTAGTTAGGTTAAGAAACTGAATTCAGAAAAACCTAAAGCTCAAAATCCTCAGTAGAAATTAATTCATCCAACCACTTATAAAACAAAATAATTAGGGGCATCTGGGTGGCTCAGTCAGTCAAGTGTCTGACTCTTGCTTTTGGCTCACATTGTGATCTCAGGGTCGTAAGATCAAGCCCCATGTCAGGCTCCATGTTCAGAGGTGAGTCTGCTTGAGATTCTCTCCCTCTCCCTCTGCTCCTTACCCTCCTCACATGCTCTCCATCTCTCCCCTCTCCCTCTAATAAATAAATAAATCTTTAAACAAATTAGTGTCTACAGTATGCCAAACATAATAAACATGGAAAGATTTAAAACACTTAAAAATGTTTCCTACAGGGCGCCTGGGTGGCTCAGTGGGTTAAGCCACTGCCTTCAGCTCGCGTCGTGGTCTCAGGGTCCTGGGATCGAGTCCCACATCGGGCTCTCTGCTCAGCGGGCTCTCTCTCTGCCTGCCTCTGTGTCTACTTGTGATCTCTCTCTGTCAAATAAATAAATAAAATCTTTAAAAAAGAAAAAAAGTTTCCTACAGTTTCCTAACTTAGTTTTGCAAGCCTCAGAAGTATTCAATATTCCCTTATTTGATGATCTTATAAACAAATATGCAGTGTGTTTTCCTTTATCTCCCCAGTGTATTTCCATATCATCTTATACTATTAGGTACTAAAGTAAGTATACTGTAAGTATGGGGTTAGTTTAGAATTGAATACAAAGAAAAAGAAATTGTACTGTAATAGGGCTCTACCATAATTTCTTTATTCCTACTTGTTAGAGAAATAAGACTATATGAAACAAGCAAAGAGATATAGGGCACATTGGCATTTGTATATGTCATAAGTACCCAGTTTGTATATAATTCATTAAAATGAATGAAAATATTAAGTCAGATAAGAAACAAAACAAACAGGAACTCTGGCTAAGGACAGCACTTCTTAGAGACCATTATTACATTTCTCTACCCTATTCATGTCAGTGCCTTCTCGCCCCAGTGGATTTTGCCCAAGAAGACAGCCTGCAAGTGTACAATCAAATCAGATGCTGAAAATGATAGCTGAGGTCATAATGAACCACCTCAGCCATAAGCAACCACACAAACTGAAGGTCTGTGAATCCTTTATGAAAGTGGCAGATGGTCTGTTAAGGCAATGTCACTTAATAACCACAATGTTGCTTATACAGTATACCTGTCAGAATCATATGGAGGAAGCTTTTCTCAAAAACCAGCAGCTTCATCATATACATGCAAATATTTAAGAATTCTCTTCTTTTAAACTTCCCACTTTATTTGCAGTGGTATTTATATTTACTACAGAACTAATAGATACGTTATAGTACTAACAAAATTAATAGATACAGAATAGATAACAGATTTAATTAACATAATTAACAGATAATTAACAGAATTAACAGATACAGAATTAATAGATACTTTTTTAAACTGTTAATTATAGAGACTGAAAAACAAAATCTCACCCCCTAGAGCTGACCATTATTAACAGTTTGATTTCTATCTTTCATATTTCTATGTTTTAATACAGGGGCTTTTTTGTGTGCTTTTTAACATTTTATTTATCTATCTAACAGTCAGAGATCACAAATAGGCAAAGAGGCAGGCAGAGAGAGAGAGGTGGAAGCAGGCTCCCCGCTGAGCAGAGAGCTAGATGTGGGGCTCGATCCCAGGACCCTGAAATCATGACCTGAGCCAAAGGCAGAGACTTAACCCACTGAGCCACCCAGACGCCCCAATACAGGGTTTTTAATTTAAAAATGTCATACATCTTAGTCTTCTGTCTTTTCATTTTCCTTAAAAATATATCAGAGAAATATTATAGGTAAATACTTAGAGATCTCACTCATATTCTTTATTTAACATGGAAGTATCAAACTTTATTCAACAACCCCCTACTGAGAGTCATTCAGGTTGTCCAATATTTTGCTATTATAAACAATGTCACAAAAATATATTGAATTCTAATTGTTGCAAAGATTCTAAAATTTTTGTGGGTCAGAAACTAAATGTGCCTTCAGCAGCAACTTCCCTTCCCCAAAGAGGGTAACAAATCACATGTCACAAGCAATGCACAAGAGTAGTGTTTCCCTATATTCCTGCCAGTACTGGTTAGACTAAATGCTCTTGGAAGATAAGAGTACAAGTGATTACTGACTTTAAAAATACACACTATTTCTAGCTTTTTGCTAAAATCTTTGAAATTTCTCCACAGACTTGCCGCCCACTGTCAAAAATTTGTCAGTTGTCTTCAATTAACCAATGAGCAATGCTACAGAAATCTACTTAAAAGTTCCAAACAACCAACTTATAACTCATTTTTTCTTACAAATGTTGTTTAAATAAACATTATATAATCTGGACTAATACAAAGCTATATTTTTTAATTTAAAAAATGGTAAAAAAAAATATTGATAGACAATATACACTGACATTTTGTAGTTAATCTAGAATAATTAAAATATCTAACATTAGATCTATTTTTTTAAGTTTAATAAATACATACAACAGGAGCATTCCTATTGGAAATACACTTTCCAAATCACATCCTTCCCAATTACATACTTAGCTGCTGTTATCATAGAGGGAACTGAGGCCACTGGAACACCCAGAAGGAACATATATGAGCAGGGAAGGAGCTGGAGAGAGGTAAAATATATGGAAGGAAACCCAAAGGATGAGGAATAGAGAGAGTCGGGCCACCATTCATCTAAAAACCTCTATCTCCCAGCTCCCCAGAAATACCAAGTGATAAGCTTCCTCTCCTTTTTTTTTCTATTATTTTCCTTCTCTCACACATATGATATGTGTACCTTGCACAAATACCATATGCCCATTTGAGGTGTGAGCAAACTTTCCATCCCTTCCACTGCCACTCCTACCTACTCTCTAAATGTATTAGAATTGAGGTCGCATAGCATCATATTCTCCTCTTTTCAATCCTGGTCCACAGCAGAAGGGAAGGATCCAGATTCCAGCCAATCCTCAGAATGCAGGTTATGGGGAAGGGGTAAATAATGGGGGTGCTCTGTGGCCCCAATCCACCAGGAAACAGCCAAATATTCACATGCTGATAAAAAAGCTGCAGCAAAATTGGCACTGGACCTTTCAAGATGAAGGAATATTGTAATTGCATATTATAATTCCAATTTACTTTAACCCAAATCTATTTCTTAAAGCCTCAGAACACTGATGAGCCCACTGCACACAATTTATCTTCACTGACATAACACTGGTCCCTCAAATATATAACCATAAGGGGTGCCTGGCTGGCTCAGTCAGAAAAGCATGCGACTCTTAATCTCAGGGTTGTGAGTTCAAGCCCCATGTTGGGTGTAGAGATTACTTAAATATATAAGAACTTTAAAAAAAATCAAATCTAACACTGAAATTCAGCATTCTTTCTGCATTTTTAGAATGCCATTATGGTTTCAGCTATTGCTTCACTTCCTCCACTCATTCCTTCTGTATTATTTTCCTTACTAATGCTCTTGCAAGCCAAGGCTTTTTCATTATGTAACTTAGGTTCAGCCACTGAAAGCATCCCTTCTACGTACCAGAAAATAAAAAAGGAGACCAAGGAACATGGAGAACAGGAAAGCAGGAGACCTCAGCTTCATTCTTGCTTCTCCATGTGCTGGTCCTACTTCTCTGGACATAAGTTTTCTCGAGGAGAAAATGAGAGGACAGAAAATCAGCCACTTAGTGTGTCTACCTTTTCCATTCCGATTCTCAAAGGTGGGTACGTAAGAAAGTAGAGTTCAAGTCAGATGCAGAACTATCCAATATCTCTGTTACCTTGGGAGGCAGGGAAGAACAAGGGAAGGGAAAAAACAAATCTAGGCAACTTAAGCAATGCCCCAGAATGAAGATGCTCCAAAACTGAACACCACAATCCTTAGTCCTAAGGCTGCAGCTCCACCTTAGATCCCAAAAATGGTCAACCAGGACCTGTTTGTTCACATTCATTACTAAAGTGAAGCATTAAAAGTACCGTGAAAGAAATTTTCCATTTCACCAGAGATGGAAGAAGGAGGCTCAAAGGACACAACATTTAGGCCTTTCCTCAAAGTCAGATATTGGGGCGAGGAGGGGGGGCCACCTAGGTGGCTCAAACAGTTGAGCATCTGCCTTAGGCTCAGGTCACGATCCCAGAGTCCTAGAATCAAGCCCCACCTCAGGCTCCCTGCTCAACAGGGAGTTTGCTTCTCACTCTCCCTCTGCCCACCCCCTTGCTCAAGCTCCCTCTCCCTCTCTCTAATAAAATCTTTTAAAAAATAATATGTGATTATCATTTAACTAAAAATAAAAGAAACACGACCTAGCCATGCAAGAACAATACATAGTGACACGACAGGTAACAATTTTAAAACGTCCAAAAAGAGCTCATTTGTACACATCTAAAGACACCAAGTTTACATATCATTAATGCATATGATGAGAATGAAAAAAAACTTGTAAAAATATGAATTTCTTCCAAAAGTTCTACTTCAAACAACATTACAGATAAACCTAATCCTCCAAAGTACTGCTTAATTCTGTACCATAAAAAAATGTAATCATGTAGATTAATACAAGTAATCAAATACAAATGCAATCAATTTCAACCTATATCAGAAGCCCTGAAGGCATTTAAAAAAGGTTTGCAGGGGTGCCTGACTGGTTCAGTCGGTAGAGCACAACTCAGAGTTGTGAGTTCAAGCCCCATGTTGGGCTGGGAGCCTACTTAAAAAACAAACAAACAAAAAAAGGTTTCAAAGGAATCAATAATGGTTTTTGAAAAAAAATTAAAACTGTGATTAAGGTGTTAATTTCAAAAATTAAAAAAGAAACCAATGCCATAAACAGTAAATGGAAAATATGTCAGAAAGTGATATCAAGGATAAACAGATCATATCAGTACAAAGTGATACGTTCCAACTCAACAAAAACATAAAACACAGTGCTCAAAAGCTCCTCAGGGCTATCGATACAGGTTGAAGTTGATTGCATTTGTATTTCATTACTTGTGCTAATCTTCAAGACTACTGTTTATTAATGTGTCTATTACCTTAAGGATCTAACATGCTTGCTGGCACACAAAAGCACTCAATAAATGCTTTCTAAATGAATAAATGATGAATTAATTCATTAAAGCCAGTATTATAGGATGGAAAGAAATCTTGGTGACTATTCATGTTAATTTATAAATCCATCCAAGTCTAGTTAGTTAGCAAAAGAGTCAAGAATGGAAACCAGATTCCTGATTATTAGTCTTTGCTTCCTTTACTATTGTTGAATTTCTAAAATTCAGAGTGACTGGAATTTTTAAGTCAGAGATAGATACATAAATAGATATAGATATATAGGGCCAGATAGATAGATAGATACCTCAAGAATCCACTCAATCATTAATCAGGCAGTACCTTAGAAACAGTTAATTGATAAGTGACTTAAATAGTCCAGGATTTCTTTCTTATCTTGAAAACTTTTATTTCTTAAGTTTATAACATCAAAAGATATCAACGTAATAATATTCACCAACACCCAGCCAGATACAAAACTGATTAAAAGGTTTATGACATTGTTTATTCCACTACACAATGGAATACATGTATCAATCATTTAAAAATGTTTTGAAGTAATATTTAATGGCATTAGAACATGCCATGATATATTAAATGAATAAGCAGGATACAGAACTTTACAGTGATCCAAATTTTTAAATGTTCTGTATTAAGGAAAAAAGAGAAATGGAAAAAGATAAGGAACTATGTCTGAAAATTAAATATTTGGATAACAGAGCTACCTATTATTTTTTATTCATATTTTGCACATTTGTTTATTTTCCAAAAATGTTAGTGAGTTTGTATCAAATTTTTCACTCACATTCCCCCAAGTACTTACACAGTTCTTCCTTTTCCACTGAGTACTACAGAAATTACACCTTTAGTCAATAGGATAGTTCTTCTGTTGAAATGTTAAACTCTGGGGGTGCCTGGGTGGCTCAGTGGGTTAAAGCCTCTGCCTTCAGCTCAGGTCATGATCCCGGGGTCCTGGGATAGAGCCCCGCATCAGGCTCTCTGCTCAGCAGGGAGCCTGCTTCCCTTCCTCTCTCTGCCTGCCTCTGCCTCTGATCTTGGTCTGTCAAATAAATAAATAAAATCTTTAAAAAAAAAAAAAAAGAAATGTTAAACTCTGTAATTTTAAAAGCTGCTTCTATTAACAATGGAAATAAAGGATAATGGAAGTTTTCTCTCAAGTAACTAAATTCTCAACAGCCAGCAATAGAATTTCTCACTAAAGTTTATGGTTTCTGCACAGCCCAAAACCATGTTAAACAAAGTTTATGGATTACGGATAGCCCAAACTTACATTAAATAAAAGGTAAACCAAAATATGAACATCTATCAATCCCAGAATATATTCAGTGGCCATCCTAAAAATGAAATTTGCTTGGTTAACATTAAAGTACTGATTAAATCAGTATGATAATACTTTCCCTACAATGTAGAGTGAATGAAACATGTGGTCATATTGCCCAGATGAAATGGTAAAGCAAAGAAAACCCTCTGCTGACACCATCCACCCCACTTACAAACACCCCTATTGAAATTCTGCTTTCCTTCAAATAGCGCACACCCTGATAATAAAACCCTTGGATGCTCAGATCCTCCTCTTTTGTGGCACTACTTATAATGAGTAGAGCTGGTCCACCCTCTTCATCAAACTGTGCTCTTGGGAGGCTATAGTCTTATAGCTCTATGTTCCTCTTTCTTCTGCAGGTCCTAGTTCCTCTGCACATTTTTTAATCATATGATCAATAGATATTTAGAATTAGGGGCTCCTGGGTGGCTCAGTGACGCGGCTGCCTTTAGATCAGGTCAAGGTCTCAGGATCCCTGCTCAGCAGGAAGCCTGGTTCTCCCTTTGCTCTCACCACCCCACCTCCTCCCCAACCCCCACACCCCTCCCCAACTCCCACCCCTGGCTCATGCTCTCTCTCTCTCTCTCTCAAATAAATAAATAAAATCTTTAAACATAATTAAATATTTAGAATTCAACCACATATTCCAATTTGGTCATTTCCAATTTCTCCTGGCCCCAAACGCTTCGTGCCTTCCCAGTTCTTAAAAGTATACACTGATTACAAAATGTGATGAAGATGGGGGAGACTGTATGTTAATGGTGATTTGTTCACTTCAAGCATGGAATCAATTAATTCCTGATTAGAAATATGAAGCTGGAAACAATGCAGCTTGAATGTTTTCAAAGAAATGTTAATAACAAAAGTATTTCATTCTATTTATTATTTTAATTCTACTGAGGCCAAATTTAAATTTCTACATAGTGTTCTAAATGGAAAATGATGGAGACTAAGTTAAGAACATCTGTTTTTCCACAAGGAAAGCACACTATCCTTGCATTTTGCTTTCTGTAACTTAAAATTCTTCAATACTTCCTTCACTCCCTCCAAAATTTTTCAAAGAAAAAATATAAACTACAAATTATATATAGCAGCTAAAAGTTATTGCTTCTGAGATTGCCTTAAAGATAAAGTCACATTGCAAATACCTTCATAACCATAAGTCCTCACTTAATGGGGATTATAAAACCCACACTGTACACAAAATCAAACTCTGAACAAACTTCACTCAGGTTTTTTCCTACTGTTTTCAATATTCTCTAGTTTCTGATATGTAGATCACAGAAGGAACCACCAAATACTTTCATCATTCACCTTCTTTCCCCTAACAAAGATAGTCAGTAGTGTTCCAGCATTCATAAATGTTCAATGTGTGGCTCTTCTGAAATGAGCTGAAGGAAAAAATCAGGTAATCTTGTTCTCCCTCTTAACTCATGTGATTTTAAAAAACTCAAACATGATCACTTTGGTAAAAGCACTGCCTTCAGTCTAAGAGACAAAAGTAAAACTTTATGTTCTTAGATATTATATACATATACCATCATACCCAGGCCATAATCAAATTGCCATAACAAAAACTCACTTAAAAAAAGATTAAAACCAACAACTAGCTATCTAACCCTACTTCTGATTACATTTTAAGTAAGTAATCCAATATCCTAAGAGTTTAACTTTCACATGTTTTTCAGGACATGGACTACTAATTTCAGTTTATCCTTAAAATAGAACAGTTCGAATAATTTTAGACTCAAGTGCTATAAGGCATCATAGCTGCCAATGAGCTGGATCCCTGAATCGCAGCGGCAGCACATGCAGAAACTAAGCAAACTGTCAGAGAGCTGAACCCTGAGCTACCGCGTGCAATCCCACAAAGCAGCAACAAGAGTCAATGCATGTACACAAAACAAAGCAGTACTTAAAAACAGTATGACCAGATGAAAGAAAATAATCAGGGCCTTGGGGCGCCTGGGTGGCTCAGTGGGTTAAGCCTCTGCCTTTAGCTCGGGTCATGGTCTCAGGGTCCTGGGATCGAGCCCCACATCAGGCTCTCTGCTCAGTGGAAAGCCTGCTTCCCCCTCTCTCTGACTGCCTCTCTGCCTACTTGTGATCTCTCTGTCAAATAAATAGATAAAATCTCTAAAAATAATAATAATAATAATCAGGGCCTTATTTAAACAACATAATATGCAATGGTTTAAAAGTGTCTAAAGGAGGTACCAGTATAAAAATTTAACCATTTGCAAAACACATATCTGATAAAAGACTGTTACCTGAAACATAAAAAGAATTCTTAAAACTCAACAATAAGAAAATAAACAATCCAATTAAAAAGTACGCAATGGGCACCTGGGTGGCTCCTCTGGTTAAGTGTCCAGCTCTTGTTTCCGCTCAGGTCATGACCTCAGCGTTGTGGGATCAAGCCCCGTTTTGGGTTCTGTGCTCAGTGGACAGTCTGCTTGAGATTCTCCCCCTCTCCCTCTCCATCTGCCCCTCCCTGATCGCGTTCTCTCAGTCTGTCTCAAATTAATTAATTAATTTTGAAAATGTGGCCAAAAGATCTGCATAGACACCCCACCAAAAGAGAGATACAGATGGCAAATAAGCATATAAAAAGATGTTCCACGTCATGTTGTTACACTACACACCTATTAAAATGATTAAAACCCAAAACACTGCCAATATCCACTCATGAGGATGCATCATTCTCATGCACCGCTCTCACTCATCGCTGGTGGGAATGCAAAATGGTACAGCCACTTTGGAAGACAGTTTAGCAGTTTATTACAAGATAAACAAAGCCTTACCATATGATCCAACAGTTGTACTCCTAGATATTTACCCAAATGAGCTGGAAACGTATGTCCATACAAAACCTTGCACACAACTGTTTATAGCAGTTATATTCATAACTGAAAAAACTGAATGCAAGCAAGATGTCCTTCAATAGATGAGTGGATAAACAGAATGTGGTACATCCAAACAATGGAATATTATTCAGCAATAAAAAGAAATGAGCTATGAGTATGAGACCATGAAGGGATCCAGGGGAACCTTAAATGCCTATTATCAAGTGAAAGAATCCAGTGTGAAAAGGCTGCAAACAATATGATTCCAACTATATAACACTCTGGAAAAGGCAAAACTATGGAGACAGTAAAAAGAACAGTCGTTGCCAGAGGTTTAGGGACTGTAGGGGATGAATAGGTAGAACGCAAAGGATTTGGGGGCAGAGATACAATTCTGTATGATACTGTAATGGTAAACCCATGATATATGTGTTTGTCAAATCCCATAGAATTGTACAACACAGTGAACCCTAATGTAAACTATGGATATGAGTTAGTAATAAAATATCAATATTGGTTTATCAATTATGATAAACATACCACACCAATGCAAGATCAAAAGGGGAAACTGTGAAGGGAGGGGAGAGAGTATATGGGAACTCTGTACTTTCTGCCCAATTTTTCTATGAAACTAAAACTACTCTCATAGTCTATTCACTCAAAAAAGTAAAAATAAAAAAGACTACTGGCCTAAGAGGAGCCAGAGGATTTGAGTTCTTGGGTCTACCTCATTCACTGATGGTCCATGTAATCTCTACTGCTCAAAATACTTCCTATGCAGTACTCTATCCTACCATCATGCACCCAGAGGTCGACCTGATGCATCATACCTCACTGGCTTAATAAAGGTAGTAAAAGAGGGCGCCAAGTAATAGTATTTCATACCAAGAATTAAGAATACAAATTGTTACACTGGCATGGCCAGATGGGGAACTCTGACACTGAAAATAAGGGCATGTTTTAATTCACTGGGACAATAGTATCTTTGTATAATGACTTTAATACCAGGATTCACTGAGAAATATTTTCACCCACTAGAGAAAAATCAGGACTTTGTCAATTCCCTTTGACGATTCTTTCCAGGAAACATTTCAGGCATGTATCAAAGTGGCCACATTCACTGGTGACATTTAAAAAACTTAATTCTTTTCAAAAACTCCTCGACCAAAATATACACTGAAAATGTTCACACTAAAATTTTATTTTCCTTTCATGGATATCTAATAATTAGAATTTATACTCCAGCTAAGATATAAAAGTTCAAGCTCCAAACTCTATTTAACACTTGAATTGAAATAAATCCCTATACACTTTTAAACTATTAATTTTAATTTCATGAATCCATTTAACACATCTCAAGCAGTCGTTGTATTAATCAAAAATCATAATCCTAATAAAAAATATTCATAAAAGCAATTTCTGCAACATTTACCAGTCAGTGTAACAAAATTCAAAATATATAGTTTATGTCAAAAAATTATCTATAGTTTATGTCAAATATACACTTTCTGTTCAAATGCCACAGACACCACTGATAGCTATATGATCTCAGGAAAATTAATTTCTGTAAGATTCAATTTTCATATTAGTAAAATGGTAGTAGTTGTAGCCAAGATAAAGAGTTATGAGGGTTAGAAATGATACATACATAATTCATTCACAATACCCAGCACTGTCCAGTATATAAGTAGGTGTATAAAAGCTGAACCCATAAACAAAGATGGCTTAGAACTTACATGATCATATAACCACTGAACTCCTTATATACCAAACAAAACTGACTCTACAAATCTCAAGTTTATGTAATGAAAAAAAGTGGCAAATGAAAAAAATTACTGAAATACACTGAAAGATTTGTTTTTTAATCATTTACAGTTCCTTCTATAAAAGATCTTAAACTAGTAATTTTATTTGCTTAAAGAAAACAAAATCTCTGCTCTAAGATACTACAAATCCTGTTCAGAGGATTCCCAATAAGGTTGATAAGCTATTACTTAAGGAGCCCTACATTAACTAGAACATTCTAGTTTTCTAGGTCATACTACTTGCTGTATTTCCAGTGTCAAGAAAACAGCATTCATTCCATTTCATTACCAAAGAAGGTCTAATAATGGTTAATATTAAAAATTTATTTCAAAAGCATTTTCTAATGAACACACTACAAATCTTTTTTACACAAATTAAAAAGAAAATACTTCAAACTTCTTCAATATAACTTCAACAATGGAAGCCACTGCACCCCTTCCTGTCCCACACTCAAAACCAACCAATTAGCCATCCTGTCAATTTCTACCATTTCTCCTGAATCAGCCTTCTACTCCAAGCACCATAATTTTACAATGGCCTCTTAACCTGTTTCCCTGCTTCCTGAATCTTCCTTTCCACTCAATACTCCATACCTTTACCAGAGTTATCTCTCTAAACACTATTTTCATTGGTAACACCCCACTGAAGATCATCAGGGGTCCCTTCCCTACCTACAGAATAAAGCCAAAACTTGATCCTCAGTGTGGCATTCAAGGCTCTTTTCCATCTGGTCCAACATTATCCTCCGTATTTACCCATTTCCATCTTCCTACAACCTCTATGCACTGCCATCTCTAAAACTTACTATGCAACTTTAGCCAAACATTCAAACTGGATTCTCTGGCTATGCTAATGAAATGGTACAGTCACACTAGTCTCTTCTCTCAAGCTTTCCTCCCTGGGACCTTCACCTTCTCACAGGGTAAAATCCCATTTGACCCCAAGTACATAACTTTACACAACACCCAAACCAAGCAGAATTATTTGCTTCCTCTTCCGAAAGTGATTAAGAATAGGTTGAAAAATAACAGGAAATAAAATTGCATTAAGGAAATAAACCAAAAAATAAATAAAATCCTTATTTGAACTCTAACAGAAATAATGATATACTTCAGCAGATATCTGCCTAAAATTACTCTTTGGAAACACGTAGCCTTGACCCCTAACTTAGTAAGAGCTGAGAAATGGACACCAAAGTCTTTCTTTTTCAAAAGCCATTATAGACAGAAAAGTCCCATGTAATAGAACCACCCGACTTTCTTTGTAACGAATAAGAAAGACTAAACATTCTAAACTACGAATCTTCTTACTTAATTTTTTCATCAGACATAGACAGCCAGATATCTTATACATTTTTATTCTTAGTTGTGGAACTAAAACAGAAAGGAACATATGACAGCCTTTTTGTCACCTCTATAGCTTCGGATGTTTTTACAGGCTCCAATTTCATGAAGACACTTTGGGCAAACAGTCCAGCTCCCCAAAGAGCCAGGCTCCTGGGCTCACATGACCCAAACACAAAAACACAGACGTTTCTTTGCCTGACTACAGAATAACCATAGAACAATAAATTGTTCCCACTGCCTCTCCTTCCATGTCATTTATTGCCTACAATCGTTCCTGAGCCAGATAATAAGAGCCTCCAAATTGCTCAAATAAAAAATTTTCAAAAGCATAAAGCTTTTTTAAAGTCTCTGAGCAAATAAATGTTGAGATAACTACAAAAGTCTAAGTCAGAACAAAAGAAACTAAAGAAGCATAAGTCTGCTCTTTGGGTTCAAAGTTAAATTCGCTAACAATATCTAATAACTGCTTACATTCCTAGATGGATATATGTTCCTTACAGTATGAAGCAACAAGTAAATTCTTCAGCCAATTTAAATCCTAATTATTTGGGAAGAAATTACTTTTAAACCCATGGTGTAACATTATAAAACATCCAACCATGTCATATTGAAAATCCTCACAGATTTCCATGGATCTTTCAGATATTCTCTTACACTTTAGCAAAGTCAAATATACTGTGTTAGGGATGTTAATATGTGTCCAAACTTAAACCTTCTACTTCCAGGGCAGATACTTTACCTCTGTGTGCTAGACACTGCTGGTTGCAAATAACCATTTTGCCTGACTCTTTAACCAACAGAACTTCAACCCTGTTCAAATGTTCATAGTTGCTATGTAGACAGCAGTGTCCCCTTTAACAGTTCTGGCCAATGAGATATTAGCGAGAGTTGCTGGGTGGGCTTCTAAAAAACCTCTTTAAAAGGAGGCTAACTCAACTAGTTTTCACCTTCTGTCCTTTGTCCTTGCAATTCTCCTTCTTCTCTCTCTCTCTCTCTCTCTCTCTCTCTTTTTTTTAATATTTTATTTACTGGGGCTCCTGGGTGGCTCAGTCATTAAGCATCTGCCTTCAGCTCAGGTCATGATCCCAGGGTCCCGGGCTGGAGCCCCGCATAGTCCTCCCCACTCTGCAGAAAGCCTGCTTCTCCTTCTTCCACTCCTCCTGCTTGTGTTCCCTCTCTCACTGTGTCTTCCTCTGTCAAATAAATAAATTAAATATTAAAACTTAATAATAACAAAGATTTTATTGATCTATTTATTTATTTATTTATTTATGGGGGGAGGGGAGCAGAGGGAGAAAAACAGGCAGATTCCACTCTCAGCACAGAGCACCAGGCAGGACTCCATCCCACATCCCTGAGATCATGATCTGAGCTGAAATCAAGAGTTGGATACTTAACCAACGGAGCCACCCAGGCACCCCTGCAATTCTCCTTCTTCCATCTGGAAGTAAGACACAATGGCTGAATAGGAACAGCCATCTTGTGATGAGAGAAAGACATCTCAGTGGCTGAGCGGCCACTGAGAATCGGCTAAACAGCAATACAGAAGTTCGGGTCCCACAAATAAAAGTACCCTGCAATCCTGGTCTGCCTACCTGCCTACCACATCTTCTCAGTACCTAAGACAAAGAAACACTCTCATCTATTTTCTGTTACAAACAACCAAATACAACCTTAGCTAACATTGATTTCCAGACTAAGCCCACTTCATTTGTTAAAAGAAAAAGCCCAAACGAATGCTGTTATAACTTGCAGCACTACAGTGCTATCATGATGCCGCACAGTTAAAGTTCACTTATTACACAACTGACAAGTACATTAAGCCATGAGCAGAGCATGAGCAGATGAAATCTGAAATCAAGTTTTTGTAGAATCCTGGAAGCCAAGTGAAAACCACTGAGCAAGACCTTCCAAGACTACACAGTATGAAGCGGGGGGAAGTTCCAGAAAACTTTACATTCCAACTTTCAATCCAAATGGCACCAGAGTCGGCTCACACAACAAAATGACAGGATTTTTTCCAACCACACATCTATGCAGGCCATAAAACTGAAGTGAAGATGAAAACTACAGGTGTAGTGGTTCTCAGTCCCTTCAGTCACCAAGCACATAGGCAGAATTACATAGCCCTGAGAGAAAAGGTTAAAGCAATTACTCAAAGTTTCCATGGAAAACAAACAAACAAGCAAAAAAAAATTAAAAAATAAAAAAAAAATTTTTGCCTTTCTTTCAAAATAATCAAAGAGGATTTTTCAGTGATGTTCTAGATAAGTAAAAAATCTGCCACTCACCTTTCACAGAGAATGATAGTGAAACATTTTTTACAGCTGTCTGGGCAACTGCTTGATTTCCAGATCAATAGGAAAAGATCCAGTTTTTTGGGCTGAAATAATTTGCCTTCTTTCTAAATTAGGCTAAAATGTATAAAATAAAATTTATTGGGTTCACATTAATGATGTCATTTTCACACTTAACAACCTTTTCAAAAAGTGTTGAGAAAATTAAATCTTCCAATGACAGAATTAAGTAGCAGAATTTCAGATTCAGGTGAGAGCTAATATTAATAATATAAAAATGTATAATTAATCAAGATAACAGTATACAGGTGAGTTTCCTTATACTGCCCCCCCAAAAAAACAAGAGGGATCATTCTGTCCTCTGTGCTAAGCTAAACATGTTTCATATTACATAGTAAATACACTGGATAATCTAATATATATATATATATATATATATATATATATATATATATATATGAAAGCCACTGACATGGGCAGTTTCAAGCATAAACAATAAGTAAATGTGTCTTATTTGTAAATAAGTGCCTTTATTCACCCTGACTGTGCTATTAGCTGAAGTAATGTGATGTTTTTTTAATCAGATATCCTGAATATTCCGGCTATGAGTATATCTTATAAGCAAGAGAACTACAATATGAATCAGAGCACTGCACTCTTCTCTGCAGCAAACAGCTCTTTCTGTGTTGTTCTAATTCATCGAACGTCTGTTTTCACTCAGAAGTAAAGGACCAAAGCAAGACATAAGAACAAACCACATCATAAACAACTGGGGCTCACTAACTTGGTACTACTCAGTTTTCTACAACTGGGTTGTAAGTCCTCGCACAGGCCATCTGAGGACTAAGCCTAACAAAACTCTCAGCTTCTAAATCCAATACTCATAACTGCTGACAGTATAGATTATTATAATTCTACGTTTCTGACAACAGACAAATTTTGAATTTGTTCCAGCTGACTCCACCACTTACACTATTCAACAGCTGGGGCATATGATAACTTGGCAACCTGATAATACTCTAGCTGAATGCAAACTCATTCTGTAACCAAGGAACTTTTTCAGAAATAAAAATCCAAATAACCTCTCTTAAGTTCAAATGGGAATGTGAAATGTTTGCACAATGCATGATTTCAGAAAATGAGCGACTGTACTTTGAAAGTTTAGTGAACTGACACTCCCTATTCAAAGCCTTACAATTCTTTCCTGATTAGATCAGCCCCCATAGCAAGTCATCACGGTTAATAAGCACTATAGTGAAGTCATCGTATTGGATACTGATGGGAAATCATAACTGGCTTCAAAACAAACTGGGAAACAATGAGTTTTCCAGGTCCCCAGCTTTACGTATAATACACTGGCCAATACTCTTACTTTCCTTTCCAAAACTAAATGAAACATAGGACATCTATAAAGCCAAGCACAAACTGATGACCTAAGCATTTTAAGACCACAAAGAAAATGAAGGTAACATTGCTCACTTTTTCAGTGAAATTTGGGACTGTAGGTTTGAAAGAGTATATTTAACTGCAATGATGATCATTAGGCTATAATTAAAATGAAGTGTAGTGAGAAATGCAATGGCCTTTGGATCTTTTTCTTTTATTTCCAAAGGCAAAGAGAAACAAGCTTTTAAAAAATGCTTGCTTCTGCAAGACAAGTCAAAGCAACAATTATCGTTTTCAAAGTCACCTGAAATCACCCCATACATCACTGAGGTAAAACTTGATGAGACAAAAATTCACACAGCAGTAATTTTTTTCTAAAGTATGAAAAAACTTCCAGACGTTTTTGCTTTTGGATTTTAAACAGCACAGGTGTATAGTCTTCAACAAGGTTTGTTAATCTGCATTGCAATATTTTTCATTTTTCACGTTCTGGAGAAAACTGATTAAAAACCTTATTTTAAAATGTAAAGACAGAAATAAATATGAATGTATTACACACGCAACATAAATGCGACCGATGTGCTTTAGCCTAAAATATCAATGCACTTGCTCAGTGGCAATGTTATACACAATAGAGTCTTGGCACAAAGGAATTCTGATTGCGCTTTTACAAATTCAACATGGATTAAAAGAATGTCAATAACAAAACATGTTCTAGAAAGAGATAAAATACATTTCTGGGTAGACTGTGAGCATTTTGGAAATTTGGAACTTAGTTGTTCAATTCAGGATTTTATATTTCTACTTTCTGCTAATAGAAAAGTAGCAATGCGTGCCATTTTTAACCATATAACCCTCCATTCAATTTGCAGATATAGTTTCTTAAGACCAAAGCAAGTGTTCGAAAGATACAAAACCCTCTGAATCCAAGCTATGAATCCGGCCACTCTTCACTATTAATATATCAAGGGTCTGTCAGTAACCCTGGGTGGGGAGTGTTTTGGTCTCCTTACTGTGTCTCTTGTCTGTACATACTGAAAAATGATTTCCAGAGACAAAAAGGCTCTTTAAGATGAGACGATGCACTTTGTCTAACACTATATTTAACTATAAAGTCAAAGTAAACAATACTAAAATATAAAATATTTATCAGGTTGGCACAGAATTTCCCAAACATAAATAGGCAGAAAAGCATTTCAAAATATACTGCTTTACATTTAAATTTACAACAGACTCACTGACTTAAGGCTTTCATCCATCACACAATCAAGTAATTTTTATGATACATAAGAATAGGCATATGCTCACAAACCACAAACTTTTTTCAAATAAAATCATTCTAAGAAAAATGATTTGGGGATGCTCTCAGTGGTGAAACCGAAGAACCTTTTTTTTTTTTTTTTAAATTTAAGAACCCAAGAACCTTTTTTTGTAGGGTTAACCAACACCCCATGCAAAGCAAGAGCAGCAATGCCTTAGTAATCCCGTGGAGAATTAACCGGCAGCCACCCTCCCAGGAAGAATTATGATTATTCATAGTACTTAAGAGCTTCTACAAGGGAGAGAAAATGCTATGTGCTTGAAACCCAAACCCCTTCCCCCCACTCCAAGGGCGTCTCCGGACCATCGCCCACCCCCACCACTCTCTGAGTTGTGGTCACTAAATCCTATCCAAAAAACCCTGGTCCATTTCCAAGACTGGCCCAGACACCTGTTTACCTGTGCCCAAGCAGTAGTGGCTCTGGTTAAGCAAAGATAACGGTTACCGGGCTGGTGCGTGCTAAGCCCCGCCGCCGGAGCCCGGGGCACCACATACCTTTGTACCTCTCCAGAACATCCTCGTAGGCCTGGAGGTACTCCTGCTCCTCCACGTACAGGTAAGCAGCTGGCGAGAGATACCCCGCCATACTGAAGTTTATCTAAGCGATGACTGGCCAATTCCCCTTTCCCCCTCCTAACCCCAGAGACTATCGTAGTCAGCAAGACGCAGCCTTGAGAACTGGAAAAGCGGAAGGAGCGGCGGGCTGGGGGAGAGCGCTGAAGCCGGAGACGCAGAGCCAGGGGCGCGAGGGGGCGGTGGGCGCCGGAGCCGGCAGAGGAAACGCCCAGGCCCCCTGGCGGGCTGCGGGTGCGGGGCCGCCGCTCCGGGGAGCCAGAGTCCCTCTCAGGTTTCAGCAGCAGCAAATCTCGGCGAGCCCGGGGGCGGCGACAAGCAGCGCCACGCCACGCGGAGGAGCCTGGAGCCCAGTGGTGACGGGCGAAGGGTGGCGGGCGCCGGGACCCTCTGCGGGCAGCACGGCCGTCGCCCTGGCCCTGCGCTGGGCGCCTGCTGAGGGCCCGGCTGAGGCCGCGGCGGCGGCGGTGCCGAAGGACGGGCGCGCTGCCTCCGCCCGGGATGCTGCGCGGCGCATCTGCGGCATTTCCTGGCCGCCGCGCCGCAGACACTCGCCCGCGCCCCCGGAGAGAGAGAGGCGGGAGGGCGGAGGGCGGAAGGGAGGGGGCAAGCGCGGCGGTCAGCGCCCGGGCTGGCTGGGCTCCGACCCTGCCGCGGCTCGGCCCCTCCCTCCCCAGGCAGGGCCGGGCGCCCCGGGGCCCCCTCTCCGGCCCGCCCACCCGGGTGGATCTCACGGCCAAGCACGCCCACCCCCGGACACTGGCCGGCCGGCCCGGATCCCCAAGGGTGAGGTTTCTATTTGGGACCCACAACAGGTGCCTGGGAAACAAAGCCGCAGATCGCGGTCACCGACGAGCGCAGCAGCCCCCCCCCCGCGCCCCCCCCCCCCCCCCCCCAACCAAATGGGTTGAGCAGTCGGAGGTCTCCCCCCGGGAAGGGATGACAGGGGCAGGAGTGGAAAATACTCTTCGACCCTGCTTATGGCACGGAGGGACTCAGGTCACTCAGTGCCTCACGGGGCGGGGAGGGACCAGGGTCCCTTCCCCGGGCACATCTCGGGGGCGGGGCGGCGCGCCTCTGCAGGTGGCCCCGCGCGTCAGGGCCTGACAGCCTGGAAGCCACTGCGCCTGCGCGCCCGGCGGACCAGCCCTCAGTCCCTCCCTTCCGCCCCCCAGAGCCAGCCCGAGCATCTGCCGCGGCGCTCCTGGGAGGCGGCCACAGCGGGTTAGCTCTCAGTGCCTCCAGCTTACTTTGTCCCCTCCCTCCTTCTCTTTCCCCATTATTCATTCCACACAGTACTGGTATCTTCTGAATTTGAACAAAATGGACACAATTCCCTTAACTTTGGAATGTCATATACTAACGTGGTGAGTTTAAAGGATCCAAGAACCATTTGGTACTCAGACGCGTACACAGATGTTTAAGAGTACTGACTGAAGTCAGCATCCTGCCTCCTTACTAACTGTGTGACATGGCCAAGTTACTTACCCTCTCTGGCCTCTCTTCATCAGTAAAATGGGGTTAATGGTGCCTACCTTATAAGCCTACCTTATAAGCCTACCTTATAAGTTAATGGTGCCTACCTTATAATGGTGCCTACCTTATAAGCTATACATGTTAGCTATAATTATTAATAGATAAATCAATGCGTTGTTGACCATCTGACTTGACAGTTTCATCTTTTGCCCACATCTTCCCTCCCTATTTCTTTCTTTCATATGTACTGACCTTTTGTCCTTGATGAGTTTTTTTTCCCCTTTCAATGTTGTGAATCTGGACCATTTTTCATTAACTCTTAGATGGGGATAAGTACTAAAAACTGTACACTCCTGGAAAAAAACTTACTTGAGTTAGAGCTGGAAATCTTTACTTCTCCTGAACAACTGGCCTACTTTTGTTATCCCAAAGCAAAACCGTATCTCTCTTTCTGTCCTGACCACTGGTTTATAATCTGAGTTTGAGTCCATGTCCCACCAAGCTCCTAGGATCAATGGTTTTCTCGCAGCTTGGTATGCTGTACACATTGGTTCATGAAGTAACAAGCATGCATCATCTGTGACACCTTCTTGAAATGAAAGGGTTAACAATTAGATCCCTAAAAGTCATTCCATTTATAGACCACACACGTACATGAATCTCTCTCAAAATTTTTTTGTCTCCTTTACAATGACTAGGGTCATTGAGGGCACAGTCTGAGCCTCCATCAGAGACTGAAACCCAGCAGCATCCAGTTTTGTGAATATAATCAATGCACTCTTAATTGATTTTAACTCTCCTTTTAAGGAGACAGTCAAAATGAACAGCAGCAGCATTGGGGTTTTCTATAAAGATAGCCTTTGCCCCATGCATTCTTGGAATGGTAATATTGGGTCAACCTGCTAATAATAATAGTCTGTTCCATAGGGAAGCAGAAGTTAAGCACAGCAGTTAAGAGGCTACCCTCTGGAGCTAAGAATGCCTGAATTCAGATCAAGATCCACCACTTGCTAGTTGTATGACCTTGGGAAGAGTCTCTCCCTCTCTCAGCAGATTTCTGGACTAAAAAATGGAGAAAATAACTATACCTACTTCAAAAGGTTGTTCAGAGACTAAATGAGACAACACAGTAAATGCTATAAGAACATCTGACCATGGAGCTCCTGGCGACTCAGTTGGTTAAGGATTCGACCCTTGGTTTCAGCTTGGGTCATGATCTCAGGGTCGTGAGATCAAGCCCCATGTTGGGCTCTGTGCTTAGCACAAAGTCTGGTTGAAATCCTCTCTCTCCCTCTGCCTTTCCCCCTGCTCATGATCTCTCTCTCTCTCAAATAAATAAATCTGAAAAAAAGAGCATCTGACCATTTGCAAACTATCATTTATACAGCATTTACCATATACCAAAGAATTTGTAAAATGTTTTGCACTCACTACTTTATTTACTTGCCACAGCCATGACCCTTTAATAGAGAAAATGAAGATGAGAAAAATTCAGTAAGTTGCCAAAGAAAATACAACTAGCTTGTGATAGAGGGAGAATTAAAATCCAAGTTTGCCTGAGTCCAAAGTCTGACTCTGCTTAGACCCTTCAATTCCAACTTTAAAGAATTTACATGGGACAAAAATCCATATTTTAAAATAGCACTGTTCCCAACAAACCGTGTACCTTTACGGGCACTTCAAGAATAAAAACTCAGCCTACCATATCCAGTAACTAAGAACAGCAGATCTATAGTTCTTATATAAAAGTCATTTATACAATGGATATTATAAAGCCCCACTCCTTACACTTCATCATCTTTTTCTCACATTGACCCTGAGATATAGGAAAGGCGTACAGTCTCCGACTTTAAAGTGAGAACACTACAGTAAGTGCAAAAGCACTTTTAAAATCGTCAAGTGTCAGACATGTGACATAAGACTCTCTAAAATGTAAACCTGATTATATCACTGCATTGCCGAAAATCTTTCAATAATTCCTCACCACTTACAGCATGAATGGTCCAATCTCCTCAGTATTACACATAGGCACCTTTCCATTTCCGCTATTCTCTACCAAATCCCATGTTCTACTATGCATTGCACTTGAAATTTCCATATAAACACATCTCCCTACCTTTGTTCTTATGGTTCCATCCCTCTGAAGTGGTCTTCCCTTTCCCTCTATTCCCATCAAGCTCTTTAATTCTCACTTCAAGTGGCACCTCCCCTCAGAAGCTTTCAGGCTCCATTCTCTGTCCATGTTAATTAGACTCTCTTCTGGATTCTTTTCACATTAGGTACTTATATAGCCCTAACAACTAATCTCTCACGCCATGTTGTAACAGTCTAACAACATATCCAGTTATCATATTGGACTATAACTTCTTTAAAAGCAGAACTATGTGCTTTTCTTCATTTTATTCCAGGGACTCGATCAATATTTATTAAATGTGAATGAATTTAGTTATCCCACACACCATAAGGTCTTTTTGACTCTAGGCATTTTCATGTTCAATTTTATTTTTATGACCTTAAAAACAAATAAAAATATTGGACTTTCAACTCCTTTATTACTAAGTAATGAACACAATGGACATCCTCATACCACTTCTGAACCTCACCCCATCTCTTACTAGGGATGAATTTCAAGGATGGGTGAGTTTCAGGCAGAGTGTGAAAATGTCTAATAAAGTTAAAAGTTGAAATCTTTTCATAGTATATTTTCGAACTACCCACAGCATCGAAATCGCTCAGATGCCCTGTTCCCTTATCTTCCACTGGTTGATCACTGGTGAACAAATAACAAATTTGAATTTCATATTTTAGCTACATTATTTTTAAACAGATATCAGAAGACTGGCCTCCAAGTCTTTGCTCCCAAGATATGATTATTATGATTTGTGTAGAAAACAGCCAACTTACCAATATTTATTTTTAAAACAGTAGCATATTTCCATACTAGGGCTGCTTATTCTGTTTGTAGTTTTGTTTTGTTTTTGATTAATCTCTTTAAAGTATGTGACTTTGAGGTCTCAAGTTCACTAATGAACACTAACTTTATAGCTCTCCCCATATAGCTATCCCCAACTCAGCGAACATTTTAGAACAAATAAAACATGGCCCCTGCCCTCAGTGAGTTTACCGTCTACCAATATCTTCTTGTCCACTGCATCCCATCAGAACCCCCAGTTCTTCCATTTCTTCCCCAACTTCTCTGGACTTCTGGCCTAGTCATTTTCCTCAATTTAAATAATCTCATTACCCCCTCACAAATTCCTTACCAATCCTTCTCTCATAACCCCTTCCTGCACTATCAAAAAGCAAATTACCCACTTCTGTCACCATCAACAAAAACCTCAAGCCAGAAGCACCTTCTTCCTTCCACAAAATGGACGGAACACAGGCATCCTGTTCTGATGGGCTAGAGCTCCAAATTCTCTCAGCACCCTCCTTTTACCTGTCTTTCCTTTCTGCTGAGCCAAAGACACCTTGCAGATACTGGCTCCTCCTCTCCATGCCTCACACCTGCTCCTGGAGGGGCAGGGTGGGGAATGAAGCAGTATCTCTACCGGGCAAGGAGTCAGGCCTCAGTGACTAAACACTTTTTAATACTTGAGGAGGGCGGTGAGATCTAGGTCTGCCTCAGCTCCCCCAAACCACCCCTGCTTGGTCTCACTGGCTCCCAAACAGTCTCCCTCCAGGACCCTCCCTCCTCCCACCCTTTCACTGCTCCACCCCTCCCCTCAAGGCCTGGAAGAGAACAGGCAGCATCTCACAACAGCAGCCAGAAGAAGCTCAAGGCTGTTGCCCCAGAAACCCAGACTAGAGAATGGCTGTCTGGGAGCTGTTTGTTTTTCCTGTAATCAGAAAATCCTACTAGGGGGACTGTAGGGGGAGTCCCTGCTGCTGTGGTGCCTGGGCTCTGGACTAGTCCTCACCAGCCCCTCAGAGGAATATAAAGTACCAACTTTGCATTACAGTGGGAGGCAAAAGAAACTGAGTGGGCACACACCCACCACCACCCCAGAGGGAATGTTCGAGAGTGGAGAAGAAAGGAGCCAGATCCACTGGCTGCAGAAATCAGCTGGGACAAAACCTGACCTTTGGCCTTTGCAAAAGCCAGCGGCTCCTCCC
>NC_081561.1:47425372-47474298 GCF_022355385.1 Mustela nigripes | reverse complement strand
TGCAAAAGACTTAGTCCATCCTACCCATTACCATTCTGAAAGAGAAAACTGTGGAGGGAACTGAGGACCAATCACCCCAGAAAGCAAGTCTCATGCACAGTACACATATGAAGAAACCACATAGGCACTGGGAGGTTGGAGGATTGGTTTCCTCAGTGTTCTCAGCTTTCAGCTGGGTAAAACAAGTCATCCCTTCTGGTTCGACTTCTACACCCAGTGCAAGGGAACACCGGTAACAGAACAGAAACATTGGCACCTCCCCTATATTAATTAATCAGGAATGCATGATGGCTAAACCTTCAAAAGCACCAGGGACGGAAAGCTGCTATGGACAGATGGTTCTGACAGAGATGCTACAATTAAAAAAAAAAAAAAAAAAGGCATCCAAGTTGCTGGAATTCCCTCTGCAATCCCATATACCAAACACCAGGAATCCACCCCAGTTAAACCTGCGAAGCTCAGTGTCCCTGGGCAAAAAATGGAAAGGAAGGGAGCTTTCTCACAGATTCTAGCAAATACACTAGGAATCACAGAAGTTAATACTTTCAGAATGTCACAGCGGCTAGGGCATGTAAATAGGGAAAGTTTAATGCAGATGTCTGTAAATATCCGCCTTGCAATTCGAAGGTATCAATCCATCCAACCAGAAGACAGGGCCAAACAGCTTAGTCACCAGCAGGCTGGGCAAACTGCTTTCTTGATAGAAATCAAGCATAAAGTAAACATGGTCATCCTCCTCCCCCACCTTGAGCACAGATCTCTGCCCAGTGCATCAGCTCCCAGCTCTGGCTCCCAGGGGCGCAGATGGGTGAATTTCCGCAACTCCCGTCAGGGGTCCGTCCCCTCCCCAACGACGCGCTTACCTGCTATCCTAAGCACTGCCCTCTCAGCGGGGTCCAGCACTGAGCCCCCATGAATCTTTCTTTTTGATCTCTCATGTTTAGGCAAATTCCAGGGTAAGGTGTCTCCCGGAGCTGGAGATGCGGAGCCAGATTTCTGGCTGAAATCATCCTCATCAGAAAAATCCGCAGAGGAAGACATAGAGCAGCGATAGGACGCGTTCCCGGAACTCTACAGAGGATGACACAGGAAAAAAAAAGCATTAACAGCATAACACTCACATATGCTCATCGATTTCAACAGCCCCGTCCCTGCCCCCGAACGGAGTCTGGCATCCTGTACCATCCTCAATGCTGAAGGGATACACAAACAAGAAATAAAACCCAGGGCTCACCATCTTTTCTCCGCGGCGTCTCCGACAGCAGAAACAAAACCCAAGCAGTCCCAATACATGGAAGAGGTGCACAGAAGTGTGTGGCCTGCGGTCCGGCCACCAGCTCACAAATGACTGGCCCAACAATGAAGCCAGAATCAACAGCCTTCCTGTTACAAATCTATAGTATTTGGCTCCCCCACCAGGACAGGAGAAACATTTTCCATTAGGCTGCTGGTTAATTCATTAAGGCAACTAACTCGAAGTTTCAAAAACAAAGCACAAATGCAGGATGTTGAGTCCCAATTCCTTTCCGTTTCGGGTCGCCTCACCGCTGGAGTCTCCTTTCTGACGAGCTTTAAGCCCCTTGTCCTCTTTATTTAATTTGCTTCATGAGATTGAAGCAGGTTCCCAGAAAAGAGCAAGGAGGGAGGAAGGGCAGATTCTGAGAAGAGCTTTTCTTAAGGCTGGGAGAACACAAAAGACTGTTTTCAGAAGCCTAGGACAGCGGCAATAAACAAACATCTGAACTCAGTTGAGAGTTCTTCAGATAATTTAAACTTCTAACAAAGTAACAGCTGCCAATAATGTAAATGAGGATGATGGCAGCACAGTGACAGGAAACAGAGCCCTTCTCAGCTCCTGGTCATCACACAGGGAACGGAGGAACAGGATGTTTCCACCAAAGCACTTTGCCCTCCCTTCATCACGTAGGAACAAATCTGCGGGATCATATCTTGCTAAAAGGGTTCTATCTTCCATTCGGGGAAAGGGCACGAGCGATCAGTCCTGCCTTCTTGATGGAGTTGGGTTTGTGATCCTGTAGAGAGCCACCAGCTTACTGTGGAAATCAGGATGTGATCTGCTCTGGGAACAGAGTTATAGAGTATCAAAGGGAAGTCTTCACTTTCCCATTTAGAATTCCACTTGGCTAAGTGAAGCACATCGTAAAGATGGCAAAACTGGTACAACTCGAATTCCTGAAACGTATCTTGCAGTCACCGATTCCTCAGAAACAAGTTGCAGACAGGAATCAGTGAGGCATACTCCAATTTGAGCAAAAACACTGGCTGCTCACAAAAGCGGTGGCTACTGCAGCAAAACAGGCTGTGTGAGCAACATCCCAAAGCACTCACCCACAGCCTGTGAAACAAACTAGAAGTGAATCAGGACTATTAATCTTGCCTCGCTCTATTCAGGCATGTTGTTACACACGGTCAACACCACCATTTTAACAGTACACATAATATCTCCCACAAAGTAAAGTGTCTAAGGGTTATCTTTAGCTCTGTTCTTCCCTGATAAAGTGGTCTTCCATTTTATTTTACCTGCCATTTCATCTCCTTGGCTAATTTATTTACTCAGATTTTGTGTGTTCTCCTCATGGCAATAATGTATGAGGCAAACATGAGGTAAATACATAAAATTGATTTTTCTGTATTGTAGCTAGAGTCCACAGAGAGTTGTGAGTGGCATTAAGTCAGTCACAGAATGCTATTATCAACCTAATTTATTTTCCACGCTTTTCAGAAAATTCATCTTGAGCTCTCTGAGGTGGTGTTGTCAGCTGGATCCATGAAAAAGGGGGACATTCTTGAAGACTTTCAAAAGGGTATTGGGTTTCTTTGGTTGCCTTGTCGTCCTTAAAATGGCTTCCAACCTGTCCTTACTTAAGGTCATCCTTTATCTGCGAGATTATATTTCTTGTTGCCTGCACAATTTCAGTGACTATAGTAATTTGATTGTTTATCTTTACAGACAGATTTAGGGAATAACTGTTAAAGAACTGCTCCGTTCCAAAAACCACTGGTTATTGATTTTTATAGATAGAGTAATTCTTTTTAATGACCAGAGTCTCAGCTGATTGAACAGCCAGACGTGATTTATGCCATGACATAAACACCATTAATCACACACAGCCAGATGGGAACAGTTACTACCCCAGGACCCAAGGGTGTTGACTAGGGCAGCCTCTAATCTAGTAGTGTCAGTGGTAAACAGATAAGAGAGAAAAGGAAAAAAAGACAATCAGCAACACCTCTTTCAGCAATATATCATATGAAAATATAGATACAGACACAGAGACCCAGGGAAATCATACATATTTATATTTTGGTCAAGTCTCCCAGGTTACACGATTCAAGCATTTTAAGAAAGTATTCGGGGTTTTATTGTTGTTGTTGTTTTCATAATAATTTTCATAAACACTTTAAAAAATATAAGTAAACTATACAAAATTAGGCCCATTTGAATCTTGAAAATTGAGAACGGATTTAAAAGAAGCTGCTCTGAAGGCAATTGATCCTATAAGACTGTTATATGCTTTACTGATTTGCGATGACTTGCCAATTCATGTCACTATCTTGGGGGCTAGAGAGAGGCATGTAAGAGTACAGTTCTCATTTTTTTGGAAAAAACAAACATGTTCCCTGGCCCAAAATCCAGAGCCTCGACTTTGATGTGGGGCTAGCAAGAATAAGACAAAGGGGGTTCTTGCAACCAGCAAAAGCTCCCAAGATCTCCCTTGTTCAAACCTTGCCTAAAGTTTGATTCATATTAAAATATGAATATCTAATATATATATATATATATATATATATATATACACACACACACACACACACACACATCTATGTCCATGAATAGGAGATGGGATAATTACAGTATATCCATATAATGAGCTACAATGCAACAATTAAAGAAAAGTGTTATCGATCTACACTTAGAAAAGTATAAAGAGTTCATATAGAATGATTCTTTTAAAAAATGTGTGTGTGTAGATGGATAAACAGATACATGATTGATAAATAGGTAGACAGATGATAGGTAAGTAGATAACCATTTACCAGTATGTAAACAATGGTTATGTCTGGGTGTTGACTAATACTATAAATAGATTTAATTTTATTTCTTGTAATATTTTTAATCCAGAACAAACACACAAAAAGATTACTAAAAAGAAAGATACCATACCAACAATCAGACAGAAGAGCAAAGGCCCTATTAGGAAGTAACTATTTAACCAGTGCCTTTAACCATTTGGGGCTCATAGGCACCCCTGAAAAGTTGAAGCAATCTATGGAAACATCTCTCCAGAACAGAGCACATGGGCAAATATACACAAATGTTGCATATGATTTTCTTGGGCTCACTGACCCACTGACTTCAAGTTAAGGACCCCAATTTACACCATCATCTATCATCACCATTTAGCATTTGCGTTGAGAACAAGAAAGCACTGTGAGTATGCAGGAAGAGAAATAAAGGTAATTAGAAGAGTAAAGACAAGGTTGACCTAGGTCATAATTTTTTTTTTAAAGATTTTATTTATTTGACAGACAGAGATGACAAGTGGGCAGAGAGGCAGGCAGAGAGAGAGGAGGAAGCAGGCTCCCTGCTGAGCAGAGAGCCTGATATGGGGCTCAATCTCAGCACCCTGGGATCATGACCTGAGCAGAAGGCAGAGGCTTTAACCTTCTGAGCCTTCCAGGCGTGCCAGGTCATAATATTTTTAACATTTGGCTTTTTCTTTTCTTTTTTTTTTTTTTAATAAAGAACTCTGAACCACCTCTGGATCTATGCTGAGTCTCTACAGCCCAAAACACCAGGTTATGAGGAACCTGTATACCCTGTATTGTGTCTTATTACAACCTAATTATTAAGGCAGTTTTAACAATTGAATTAGATCACCCTAATTTTAAAGTGACTTTCCTAATAGCCAGTGCATTCACATAGTATTAAAAACAACCCAAATGCCTTAAAGCTAAGATAATTACAGAATGCAACATTTTTAGAAGGGGAACTAAACAATAACTTCTCTAATTGAAACCCCGGTGGGGGATCTGAGATAAATACAATGGAACTGCCTAAATTGGAAGCCGCCCAACCTTAGTACCCTGATCTGCAGGAAAGTGCCAGGAAATTGTCTCTGCACTAGACATTCTCTAACTGCAATGAAGAAACAAGTGCAGAGATAAGGGTTTATAAAAGAGCCAGACTTTTAGGGTCCCAGAGACTGGTAAGGTAACTTCCACAAACCTTCATATCTATATTTTATGCACACGTCTGTAAATATATTCCCAAAAGGTTAAAAACTAAAAAGCACGTAAAAAAATAACAATTAGGCAGGGGTGCCTGGGTGGCTCAGTCAGTTAAGCATCTGACTCTTGGTTGAGGCTCAGGTCACAATCTCAGGGTCATGAGATGGAGCCCAGGGCTGAGATGGCTCTGCTCAGGGCAGAGCCTGCTGGAGATTCTTTCCCCCTCCCTCTCCTTTCCTCCCCAACTCACACTCTTTCTCTCTTAAATAAATAAATAAGATATTTAAAATTTAAAAAAGAAAGAACAATTAGGCAATCTAGATTGTGGGGCAATCGATAAAATAACTATCCTGGACTCTTCATAAACGTCAATGTCAAGAAATATACATACCCAAAAAACAGAGAATGTTCTAAATTTAAAAGACAAATAAAACATAACAGCAAATTCATGAACCTTGATGAGATTCTATACTTTTTTTTTTAAGCCAAAAAGACATGTTAGAAACAACATAGATCATGGATTGCTTATTAGATATTATTAGGAAATGATTGTTAATTGTCTAAGGTATGATAATGATACTGTAGTTGTGTGAGAAAGAGTCCTTATCTTGGGACACTTTATTCTTACCTTCCAGGCTGGAGAAACTCATGACATCCATCTGTACTTATTTTCAATTGTTTTAATAAAACAGAAGGACTGGTAAATATAGCAATAGGTTAATAATAAGTATCCACTATACTACTCTTTCAACTTTTCTATACATTTGAATATTGTCAAAATGAAGAATTGGGGGAAACACATAAGCAGGACCTTTCTCAGTTTCTCTAAGTGTTGCTTAGTCTAGGCCTGTTCTCACAAAACCAAAATCCCATGTTGTAAGTACACAGTGATAGTATCCATCTGAGTGATTTCTTGTAACATTTCTTGGTATACAGGTAGAGAATTAGATAAGCACCCAGAAAGGTGATGTGCTTGCCTCAATCCCAAGCAGAGTTTTAGATGGAAGGATATAAAATAGGCTCCATTGTTATTCATTTAAATATAGCCCAGTAAACCTAGTTGGTTAAGTATCACTTTTTTTATATTTTACAAAAACAAAAAGAAAGATGTCAAAACTTTTAAAAACATAGATTCCAATTTTGTTTAAAATTCTGTTGATTAGGCAAGTACAAATACTAGCTTCTTGCATGTTATGTAAAAATGCAAAGTATGGCACAAAAAAAACACTTATATCCTAGTTTTTTACTGGGAAGTAAGTAAAAAAAGCAAGGGCCCACTATCTAATAAATAATACAATAATACAATAATAATAAATAAATAATAATAAAGAAGACAATCTTTACAACAAATAAACAGATGCTGAAGAAAACAATTAATGAAAATGTAAGAAAGTGCATTTAACCCCTTGAAGACAAAATGAGTTACATTTTGGGGACTATGTGCTTGTTTTTAAGTTTTTTTCAAAACCAGCTGAACAATTCAAGTACTCTCTCATCATATAAATAACTTTTAATTAGTCTCCCATTGGAAACCACCTCTATTTTTTTTTTAAGATTTTATTTATTTATTTGACAGACAGCAAGAGAGAGAGAGAGAATGAGCCCACAAGTGGAGGAAACAGCAGAGGGAGCAGGAGAAGCAGACTACCTTCTGAGCAGGGACACTGACACAGGACTTGATCCCAAGACCCTGGGATCATGACCTGAGCCGAAGGCAGATGCTTAACTAAATATGCCACCCAGGAGCCCCTGGAAACCACCTTTAAACAGTAAGAGGGAAGGGCCTTCTTGTTTGGCAAGACATCAGCTGTCCCTCACTCTCTCCTTTTAGGGGAGAGAGGAAGAAGAGCTTAGGAGGAGTTAGGGGTAAAGAGAGGTCAGAAAGAAAGGAAGCTGGAAGGTTCTTGGATCTCACTCAAGCAGGAGGCTTTGGGCAAAGAATTAAGGAAGTCAAAGGTTTCTTTCTAGGTGGAGAGCCCCAGTTCATAAGCCTATGAAGGAAGACCACTGGAATTCTGGACACAGACTCTTCCTAGAGTAGAAAGATTATGCATTAGTTAAGAGTGTTCCTTGGTCTTATGTTTCTGGGGAAACTAAGATCACACAACATAATTTTCCTCTAGTTGTATAAGGAGCTCTCCAAGATAAGCATCAAACACTCATTTCTGGGAGGAGCATGGCTTCAGATTCTAGGCAGTCTTGGCTTAGCATTAAAACATTCTGCAAGACTTCCTTCCTTTCAGTCTAACCAGCATGTTTTAACTATACACATCATTTATTGAATGACCATCATCAGGGACTTTACTGAGCATTTTCATTCACTATCTTATTTAATTTTCACTGCAACCCAAGAACGAGCTTTGGAGAGGTTAAGTAACTTGTCCGTAGTATTCTATCAGAAGAGCCAGGATTTCTATCTGGGTCCTTTGACCTCAAAGCTTGTGCTCTCAACCACATGCCATTAAATGCCCTAAAATATGATTCATAGGCACTAGAGGAACGTCTTAACATATTGCCCTCAAAGATCTTACCATGTATTTGGGGAGCCCAAAAGGAGTAGACTTGTTCTGTGCTCAGTACTAGGTTCAAAGGATGGAAATGATGAGAGACAGCTATCAGTTTACAATGAAGAAAAACCATACAAAAATATACAACCACTTAAAAGTGGAAAGGACTGCTTCATATGGTAGTAAACATCTACCCACTGCAAGAGACCAAGCCTTCACTGAGTGGAACGTTGATTTTATTATCCTCTCCCAACTCTAATATTCTTTGGTCCTATGTGTTCTGAAACCTCTGCAAATCTTCTCCCCAAAAAGATCACAAATAAAAGAAAAATTATATTAAGTATCAAAATACCATTTCTTAATTGTAAAAATCTTACAAGTAGACTTTTTTTGCAAGCCCAGCTTCATTTAATCATATTAAAATTATAAAAACAGAGACAAGAACTAGTCTACAATTGAGGATCTGCAGAAAGTCTCTCAAAACTGAGGAAGAACATTTCAAATAATTTGCCATAAAGAAGGACAAACACAACACTGAAAATAGCCCCGCAAAACAGGAACACATTAGGAACACATTAGGAAGACAAACTTGAATAACAAAAACATCTCTCTAACTAGAGAATACCTCATCTTATATTTTAAATGGATATTTATTTATATCAACAATTAAAAATGTGTCTTCCGCACACATAGTCTTCCGCCTTAGAGGAGCTTTAAGTCCAAATGGAAGAGTAGAGGAGATAAAACAGCCAATTTATATTCAAATATTATCATCTTAATGGATTAGGCTGAAAAATATCTCTTCCAGTACGATAATGCAAATATATACATAAAGATGTGATTAAGGAGTGACTGGGTGGCTCAGGAGGTTAAGTGCCTGCCTTCAGCTCAGGTCATGATCCCTGGGGGCCTGTGATTGAGTCTCATATCAGGCTACCTGCTCAGCCGGGAGCCTGCTTCTCCCTCTCCCTCTGCCCCTCCCCCTGCTCATGTTCTCTCTCTTGCTCACTCTCTCTCAAATAAATAAATAAAATATTTTTTAAAAAATAAATAATAAAGATGTGATTAATAATATAAAGCCAGGGGTGCCTGGGTGGCTCAGTGGGTTGGAGCTTCTGCCTTTGGCTCGGGTCATGATCCCAGGGTCCTGGGATTGAGCCCCACATCGGGCTCTCTGCTTGGCGGGGAGCCTGCTCCCCCCTCTCACTGCCTGCCTCTCTGCCTAATTGTGATCTCTGTCTGTCAAATAAATAAATAAAATCTTTAAAATATATATATATAAAGCCAATTAGTAGAGAGATGCTGACTCAGAAAACAGACTAGAACATCTACAGTCCCTTTAGAAGCCAGGATGGAGATTCAAGAGTTCCCAACCTCCCTCATTCCACCAACAGTGTCATGTCCAAAAATGCCAACTGCTGAAAGAGTCATCCCACAGATGCTTTGTGATGAGCCTACTCATTTTTAAAAACTGACTAATGATAAACATTTAAAAAACTGCAAATTTTACATGAAAATGTGGATGTGAAGCATTGAAACTAGCAGTATTTTCCCTTTTTGGAAAGGACATGTGCTTTCCATTCTGACACAGTCCTTACCTGGCTCACTTCATTTATCTCTCTATAATACCTGGTCTATGAGTTTGTGGCCCTAGCATAAATTAAGCCATAAAGAAAGGAACAGGCAACACTGTTGCATTCAGAAAGTAAAGGAGGTAAGAAAAGTAAGGGATAATGGTAAATCAATAGGCTGACAGTTTAAAAAAGGAAACTGGAGAGGAAGAGACAAAACAAAAGGAGAGGGTTATCAAAATATCTCAGTTAAATTAGTGTTAAATAGGAATAGGTGATTCCATGTTCCTGCTGGCATCCAAGTGCTAATCTCATTCTGCTCCATCCCCAAGAACCCTAGTTAACATTTCCAATACCCAGGAAGTGGAACCAAACTGTATGAACTTCCATAAATGCTGGCTCATTATCTCCATCAATCTGGTGGGCTCACCCACTCCACTACTGCAGTTCACCCCCACTGTTGTCTGCTCCAGCCCCTGCCCATGGTCAAATCTGCTACCAAATGTTTCTCCTACCTTTGAGTCAGTCATGGAGGGTGTTTATACCAAATACTTTCAACAGCCAGGTTATAGCTCTGATTTCTGCTTGAAAAAAAGATGTAGGCTATGATCATATATATGGGGCCCTAAGCTAGAAACACAGGACATTTGCAAAGACCAAATCCCAACTACTATCTATATTGTCTTGTTATAAAGTTAAAGATACATGCATACTGTGCCAAAGACTGAATGTTGGGAGAAAGCTATATGACCTTGGGGTAACTGCCTGGCCTCTCCGGGCTTTGGTTTTCTCATCTGAGAAATGGGAAACCTAACAATGCATAAGACATAAGGCTATTGTAGAAGAATAAACAATACATGAAAAGTGCTTTAGCAATGCCCAACATGGAGAAAGCATTAAGTAAATTTAAGTATTAAGTGATGTTACCTATTCACCTTGGGATGATCCAAGGGTAGGTGACTTATTCCAGCTGAGCCAATATGATTGTCAGTCCAGGGAATTTGAAGCAATGAACAGAGACACAGTGATTAGAAGTTATTGGAATGAGGTCACATTAATAACAGCTCTCAGCAAACAAGGTCCATGTAGTTTGGCATCTATCCTTCCTATCTTTCTCAAGAGTATTAGTTGAACATTTCAGTTCTTTGGGATATCCTTGTATCTTTCCAATACAGGCTTCTTCTGTTTCTTTTAAATTCATTATCTTCATTGTTGAAAACAACAACCAAAACTTAGGACAAACACATTAGTATTTAAAAAAAAAAAAAAAGGCAATTATAGGTATTCAATTCTTCCCTGCCGAAACATAAGCAGGGTTATGTCTTTATACCTTCATTTTTATTACCTATCTTCATTAATACGACTTCAGAAAATTGCTTTTGATAATAGCTTTTACATAGTTATTTGCTCACTTCAAACAGCTACTACTTAAATTAAGTGGAAAAATTACTTTTTCATTTAAAAAAAAAAAAGTGCCTTATTATTGCACTGAAGCCAAGTACATGAAATTTTAAGTGCTTGGCACTTCCATGGTCCCTTTTTGAGGAAAACAGTGCTGGTTCCCAGGTGTGTTATGTGAAAACAAGCCTGCCACCACCAGCCACAACTGACTGGAACCATGAGTCACTGCCTGAACATAAAGAAGCCCACTGCCCCTGGGCTGATTCTTCATACTGGATGGTGGTAGCCCAATCCAATCATAGCCTCTCCACTGGGGAATAAAGGCAAAGTACACTCCTAAGGTCCCTAACTACTATTTGGATTTTCCTGAAGATGTGCTATACATCCCACTCTTGGAACACTTGAGATCCATCTGGAACAACTGTGTGGCTCAGCGGACCTACATATACACTAAAGGCTCCCTCAGATTTCATTTTCTCTTTGTGATGGATCTCTCTTTCAGAAGGTAATCTGGCTCTGCCCCTTCCTTGCTTTATCCCTAGGGGAAGCTATGTGTCAGGGCAGGAAGCAGGAACAGACTGCAAGAACACTTGGCTTTTGTTTTCCACAAACCTAATCTGTTGAGACTAGGGTTGTAGAAGGGAGCAGAGGATTCTGGGGAAAAGGACTTTGCCCAGCCTTAAAAGAGGCCCTCTTGGGCTACAGGGAGCATCTGTGGATCCTGGAGCAGGGAACTTCTTAAATCCCAGCCATCATAAAGAGATGGCTGTCTGGTATGTCTAGGGGGACAAACCCTGTGGTTCACATTTCAAGATCCCTGTGTCCTAAGAGTAGCCCAGAAACAGCCTAAAGGGCCCAATGGGCCATCATAGGGGGTGTGTCAGCACAAGCTGGGGGCACAAATATTCCCCCCATTCAGTGACACTTTGGCATCTTATAAGAACCCAGAACATTAACACAACTCCAAGATGGAGGAAGCAAAGAACATGCAACCCAGCATAATGGGAGCCTGGGAGTCAGAACCTAAGTTGACAGGAAAAAAGAGAAAAAGTATGTTATACTAGAGTTCATAGCCTAAGATTCAAACTCACTGTGTGTCAGTGAGTAACTGTGCAACTGTGTTACACAGTAACTGTGTCATATTTACTTTAGAATCCCAATCCTTAGGAGTGGGCCCCTCGTGACTATCTATTGAATGAATCTACTGGCTCAAAGCTTGGCTTCAGCAGGGGGGTCCCACGGGAGTAGAGGTTCAAAGAGGAAGCTCTGCCAACTAGGGCTATAGATGTACTGAGTGTCTGTCTGTCTGTCTCAAAAACACACAGAACCCATCAACAAAATTACCACAGCAGCTATCTCCTCCTACATCTTCTTCTTCCTCCAGCGTCATTTTTCTTTTTAAGACTGTCTTGAATTACTCTAGAACCAAAGTAGAAGGAAATATACTTGCTTGCTTACTTGCTTACTTGCTTACTGCCGCCTTATTTCAAAGTGGGTATTAAAGGGGCACCTGGGTGGTTCAGCCAGTTAACTATCTGCCTTCAGCTCAGGTCATGATCTCAGGACCCTGGAATTGAGTCCAATGTCAGGCTCCCTGCTTGGCAGGAAATCTGTTTCTCCCTCTCCCTCCACCCCTCCCTCTGCTTGTGCTCTCTCTCTCTCATACAAATAAATAATATCTTTTTTTTCAAATAGTGGGGAAAGGGGCACCTGGGTGGCTCAGTGGGTTAAGGCCTTTGCCTTCGGCTCCGGTCATGGTCCTGGGGTCCTGGGATCGAGCCCCGCGTTGGGCTCTCTGCTCAGCAGGGAGCCTGCTTCCTCCTCTCTCTCTGCCTGCCTCTCTGCCTACTTGTGATCTCTGTCAAATAAATAAAATCTTTAAAAAAAAAAATAGTGGGGAAAGAGGAAAAGGAATTTAATACCTACAAGTTACCTAACCAATGATATGAGACTCCAGAATGAGACATAGGCAAAGCATGAGATGCTTTGGGAAGCTTACAGTGAGAGGGAGCAGATGAGGCTGGGGACGCAAGTGATAAATGGAGATCACAGAGGGCCTTGCATGAGTGCTAGAGCCTGGACTTGACCTTGCTGGAGCCAGAGTGTTGCTGAAGGTTTGTAAGTAGTTTGTCCTTCTAGATGGATGACTCTGACAGCCATAGAGAGTGGACTGTCTAGGGGTCAACCTCAGACAAGACTCGTTGGCAATTATTGTTACAGTCCAACAAATGATGACAGCCTGAGCTAAATCACTAGCATTAGCGATGGAAGGAGAATGAATGTGAGAAATATTTGGAGACTGGAAAAGAGAAAGTGAGAGGAAGGCTGGGATGTGGCGGGTAGGGGAAGGCAGTTTACGTAGAAGGAAGTAACAAGTCACACAGAGGTGTAACAGTAGGGAGCCAGAGAAGGGCGGCAGAAAAATGAGTGGGCCCCAGGCAAGTCATACAAGGAGGCTCAAGATGTGGGGATCTCTCTGATAAGTCCCCAAGTTCATGGTGACTCAGACTGGTTTCAAGGAAAAGGCTGTCTAGTCACCCATCTCCAAGAGACCTGCATTTCCCTCCAGCTACAGCCCGGGGCCCCCAGGTGCTAGTGAGTGATATGGGAATCCTGCCCCTTAAGAGAAGCTGCAGCTGGTCAGGGTCGCACAAGGGTCTGCTGAGATAGTAGCATGCCAGTGTACCAAAGCCCTACTGAACCATTCATTCCTTCGGTTGTCCTTTTGCTCAGGCACATGGAGAGTAAGAGTGTACAAGCGAGCTTGTTCACTGTCCCCTTTCACACAGGAATTGGATAGGAGACTATAGTAAACATACCCATTTCCCGTGACAGTTTCAGAACAGTGATACTAGGCTACTTAAAACAAAAATGGCAATACCCATATTTTTCTGACTTTTGATTGTCTACAGCAAGCAAATATGGTACAGTATTCCCACTGTGCTTGTAAAGCAATTTCACCCATTCTTTTCCAGTGTTCACTGCAGGTTCTCTCAGCAGTTATCTCCCGTGCCCTGGCTTTCCAGCCCACCCCTCCTCTCCTTAATCCTATTGCACACTAGGAGTTGTGTGAGTTCCAACCCACCGACCTTCCTCCTTCCTTCAGGCGGTTTTCTCCTCCCTTTCTCAACTGGGTCTTCAACCCAGCCAGTCCAATAGCTTCCTCCAAAAATAACTTAAAGCCTAAAAGAGTTTTTAAAAATGTGGGCGCCTGGGTGGCTCAGTGGGTTAAGCTGCTGCCTTCGGCTCAGGTCATGATCTCAGGGTCCTGGGATCGAGTCCCGCATCGGGCTCTCTGCTCGGCAGGGAGCCTGCTTCCCTTCCCCTCTCTCTGCCTGCCTCTCTGCCTACTTGTGATCTCTCTCTGTTAAATAAATAAAATCTAAAAAAAATAAATAAATAAAATTAAAAAAAAAAAAAAAACGTATATCCACGTCCAGAAAACAATATGATGAATTCCATCAGAAACACACGCATACTGTGGAATAACCAAAGAGCATTCCCTTCTGCCCTCCTGTATTATTACTTCCTGAACTGGTCCTGTGTCTGTATCCACGCACAGGAACCAGCTGGAAAGTTAGCTGGTGAAGAATCCAGGTACCTTCAAAAATATCTTCAGGGGCGCCTGGGTGGCTCAGTGGGTTAAAGCCTCTGCCTTCGGCTTGGGTCATGATCCTAGGGTCCTGGAATCGAGTCCCACATCGGTCTCTCTGCTCAGCAGGGAGCCTGCTTCCCCCTCTCTCTCTTCCTGCCTCTCTGCCTACTTGCGCTCTCTCTCTCTGTCAGATAAGTAAATAAAATCTTAAAAAAAAAAAAATCTTCAGTGAAAATCAACGTTTATGGATGTGATGGTTAATTTTATGTGTCAGCTTAGCTAGACCCTGGGTATGAGTCGGCTTCAGCCAAGCAGCTGAAGGTCTTAGGAGCGAAGACCAAGATTTGCTATCGTTGAAGGTGTTTTTTTCTCAAAACTACAACAGAGGAAACTTGCCTGAGTTTCCAGCCTGTAATAGCAACTCTTTTTTTTTCTTTTTAACTTTTTTTAGAGTGGTGGGCAGTGGGATAGGGCAGAGGGAGAGGAAGCAAAAGAATCTTAAGCAGGCTCCATACCCAGTGAGGAGACTGACGCAGGGCTCCATCTCACAACGCTGAGATCATGACTTGGGCCAAAATCAGGAGTCGGACACTTAACCAACAGAGTCACTCAGGTGTCCCTGTAACATCAACTTTTACCTGAATTTCTGTCCTGCCAACCCGCCCTTCAGATTTTGGATTTGGCAGCCCCACAATCTCATGAGCCAATTCCTTAAAATAAACCTGTGTGTGTATCTGTTCTATTGGTCTGTTTTTCTGAAAAATCCTAACTAACACAATTGGCTCCAATATTACTTTATAAGAGTTTTATAAACCACCTTTACTGCATTTCAGGGAACTAGAAACTCGTGACTATAATTCATACTTTACACTTTAATGGAAAGAAAGACCGTATGGAACTTTTATCAGGCCAAGTTAGGAGGCTACCGTGGTTTCACCACTGATACTACCATAAGAAAGTTATTTAACCACCCCAACTTTCCCATATTCCAAATGTAGATGATCATACTTTCTTCACCAATGTTAGACAGCATAAAATGAGATAATGTACGTAAAGCACCTAATATGAGGCCCGCCTAGGACATAACAGCCAATATATTTTATAGCATTTCTTTCCAAGATGAAAAATAAAATGAAAACCAGGTTTTAAAAAGTACATAGATTAGCAAGGATTACAGTTACATTATCAGAACGTGTATTGTTTTTAGGACTTGAAAAAATCTTTCCAGCTTTATTGAGAAATAATTGACATACATCATGGCATATGTTTAAGGTATATAACATGAAGCACTGATTATTACATAGTGTGAAATGACTACCACAATAGGTTCAGCCAACATCCATCTCCTCACACAAATACAATAAAAAGGAAAAAAGAATAAAGAGGGAATAATTGCTTCCTTCTGATGAGAACGCTTGGGCTTTACTCTCTTAACTTTTCTGTACACCATTACAGTACATTATAGTATTAGCTATAGTCATCATGTTGCACATGGCATCCCTAATGTTTATCTTATAACTGAAATTTGTTACTTCTTTTAAGATTTTATTTATTTATTTGACAGAGAGGGAGAGACATGAGAGGGAACACAAGCAGGGGAAGTGGGAGAGGGAGAAGCAGGCTTCCCGCTGAGCAGGGAGCCTGATGTGGGGCTTGATCCCAGGACCCTGGGATCATGACCTGAGCTGAAGGCAGATGCTTAATGACTGAACCACCCAGGCACCCCTGAAATTTGTAACTTTTGGCCATCTTCTCCCAATTCCCCCACCCTCCACCCACCACTTCTGGTAACCATAAGCCTGATCTGTTTTTCTGAGTTTGGGTTTTTTGGGGTGTGTGTGTGTGTGCGCGCGCGTGTGCATGTGCGTGTGTTTAGATTCCACAAATAAGTGAGACCATACAGTATTTCTTTTTCTCAGCTTGTTTCACTTAACATAATGTCTTCAAGGTCCATCTTTGCTGTCACAAATGGTGGGATGTCCTCATTTTTATGGCTGAATGATATTCCATTGTATATACATACCGTCAGTTCGTTATCCATTCATCCATCAATGGACATTTAGTTTGTTTCCACGATTTAGCTATTAGAAATAGCAAATGAACAAAAAGATGAACAAAAAGATACCTTTTTGCTGAGTTAGTGTTTTCATTACTTTTGGATATATTCCCAGAAATGGAATTGATGGATCATAAGATAGTTCTATTTTTCATTTTTTGAGGATCCCCTGCACTGTTTTCCATCATGACTGCACCAATTTGCAATCCCACCAATAGTGTACAAGTATTCCCTTTCCTTGGCATCCACATCAGCACTTATCATCTCTTATCTTTTTGATGATGGCCATTCTAACAAGTCTGAGGTGACATCTCATTGTGGCTTTAATTAGTATTTCCCTCAACATGTTTTCATGTATCTGGTGCCCTTTGTATGTCTTCTTTGGAGAAATATCTATTCAGGTCCCTTGCCCATTTCTTAATTGGATTATATAGGAAAGGGAGTTGGTTTTTGTTTTTTCCTTTTTGTGTGTATGTTGTCAGTTTAGTTTTGTTTTGTTTTGTTTTAACTTAGGAGGTGGTTTTGAGGGTTTTTGTTTTTGTGGTGGGGGTTGTTTGTTTTTGCTATTGAGTTGTAGTTTTTATATGTTTTGGATATTTACTTTTTATGAGATATAAAGCTTGCAAATAGTCTTTCCCGTTCCATAGGTCGTTCTCACTTTGTTGATGGTTTCTTTCGCTGTGCAGAAATCTGGTTGGATGTAGTCCCACTTGTTTATTTTTTATTTTGTTGCTTGTATTTTGGTGTCATATCCAAAAATTCAGTACCAAGGAGCTTTATTCCTCTGTTTTCTTCTAGGAGTTTCAGGTCTTACACTTAAGTATTTAATCCATGTTGCATTATTTTTTGTGAGTGGTGCAAAATATGGCTCCAGTTTCATTCTCTTGTATGTATATGGATCCAATTATTTCAGCACAGTTTATTAAAGAGACCATCTTTCCTCCCCTGAGTATTCTTCACTCCCTTGTAAAATATTAGTTGACTGTACATGCTTGGGTTTGCTTATAAACTCTCAATGATGTCCCATTTATCTATTTGCTTTTATGCCAGTACCATACTGTTTTGGTAACTGTAGCGTAATAGTAGACCCTGAAAGCAGGAAGGGTAATATATCCTATTTTGCTCTTCTTTCTCAGGATTTCTTTGGTTATTTGGGATCTTTTGTGGTTCCATATAAATTTCAGCAGTTTTTCTACTTCTGTAAAAACACTACTGACGTTTTAACAATGTCCATTCTTCCAATCCATGAACAAAAGGTACCTTTCCATTTATTTGTGTCTTCTTTGATTTCTTTCATCAATGTCTTGTGGTTTTCAATGTAGAAATCATTCGCCTCCTTAAATTTATTCCTATCTTGTTTTTTATACTATTGTAAATGGGGTCAATTTCTTTATTTCTTTTTCAGAAATTTTGTTGTTAGTATATAGAAATGCCACTGATTTCTGTACATTAATTTTGCATCCTGCAACTTTACTGAATTCAGTGATTTGATCTAACAGTTTTTTGCCTGAGTCTTTAGGATTTTCTATATATAAAATTATGTTGTCTGCCAATAAAGACAATTTTAATTCTTCCTGAGTCTACCTTTTTTTTCCCCTTGAGTAATTGTTCTAGCCAGGATTTACAGTATTCTATTGAATGGGAGTGGTGAGAGTAGCCACCCTTGTCTCGTTCCTGATCTTAAAGGAAAAACTTCCATCCTTTGACCAGTAGGTTAGCTATGGGCTTATCATATATGGCCTTTATTATGTTGAGATATGTTCCTTCTATGCCTAACTTGTTAAGAGCTTTTTATCATGAAGAGATGTTGAAATTTATCAAATGCTTTTTCTGTATCTATTGAGATGATCATATCATTTTTTTCTTTCATCCAATGAACGTGATTGATCACATTGATTCATTTGTGTCTGTTGAGCCATCCTTGCATCCCAGGGATAAATCCCACTTGATCATGCTAAATGATCCTTGTAATATGCTGTCTTCAGTTTCCTACCATTTTATGGGAAATTTTTGCAGTTATATTCATCAGGGATGCTTGCTTGTAGTTCTCTTTTCTAATAGTGTCTTTTTCTGGTATTGGTATCTGGATAATGCAGACCTTGTAAATGAGTTTGGGATTGTTTGCCACTACCCGCCCCCCTTCAATCTTTTGGAAAAGTTTAAGATAGATTTGTGTTACTCCTCCTTTAAATGTCTGCTGAAATTCAGCAGTGATGGCATATGGAACTGAGCTTCCCTTCATTGGGAGATTTTTTGTTACTGATTTAATCTCTTTACTAGTATTTGGTTTATTCATATTTTCTATTTCTTCTTGATTGAGCCTTAGTAAGTTGTATGTTTCTAAGAATTTTCCACTTATTATATGTTGTCCACTTCACTGCATATAGTTGTTCATAGTAGCATCTCCTAACCCTTCGAATTTCTGAGGTATCAATTGTAGTGTCTACTTTTTCACTTATAAGTTTGTTGATTTAGGTCCTCTTTTTTCTTTGGTAAGTCTGGTTAAAGGTTTGTCAGTTTCGTTTACCTTTTCAAAGAACCAACCCTTAATTTGGTAAAATTTTCCTATTGTTTTTCTATCCTCTGTGTCATTTATTTTTGCTCTACTCTTTATTATAATTTCCTTTCTTCTGCTAATTTTGGGATCAGTTTGTTCTTTTTCTAGCTTATTATGGGCTAAAGTTAGATTATTTAGGAGCTTTCTTGCTTCTTAATACAGGCTTTTATTGCTATGGACCTCCCTCTTATTTTTCTTTTTATTTTTTTAACAGAGAGATAGATAGCAAAAGTAGGCAGTGTGGCAAAAGGGAGAAGAGAAGCAAACTGAGCAGAGAGCCCAATGTGGGGCTCAGTCCCAGGACCCTGGATCATGATCTGAGCCGAAGGCAGAGGCTTTAACCCACGGAGCCATCCAGGTGCCCCTGGACCTCCCTCTTAGAACCACTTTCGCTGGATCCCATAAATTCTGATATGCTGTGTTTCCATTTTGGTTAGTGTCAAGAAACTTTTTTTGTAAACAGGAAGAGGTTTATTATAAATATTTAGGTGAGGACACAAAACTGGGTAAAAAATTTCATCTAGCTTCCCCTGAAGAACCAGGGTCATAGCCACTGCACTCTCCCCCAAATCTGTTCTTCCTGCCTACACCACTTCCTCCGGGCATGCAGTTGCACCTGGAAGCTCCACCATGTGCATGTACCTAAGTCACAAGGAAGTCTAGAAAAGGCTTTCAGCTTCACAAAAGTACTAGAGACACTAGAACAGAAGCCAAAGGAGCCAGATTCAGCATCTGCCACATCAGGTTAAGAAGTTTTTCCTCTCCCTCACTTATTCAGAGTCCTGCTGCCCCCCCACCCCCCTTGAGTGGCTGTGAACCCTTGACCCGGCCCAGGGGGCAGAGCTCACAATCTTAGTCTCATCCCATCGGCTGGAACTTAAGGACATCAGGCATGTTGGAGGATGCCCTTGCAAGATGGTGAGTGAGACTCCTCGTCTCAGCTGGAAGTTCTGTTACGTCAAGGAAGGTGGGGATGCCTGCCCTCTTAAGTGGAGTGTGTTAACTTTGCCCAGTTTTGTCTTGAGGATCCTCTCTGCTGATCCTTGGGATTCTGTTTCCTCATTCCTCTTCTTTATTATTTCCTTCCTTCTGCTTCCTTCAGATTCGTTTTATTTCTCTTTCTTGGGCTGAGCCCTTAAGTCATTTTATTTTACATCTATTTTGTTTTTAAATATGTGTGGCACAAGGAAGTTCCATTTAGCCAGGGAGATATGCCAAATATTTAACAAGTGGTGCAATGGGAATACCAGCCACAGCAGATCCTGGCAGAGGGAGAGGGTTCTATTGTTTACCTGCTGGTTTGGAAACGCAGCAGCAGCACTGCCCCTATGTGTCTGCCACATCTCCCGCTGGCCTCCCAGCAGCACTCTCGCTGCTGCCCATGAGGGCGTGGGGCTGTTCGGGTCAAAATATTTCACAAACTGCATTGGATTGTTTCTCTAACCCATGAGTCCATTAGGGTACACCCTTCATCTCCATCATCTGAGGGGCATTCAGTCTTTTTAGTGCTGATTTCTACGGCACCTGCCCTGTGTTCAGAGAACAAGGGCTGTACCACTCTGATTCTGTTATTCTGCTGCCATTTCCCTTATCACTGAACATGTGGTCAACGCTGTGAGGGTTCCACAATGGAAATCATGGGTGGAGAGCACAAATGCTCAGTCTTCAAGAAACTTTTCAATTCCCCTTTAATTTCTTCCTTGATCCACTGATTGTTCAGAAGAGTGTTGATTAGTTTCCATGTGTTTGTAAGTTTTCCAGTTTTCCTCTTGTTACTGACTTCCTGTTATTGAAATCTATAGATTTCATGTCATTTAGGTCAGACAAGATATTTAGTATGACCTCAATCTTCTCAAATTTGTTAAGACTTGTTTTGTGGCCTAACATATGGTCTACCCTAGAAAATGTTCCATGTGTGATTCAGATGAATGGGTATTTGGGTGTCACTGAATAAAAGGTCCCCTATATGTTTGCTGAGTCTATTTGGTATGTAGTATTATTCAAATCTGCTGGTGTTTTTTTTGTTTTTGTTTTTGTTTTTTTAAGATTTTATTTATTTGAGGGCGCCTGGGTGGCTCAGTGGGTTAAGCCGCTGCCTTCAGCTCGGGTCATGATCTCAGAGTCCTGGGATCGAGTCCCACATCGGGCTCTCTGCTCAGCGGAGAGCCTGCTTCCCTCTCTCTCTCTCTGCCTGCCTCTCCATCTACTTGTGATTTCTCTCTGTCAAATAAATAAATAAAATCTTTTAAAAAAAAAAAAGATTTTATTTATTTGACAGAGAGAGATCACAAGTAGAAAGAGAGAGAGAGAGAGAGAGAGAGGAGGAAGCAGGCTCCCTGTCTAGCAGAGATCCCGATGCAGGACTCGATCCCAGGACTCTGAGATCATGACCCGAGCTGAAGGCAGAGGCTTAACCCACTGAGCCACCCAGGCAGCCCCAAATCTACTGTTTTTTTTATTGGTTCTCTGTCTGGATGATCTATCCATTGTTAAGGGTAGGGTATTAAAGTCCCCAACTATTGCTATATGACTGTTTACTTCTCTTTTTAGCTCTGTTAGTTTTTGCTTTATATATTTAGATGTTTTTATGTTGGGCACATATATATTTACAATTGTTTGTATTGTAATTGTTTTTATATATAGTATATATATAAATGTATATTGTTTTATAACAATAATATTGTTTATATATTTATAATATCTTTTTGATGTATTGATCCTTTTATCGTTATTAAATGACGTCATCTCTTCTTACCATTTTTAGTTCAACGTGTATTTTATCTGATATAAGTATAGCTATCCTGTTTGGTTTTTGGGGGTGGAGGGCCTACCATTTGCTTGAAATGACTTTTTCCATATCTTTACTCTTTGTCTATCTGTGTCTTTAGAGCGAAAGTATTTCCCTTACTAGCAGCTTATTATTGGATCTTATTTTATTTATACATTCAGCCACTCTCTGTCTCTTGATTAAAGAACTTAATCCATTTACATTTAGGTAATTACTGATAGGTAAGGATTTATTGCCATTTTACTAGTTGTTTCCTGGTTGTTTTATAGATCCATTGCTCCTTGTTTCTTACTCTGCTGTCTTGTTTTGTGTTCGATGTCTTTAATATCAGTATGTTTGACTTTATCACATTCTTTTATATAATTACTATAAAATTTTCCCTTCTAGTTACCATAAGGCTGACATAAAATATCTTACATTTGTAACAACCTATTTTAAACTGATGACAACTTAACTTCAATAGAATTCATATACTTAACACTTTTATTTTCCCCCTCACATTTTAAGTTATTGCTTTTACAATTGACCTTTTTTTTACATCATGTAACTAATAACAAATTATTGTATTTACAGATACTTTTGCTGTATTCATTTTTCTTACTTTTAAGCTAGAGCTGTAAGTTATGCACCATTATTACCAAATTGCAGACTCTAACTATGACTCTCTGTATTTACCATTATAGTGAGATTTACACTACCTTTTAGTGTTTTTATGTTAATTAGTCTTCTTTTACTTCCATTCAAAGGGCTCTCTTTACCAATTCTTGTAAGGCAGCTCTGGCAGCTACAAACCTCTTCAGCTTTTGTATGTTTAGGAAAGTCCTCATCCCTTCTTTGTTTCTGAAGGACAGCTTCACCAGGTAGAGAAATCTTGGTTGATGATCATTTTCTTTCAATATTTTGAATTCTTTCCTAGCCTAAAAAGTTTCTGTTGAAAAATCCACCAGTCATCTTATGGGAGTTCCCTTGTATATAACTTCTCTTTTTTCTGCTCATAAAATTATTTGTCTTTAACTTTTGGCAATTTGATTATGATGTGTCTCAGTGTAGCCCTATTCAGGTTCAATCTATTTGGGGTCCTTTGGCCTCATAGATCTGGACATTCATTGCTCTCCCCAGGTTTGAGAAGGTTTCAGCCATTACTGCTTTTTTTTTTTTTTTTAAGATTTTATTTATTCATTTGACAGACAGAGATCACAAGTAGGCAGAGAGGCAGGCAGAGAGAGAGAGAAAGGGAAGCAGGCTCCCTGCTGAGCAGAGAGCCCAATTTGGGGCTCGATCCCAGGACCCTGAGATCATGACCAGGACCGAAGGCAGAGGCTTTAACCCACTGAGCCACTCAGTTACCCCAGCTATTACTACTTTAAATATATTTTCTGTCCCTTTCCCTTTCTCTTCTTCTGGAATTCCCAAAAGGCAAATATTTTTTTTTTCATTGTGTCCTGTAATTCCAGTAGGCTTTCTTCACTTTTTTCTTTTTGCTCCTCTGACTGGTAATTTCTAGTGTTCTATCTTCCAAGTCACATTCTTTTTTCTGCATGGTCTGTGTCTACTTTTGAAACTCTGTTGAATTCTTCTGTTCAGACTTTTTTATTTTTCAGCTTTAAAATTTGTTTGTTTTTTTATTTTTTATTTTGATGGTGATTTCCATCCACTTACTTTGTTGCCACATTGTTTTCCTTATTTCGTGTAGTTATCTGTGTTTTCTTGTACCTCGCTAAACTTCCTTAAGAGGATTATTCTGAATTCTTTGTCTGACAGTGCATGAATCTCCATTTATTTTAAATTCTTATTTACTTTTTAAGTACGATCTATGCCCAACATGGGGCTTGAACTCAGAACCCTGAGCTCAAGAGTCCCATGCTCTACTGGTTCAGCCAGCAAGGTGTCCCATAAATCTCCATTTTTTAGAATCAGTTACTGGAGCTTTATTGGTTTCTATTGGTGATGTCTTATTTACCTGATTTTTCATCATCCTTACATTGATCTTTTACTCTGGTCATCCCTCATTCCAATGTAAGGGATGAAGGTATGACCAATACCCTGCACATTTGAGTAATGGAGCTCTTCTTTCAGACTCTATAGATCTGCTTTGGGAGAGACAGTTCTTTATCAGTCAGCTCAGTTTGGGTTTCTGGGTGTGTCTTCTACTAATGTCTTTGGACAAAAGACACCTACTATTATGGTCTATTTTGGGACAAGGCACCTGTTCAAGCTCTGAGGATGGGAATGGGAATCTGTGCCACTGCCTGAGAACAGTCGGATAGGACTGCTGGTTTGGTTCCCTACCCAAGTGAGGCTGTAAGATGGGTTCCACAGTTGCCTGAATTCTCTGGTGAGGCTTGCTAGATCATGAGAACTGGAGACTACATTCATTAATAGATGAATCAATTTCCTTTCCCTAGCAGGGCAATAGGGCAGAACCCAGGGCCTTGTTACTTGTTGTTTAGGGGCCTGAATCAGGTCTGGGTGGGCACTGAATTCTGTGGTCAGGCGAGACCACTGGTTTCACTCTGCAGACAAGGAAAGCCATGGGCTGTGCTCTCTGTCACTATATATGGGACTGTTGAATGGGCTTCACAGCTTCTCAAGTGCTCTGGTTAGGTTCCCTGGTCCCACAAGCTGAAGGCTGTATTTGGCATTGAATGGGACTATGAATTAGATTCCCTGCCCAAGCACTTAGGGGAAGCTGCTGAAAAACTAGTAAAGTTTTTTGTTATCTTAACTCATGCTGACCTGCACCCCCAAGTTCTCTAGCTAAACAAGGTCACTGGCTTTGTTCTGTAAACTCTTGAATGCCTTCTTCTCAGCTCAAGTGGCACTGGGCCACAGAGCTTCCAGGAGCTTTCTCCAACCTTAGGTTCAGATGAGGCAGAAAAACAGAAAGATACTCTCCAAGTGGGTAAAGCTGTGACTTAGCACCTTGTCTGCATGTGTGCAAACTGGGCTCTAGAGCCAACAAAATTTTTCATTTGAGAATCTGAATCAGGCAGATCTGGGGCCCTGTCTCAGTTCCTTTGTCTGGACATGAGGGGATAGGGCTACTTCCAGCTACTGTCAATTTCACAAATCAGCTCTTTACTTGGGAGGGGCTGAGAGCTACCTTCATTCTTGGCTATGAATCAATCCCCCTACCTGCACAGTAGCACAAGAAGGCTCCGCAGCCAGTACTGGCTTTGCTCTGGGGACGATCTGCTCTGCTCTGCTCACCCACCTCTTGGCTTGAATACCACTATGCTACACAGCTTCCAGGAATTGTGCTAGGTCTTCTGGTCAGATGGAACTGGAAGGCATTCTCCACAGCAGGTGGGGTGGCTGAGCGCCTTGCCTGGCCGTGTGCAAACTGAGCTCTAGGGCTCAGTTCCTTGTTTGGGGATCTCAATCAGGCAGCTCTGCAATCTGCCAAGTTCCCTGGTCAGAGTGCACGTCCAGCTTGGTGCTGCAGATGAGCTAAACTGCTGACTGAGATTACTGCTTGGGCACAGGTATTAAGTCAGCTAAGATATGTGTGCAAATTGAGACAAGCCCCTCCCCTTTCTCCATCGGTCAGATTCCCAGTGACTGCAGATTTTCCTGCAGCCCCCATGATGAGAGATCAGAGTAGGCACTCCTAAAAAATGACGCTCAGTATTAAGAGAGGCTGCCTATCCCCACGGAGTTCTATTTTCCCACTAGAGGGACTAGAAGCTCAGGGCAGACCTGTCCATGTGGTACTTCACTGACCTGGGGGAAGGCAATGTGGTCAACAGGTACCCACTTCTCTTACTCTTCCAATGTGTCTGTTTTGGTCTCTGAGGTGTAGTGGGGACTTCAACCTCACCCCTATGTTCTAGGATTATCTCAGTGGTGTCTTGTTCTGAAATATATGTTAACTGTTCTTCTTATGATGAGGAGAAAAGTCAGGAATGGTCTATGTCACCATCTTGGTGACATTATCCTGAAAAAAATTTTAACCTCCCTTCATATTATCTGCACACTGATGCCTAAAATTCTAGTAATACTGATTCATTCTTTATATTTAAAGATTTTATTTATAATTAAGTCTCTCAGGGGTAGAGAACAGTAAGTGATATCAGCCATTTATACTTTAGTGTGAAGAAGGGCATCAGACTACATCCTGAAGAATAAATAAACAGAAGAGGGAACATTGGCGCTTTTAGCGGTAATGCAAGTTAAGTTTTGCCTACATCACAATTTTTCCTAGAGCTAGTTCTGCCTGTCACAGGACAGAAATGCAAGGAGCCAAATGAGTCTCAGTACTAACAGAAACACAGCCTGGTCCTAATTCACAATACTACTCAAGAGAAATACTGCCTGGAGTACATGCTTTTAATTTAAATGCAACAGTCCACTCCTCTGTTTCCCTAGTTCAGAGTCCAGGCTCCTCATCACCACTCTGCTGAGTCAAAGAGACAGATGATGGCCTTATCTTCTCACCTGCCTTCCTGATTCTCCAGGGAGAACATAATCTTTCATGTGATCTGATGGAGTCAAAAGAGCTACCAATAACTGGGGCCATGATGTCTGAAATCTGCCCACTGGAGAGTCACTCTTCAGTGTTCCTTTCCCTGTGACAGTCTTGTAAACTACATATACTTCTAGGAGGGAAAATGAAGAATGGAGATCAGAGTATGACAGAGCAACATGCCTCCCGGTCCAGCTTCACCACTTCTTAGCTAGGTAACTGTGGACAAGCTATTTAACCTTTTTAAAGTTTGGTTCTCTAATGTATACAGAAGACCTACTTCCTAGGGTTGTTAGGAATAAGTGAGCTATTGCCCATTGCCCAGCACAGTGCCTGGCTCACAGGAAGTGCTTAGGAAATGCTAGCCACTTTTACTGTCATTAATTAGCAACAATAAAAATGCTGTCGTCATAAAATGTTTATGTCTTTATCACCTCTTTTCTTGTACAGTTTCACTTATTTATGGTTATCTCTGGAACTACAGAGCTGATGATGTTTCCAAACAGTTTTTAATAGGATTTAAAAATAGGAAACAATGGTAGTCATTTGTTTATAAAAAGCAGCATTCTTGTTTCAGAAGAAGCTATTTTTCACTTCCCTAGTATCCTTAAATGTCTGCATCTCAGACTTCCTGATTCTTTTGCTCTAATAAACAGACAAGATTGCCTGGAGTCATGGTGATTACCCATACTCTAGAAATAAGTTTAAGAAATCCACGTTGCATGCTTAATACTCCCATAAATCCCAAAGATTATAGGGTTTTTTTAATGTAAAATATCTAGGTTTTCTAAATTAGTTTTAACCATGGGGAGGGTGTCAGTTCATTTTACAAAATGTATATGTCTTTTAAATTTACGGAAATAAAAAACTTGAAAAACTTAGCAAAACATGGCATTAAAGAGGAAAACAGTACAGCATATTCCAGATGTGACTCTGAAGGTTTTGGGACATATGATGTGGGCATCTTTGGTCATTTTTCCGGTCTTTGCTTCCTCAAAGTGATACCCAACCTGGATGACTTGAGATTTCTAAATTGTCCGTGAGTCCATCTCCGAAGTCTTTTTAATGCCCAAACGCCAATATCTTTAATGTTTCGCCTTCAAACTCACACAGAGCCTGTTTATAAATAAACTTATAAATTTATTTATCCTGAACTATAAATTTATCCTGAACTAAGTTTAAAATCTAATGGATTAGAGCTAGTATATACTGAGTATCACATTTAAGGAAGAAAACAAACAAACAAACAAACAAATCCTTCCCTAATCCCATAACTCTTCCTTCCCTCTAGAAAATGTATTCTGTATTATAACATTTTCTTAGAAAGTTGTTAGTAACAAAAACAATTAAAAAATTAATAAATAAAATAACTGACAACCACAATTGCTAGTTCAGAATTTATCTGGATTTGCTTGTGATTAAAAAAATTACATCAATATTTTCTCATTTGAGATTTGATGTTCAATTATAACAAAATATTATGCAGTTAAAAAGTTGGCTTGGCTTCATATGTACTGAAATTTGACCCTTAAAAATAAGTGAGTCACTAGAGTATTTCTCAATACCCTACGTGCATATGAATTCTACTGTCTGCGGGAAATGAAGGTGCTTTGTCATCAGCTTTAAGCCTAAGAGATGAGAAGCAGCTGGCTCCGTGCACTGCACAGCCCTCTGTAGAAATGAAATTATACTAGAAATGCTTGAAGTCATGTCTTGACCTCCTAGCTGGAGCAGGGAGAGTATAATGATCATATTTTTTAACTTTTGATGGCTCTAGGGATGGAACCTAAAACTTTGGGGTACACATAGCTCTGACCTGAGAAAACCCACTTGAGGGAACCTCTTTAGTGACAAAAATAAGACAAGGGTTTCTCAGCTATACTGTAAATTTGACATCCTCATCCTTCCTCTTATATAATACATAAAAATGCTGGATGAAATAACAACATATATTTTAAAGGCATCAGTAAGGTGGCAAGAGAGTGTTAAGGAAATCCTCAGAAACCAGGCAGATGAAGAAGCAAAAACACAAATACAGAGATGATTTGCTGATCCCTGAGACCTAACGGTTCACGTTGATGGCCAAGCACCTGGGCAAGGACGGAAGACAAAGAGGAGGCCATGTGGTTAGAACACTGACAAATAAAGCCAGGAAAAGTATGAATTAGATAAACAAAGTAAAATACCCTGAGAGAGCAAGAGCACTTACCTGTCTGAGGCCTGAGGCTGGACCTAGTAGGAAAAACATTTTATAACCGCAAGCTGACTCTCATGTGTGTTTTGTGGCCAATTACACTACCTGTGCAGTATGTAAAGCTCTGATGCTGAGAATTTATTTTGAGGTTCCCCACAGTTAATAAGGTCTGGCAAAAATAAAAGAAGATCCTCTCTGGAAAAATGAACCTTCAATCCATGCCTCAAAAACTTCTACAAAATTCCAGCTAAGGAAAGCTCATGATAAAAATTTGCAAAACAGGGATTGGGAGGAGGGGTGTGAAATGGGAGAACAGAGTCAAAAGGCACAAACTTTCAGTTATAAAGTAAGTCAATGGTGACGTAATATACAGCATAGCAACTATAGTTAATAATACTGTATATTGCATATTTGAAAGCCACTAAGAAAAAACATTAATAATTCTCAGACACAAAAAAATTCTATTAACTATGTAAATAGGTGATGGATGTTAAATAGACTTATTGTGGTGACCATTTTGCAATAAACAGAAATACTGACTCATTTTGTTGTACAACTAAAACTAGTATGTTATATGTCAATTACACCTCAATTTTTTAAAAAGTTGCAAAACATAATGAGACAAGGCCCCACTGGTGGGACTACCAAAACAACACACAGACAAAAACCCAAGACAAAAACCCATAGAAAAAAAAAATCATCAAAAATAGCAAAGCAATGAAAAATACAATAATTTAAATTAAGGCCTAGAGAACAGAAATATATAAAGAGCTCCTACAAATCAATAAGAGAAACAGTAGCAACCAGGTAACAACCAAGGAAAAAGGCAAATGAAATGCACATTTTTAGGAGAGGAAGCACGTGTGGTTAATAAATATACGAAAAGATGTTTGGCCTCATTAGTGATCAAAGTAAAGCAAACCAAACCCACAATGAGAAAACATATTACATGAATTTGATTGGCAAAAACGTTTAAAGTCTAAAGCCACCACATGCAGAAAATAACATGGCTCCATATACTTGTTTATCCATGGCTGATGGAAATATAATTGGTACAAGTACTTTGCAAAACAGTTTGGCATTATTTTCTACAGTTTTACTTTCATGTATGATTGTAGTAATTCTGCTAAGCATATACCCAAGAAAAACTTACACATACAGAGCAAATGGATTATGCAAGAAACATGGAGTAGCACTGGAATAAGGAAAAGCCTAGAAACAAATGCCCATCTACAAGAGTGTGAATGAATGAATAAACTGGTACAGTCACAGTTAAGTCAAATGAACATACTACAGTAGCATCCAGCAGCATGGTTAAATAGTAGCAATGCAATATGAACTGAAAGTGAGTTCTAAATAATTAAATAAGGTGTGATCATCTTTCTTATTAAGTAAAAAAAAAAAAAAAAAACTAAAAAATTTTAAATATGGACTTCCTAAGAATGCACTGAGATGTAATAAACTCTGTGAAAAGGTAAACAAGAGAACAATATAAATGTTCAGAATGGTGATTACCTTGAGTATTGAGAGTCAGGTGTCTGAAGAGACCATATGGTCAGACAGAGATGAAATCCTAGCTAATCCTAGCTTTTGTTTTGAATGGTAGGTTGTGGTAGGTAGGTAAATAGGTAGATAGATAGACAGAGAGAACAACCAGCCAGGCGAGGCATGGAGCCAACAATGAGAGTGTCCGGTATTAAATATCTTAACTTTCTTTTCATCCCTCTTTATCACCATCATGTCACCTAAAACCTCTGTCAATCATAACTACAGTTTTGGGACATTTTGGAGCTCCTAAAACCTTGTCAAAATATTACCTTGTTTCATCCTACAGTTCTATGAGATAGAGATGGCTATTATTCTCATTCTACATCAAAGACAACTATAGCTCAAAGAGATGAAGTGATTGTTCCAGCTTAAATTGAGTTCTTAAAACTCCCAGTTCTGGATCCTTTCCAACATGAGCCTGAAGAAAACCTGTCCTTCCTAATCCTTCTCACCTTCCACAACAAATCACATGACATTTAAAAGATCCCAAAGAGGGGATTCTGGGTGTCTTAGTGGGTTAAAGCCTCTGCCTTCAGTTCAGGTCATGATCCCAGGATCCTGGGATCGAGCCCTGCATCGGACTCTCTGCTCAGTGGGGAGCCTGCTTCCCTTCCTCTCTCTGCCTACTTGTGATCTCTCTGTCAAATAAATAAATAAAATCTTTAAAAAAAAAAATCCCATGCCCTCAGAGAAAGACAACTATCATATGATCTCCCTGATATGAGGAAGTGGTGATGCAACATGGGGGCTTAAGTGGGTAGGAGAAGAATACATGAAACAAGATGGAATTGGGAGGGAGACAAACCATAAGTGACTCTTAATCTCACAAAACAAATTGAGGGTTGCTGGGGGGAGGGGGGTTGGGAGAAGGGGGCTGGGGTTATGGACATTGGGGAGGGTATGTGCTTCGGTGAGTGCTGTGAAGTGTGTAAACCTGGCGATTCACAGACCTGTACCCCTGGGGATAAAAATATATGTTTATAAAAAATTAAAAATTAAAAAAATAAAAATAAAAATATCTGGGGAGAAAAAAAAATCCCAAAGAAATAATAAATTAGTTCTCCAATCAACAAAGGCAGATTCCAAAGATAACACCATTGAGAGAGAGGAACCTCAGAATGATGGACCCCCTCCCAGCCACCTGAAGAAGGCCATATGAACAGCCTTGTCATTCTTTATTAACCTTCTGCACAATTCCTCCTGAGCTTATATTTGGAACCTATGCCAGAGACGTTTTGAGACATTCAGAATCCTGTTTTAGAGGTTCTGTCCATATCACATCAGACTTATGATCAGATACATTTAACACATTTTTCATTAAAAAGTTGAAAGAGCTTCATTATGTCAATAAATGTTTGTAAAACAACTTCTTGAATTGATTTTAAACTTCATTTATGTATAATTATATAAAAGTTGAATTACAACAACCCAGCTGAAATAATGATACATCTTGTAGTCATTTAATGAAAGACTGTTTAAGTTCAAGCTCCCAACTTTTTATTTTAGAATCAATAATATATTTAGGTCTGTCATTCCAAAAGCCTTTGAGGAGCTCATACTCTACAAAGAGACTGGAGTCTAATGGACACACCACCCGGCCTCCTGGTCTTCACTGTGTGGATGTAGAAGGTTGCCTCTGGCTCCTCTGAGGTCCAACCCTAAAGCTGCTGAGACCCCTGCCATCCTCAGCTACTGCCCCAAATCCAAGACCCATAAGAAACTGTTCTCTCAAAGGCTATCATCCTGCTATCTCTACCTCCTCTACCACTACCTTCCCTGCCAACTTTTTCCAGGTGCCCTTTGGAACCTCCATTTCATAGTCAACAAGCTCTACCCTCTCACAGAAAGTGACAACTCCACTGCTTGTCTTACCTTAATCATTTATTAAGTGTCCGTTCTCGGCACCCCTACATCCCACCACAAGTGGCTGCTCCTTCTCCTGTGTGTCCCATCAAAAGCTTGCCCCTCTCTTACATCCACAGCATCATCCAATGTCACAGGTCTCCTTTCTGAATTGTCTGACCTTTGGCCACACCCCCTCATTCACTGAGGACTTTGGCATCTGACTCACTGCTTCTTCTCCACACTGAGTGTCGTCATCATCCCAGAAGATTTCCACACCATTTGGAAGAGCATCTAACACCTCAACCATAAAAGTTCCTAACCTCCTGAACTCAACCTTCTCTCCTCTTCTGACCCATGGCCTCATTCTGGATGACACCAGCACCTGGAAGTGAACCAACTATGAAACTTCTCATTCTAATCCAACAAAATGACCTCAAATTTCTGGCTAATTCTCTCACCCTTTTTCAAGTTAATCACACCTCCAACCCTTATTTGTTGTTGTCAGATGTATTCCTGCCCTTGTGATTTCCTCTTCTTCTTCAGCTGGTCTCATGCTTTGTCATTTTAAGCATTCTCTTGACATCAATATCCCAGCCACCTTCTCTAGAGCTCTCAATTCCATCCTCCATCTTGAACCAGCCAAAATATTCACCTTAACTCCTGAGCTTACATTGCTTAAGCCTGTTTTCAAAATATCATTCAACCAGTCAATCTGATTCCCCAACAAATGTAAAAATAGCAAATACCAATTCACAGTGCCCACAGCACTGTTCCTATTTAACCAACTCCACCAATCCCAAAATATATCTGTTTCTCCTCTTACCCCTGTGCAGGTCCAGGGAAGTCCTCCCTTTCTTCTCACCAAAACATCTCAAATGCTTCCCACCTTAAGAAAGCCATGTCTTGGTGTAGCTGTGTGGCTCAGTTTGTTAAGCATCAGACTTGATTTCGGCTCAGGTCATGATCTCATGGGTCGTGAGATCAAGCCCCACGTTGGACTCCATGCTGGGCATGGAGTGTGCTTAGGATTCCCTCTCTCCCTCTCTCTCTCTGCCCCTCCTCACCCTCTTAAAAGAAAGAGAGAAGAAAAGAAAAGAAGAAAAAAGAAAAGAAACGAGAAAAGAAAAAAAGAAAGACTTTTGAATCCCACATCCTCCCTAATTTACTGCCTAATTTCCTCATTCCCTTCTTAGGTAATCTACAAATGCTCTCTCCATGTCCTCATCTCCCATTCATTTTCTCCCATTCACTTTCAAATTTACTTTTATTTTTTATCAAAGTAAGACAGACTCATAAGCTAAGGAGCAAAAAATGCTCAAAAGCATTTGGCCTAAAAGCCTTTTATGCAGATAGATGGTTCTGTCCCTGATACAGATCTCTGACGAAATGTTACTTTATCAAAAAAATATTCTCGAGGGGGCACCTGGGTGGCTCAGTGAGTTAAAGCCTCTGCCTTCGGCTCAGGTCATGATCTCAGGGTCCTGGGTTCGAGTCCCGCATCGGGCTTTCTGCTCAGCAGGGAGCCTGCTTCTTCCTCTCTCTCTCTGCCTGCCTCTCTGCCTACTTGTGATCTCTGTCAAATAAATAAATAAAATCTTTTAAAAAAATATTCTCGGAGTATGCTACATAAAATTACAGCCCATTATTCCATTCCCACCTTTCTTTCTCCCTTACTTCAAGTATTTTTTCATACAATTTATCATTTCCTAACATAGTATATATTTAGTTATATTTTTACTATGTCTCTCCCTTTTTTAGAATACCCATTCTGTTTTTATAGGATCTGACAAAGCAGACATAATAAATATATTTATGTAATATAATAAATATATTTAGTGGAATTAGTGAAGACATAACTATAATAGGATATTAAACTATAATATACAAAAAATACATATATTTTTTGGTCTGTTTTGGCTAATGCCCCAAAGGCCAGAAATGATATTAAGTCCTCCTTTCTTTCAATTCTGAAGGGATCCTAAGGGAAAATGCTAGAACAGCACAACTAAAAATATGCCATGGAATGCTGCCAGCCTGACAACTGTTTTACTAGTTTGCTACAGGGTAAATATGGAAATTTAGAGTATTTAGCAACTTTTTGAATGATTTGACATTGCTCTGGAAATGGAAATGGTCAGTAGACTCGCCTTGTTGAACAGACCATTTCAGACACTGCTGAGCTCATGTGTTAAGTCACCCGTGACATGAAATGAAAAGACCAGTCATGCATTAAAGGACCATATGTAGATCTTCAATGGATCAAAAATTTTTTAAAAAATATTCCCCACAAATGTGTGAAAAGTATTGTACTAGAGCATTTATGAAAGCCATGTTAAGCTTTAACTATAATAATAATTAGAGCAACTAGAGTCCATTGTCTACTCAAGAGAGGCAAACAAGGCCAGAAACCAAGAGAGATTGTTTGGCAGAAAGCTACTGATGCCTTATACATTTTCCTCCTAGAAGAGAGGCCAGTGTGCTTGCCCTGTACCTTGTAACAAGAAAGAGCGTACAAGCAGATCTCCTGAAGGGTTAAGCATGTATCCCTGAGGCTGGAGCACATATGACTACAATATGACTCTCACCAAGAGAGTCTAATGATGAAGAATATGGTTGGAGGAAAAGAGTTGACTGGGACTGAGCTACCCACCCCGATAGGCAAAGGCACAAGCCCTTTGGGTACCTAATGTAGGTCCCAGGAGAGAGGGAGCTAACTTAGGTGCCTATTTAAGGGGATCTTTTCAAAAGGACTTTGTGTATGGAAGAAGAGACAAACTGGGGAGGGGGGGGGATCATCAGAAGCTCGGGGCCAAGGCAGAACACACAAAGATTTTTCCTACATGAAGGGAAATGCAACACACGAAGAGGGCACAGATGCCAGATCTTAACTACATGGGCTCCCATCTTCTCCTTGGGCCAACCTAGAGCAGTCAGAAGCAACAACTGGACAGTATGGGAGAAAACAAAGAAAGAAAAAAGAAGTCAACCATGTCCTTCACCTCTTCCCCAACTCTGGCTCAGGCTCAGAGAAAAGAGGAATATTAACTTCAAATACAGAGTTGTGACCATACATAAGATCAGCCTGAAGTAATGCTATTACTAGACTGTGCCAAAATCTTTAATGTTTGAAAAAAAAAAAAAAATAAGGACTTCCTATTTTTACATAAAAGTTGTGAAACCTGTTTTATATTTTTCCTTAGATGCAGAGAGTAATTTAACTAGAGATTGGTAAGGAGTAAGTTTGAGTTCTCATTGCATCCTAATCAATAAACAGATGGTGGGCACCCAGGTGGCTCAGTGGGTTAAAGCCTCTGCCTTCAGCTCAGGTCATGATCTCAAGGTCCTGGGATCGAGCCCCACATCAGGCTCTCTGCTCAGCAGGGAGCCTGCTTCCCTCTCTCTCTCTGCCTGCCTCTCTGCCGACTTGTGATTTTTCTCTGTTGAATAAATAAAATCTTTTTTTTTAAAAAAAATAATAAATAAACAGGCAGTACACAAAAATGGTGGTCTCAGGCTTTCCTCCCTCTCTTCCCAGATGCAACTATGTTCACATCCTTGGTTCCTACCACTTTGACATTTATGGTTCTACATAAAATGCACATAGTGTATCTCTAGATTCATTAATTTTAGATATTATCTATTGAGTTTCTATTATGGTAGACAAAGATTATACCTTTCTTACATAAATTTTGCTTAAATCCACATTCAGTGATTTCATGATTAAGTCTATGACAATAACATTCCCTGTTAAATCAAGCATATATCCCAATTAAATTTCCCTGCGTATTCAAACTTCCAGTTAATAATTGCCTCATTTCTTTGTATTTTCTTTCTTTTAATCTCTATGGTTTCTGGTTTATTTGAAAGACTCACTCCAAGGCCCCAACTCCAAGGAGCTGGAGTACGAAGGCTGACTGGGGAGGGAAAGATCCGGCCCAACCAGACCCCAGAAAACTCAGGGGACCTACTGGGGTACTGGCGAGGATGTAAGAGCAGACCTGTCCCAGTACCCAGAGGGGACTCTGTTGGACCTGATGAACCTAATTCTTCCGCCATCCAGGAAAGCAGTGGCTGTGCTGATGGAGGGAAGTGGTCAGTGCCCTAAGTCTGCAGTTCTCCTCTGTTGCTGCACTGGCTTTGGACTCTGTGCCAGGTCTCCACCTGAAGTGCCATCCTCAACACCCATCCCAGGAAAATGAGGTTCACCTGCCACTCTGACTACTTCTCTCAATGTAAATGGTCGATATGGCCAATGTGTCCTTCTGTTAGTCCTATAGAAATCTCTTCAGGAGCCTTCCCAGCCTCCCGTCTCTGCCGGCTATTAGCTAGCTCTGCTGCACAGACAGGAGTTCAGGACCATCTTGCAGATCGTCCTCTACCTCTTTCCTGTGCTAATCTTTAGTTTCTTGGATCTCACATCTTCTTCCTTTTTGTTTCATTACATCCTTTGAAAGAACACGTCTCCTACCAGTCAAGGAAGAAAAGGTTCATTTGATGGAAATTGTGTGAATTCCTGCATGACAAGTGTCATTATCCTCACACTTCACTGACAATTGGGGCTTAACATTCTGGATTGGAAGTCACTGTCCTTCAGAATTTCAAGAGCAATTCTCCATTGTCTTAAAGTTTCTAGTATTTTTCTAAAGTCCAACAGCACTCTATTTTCTCATTCCTTTTTTCTTTCTTTCTTTTTTTTTGAAGTAGGTTCCCCACCCAGCCCAAAGACCAGTGAAGGGCTTGAACTCACAATCCTGAGGTCAAGATCTGATCTGAGATCAAGAATCAGATGCTCAACCCACTGAGCCACCCAGGCACCCTCTATTTTCTCATATTTTGTCTTTTTCTAAATCAGCTCTACTAAGGAATTGTTCACATACCATAAATGTACCCATTTTAAGTCATTACGCTGATGCCTTCCCCTCCACCCTCCATCCCTCCACCGTTCCCTCCTTTCTCCTTCCCTCATCCCTTCCCCTGGGGCCCCTCCCTCTCCCTCTTTCTCAGCTTCTAGGATCATCTTATTCATCTTATTATCCCTAGTGTCCTGCTCACACACTAATGTGTCTTAGCATATATCTTTTATTCATTCATTGTGTTAGGCACTCATTTTTTAGGTCTTCTCATTTTTTTTTCAAAGATTATTTATTTATTTATTTAAGTGATTTCTATGCCCAACGTGGAGCTCAGACTCATGGCCCTGAGATCAAGACTTGCATGGTCTTCCAACGGAGCCAGCCAGGCACCCCCAATCAGTAGGTCTTTTTACTCTAAAGACTTCCTCCAGTTTTGAGACCTTTTGTTTTTGTTTTATCTCTGACAATTTCTTTTTTGAAATATGGAACCACTTGGATCCATTCTACAATGTTCTTATCTTTTCTCTCCAATTGTCTGTCTTCTACTTTCTAAAAGATTTCATCAACTATAAATTTCGGGAAGGAGGGGCGAGTGGGTATGCTGTCGTTTTTAATTTCTAAGAATTCTTTTTTTATGTTTTGCTCCTTATTATTTTTTAATTTCACATTGCTTTTGTCTCACGGATGTGTCAGAAAAAAACTGCCCAAGACATGGAAATAGGCAAAAGAGAATATTAGGCATTCTTTCAAAGGAGTGTTAAAGAACCCCATTGAAACCCTCTGGGGATTATCTAATTCTGTCGAGGTAGGCACTTTCGATGGAGTTTCTATTGACTAAATCAAAAATTTTTTTAAAAAAGAAAACCAAACCAAACCAGGGGGAGCAGGGGGCTCCTGACTGGCTCAGTTCATAAAAAATGCAACTCTTTGATCTTTCAGTCATGAATTCAAACCCCATGTTAGGCATGGATCCTACTTAATTAAAAAAAAAATTAAAAATAAAAACAAAAGAAGATGACTAAATCAGTAGTTGTCCTGCTTTATAATGCATCTATCAGTAGCACTCAGAGGGCTTGCTAAAATACAGACTGCTGGACTTGGCTTCCAGAATTTCTGATTCAGTTAATCAGAACAAAGAACAAGCTCCCAGGTGATTCTGATGCTGGCAGATCAGGAACCAAACTTTGAGAACCACTAGACCAGGCTATTTATAAACCTGTAAGAGTAAAGGTAACTTGTAATAAAGCAAACGATTCTTGTCCTTAGCAATGCAAATGAATTTTGTCCATTGATCCAATTGATTTCCACCCAGCAAAAATGACAACCCCGATATTACATATTATTCATCCATAAGATATTAACAAGTTTTGCCTCTATTAGCAAATTCGCTTTGGCATTCCTGACTATATATCTCCTTCAGACTCTGCTTTGAATTGATCTTATCATCTGACAGGCTACCCAGTAATTAATGAATTGAATAAAATCCTTAATATATGCTCAACTTATATTTATAGACGGTCATGTTTTTTAATTTTTTAATTATATTTAAATACATATTTCGGGGTGTCTGGGTGGCTCAGTGGGTTAAAGTCTCTGCTTTCAGCTCAGGTCATGATCCCAAAGTCCTGGGATCAAGCCCCAAATCGGGCTCTCTGCTCAGTGGGGAGCCTGCTTCCTCCTCTCTCTCTGCCTGTCCCTAAGCCTACTTGTGATCTCTGTCTGTCAAATAAATAAAAATAAAATCTTTTGTAAAAAAAATACATATTTCATCTTCTCTTACCCTTTTGAGGATGTTGGGAATTTTCATCTCTCCATACTGTCACTATTTCCTCTGAGTTCCTCTTATTACCCCTTTACTCTGGGATTTTTGTTTTCTCTCCTTCATGTTGGAAGCTTTCTTCAGTATCTGGTGATGTTTAGCCAGCATCCATTCACATTCAGGACTGAGATACTAAAAAGCTCACTACAAAAATTGGGAATATAACTTAGGTTTGTCCAATTAGTGGGCTTTGCCAAAGCATGACGGATGAAGTGTGTCAACTGGTGGGACCAAGCAATAAGGTAGCAGTTGACTTTTTCATATGATCCCCGCTAAAATCTGTCTTCCTCAGGGTGGTTCAATTTCCTCAGAGAAGAGTCTTCTGTTCAACTATCTGGGAAGCATAAGCCTGGATGCTGGCATTCTGGAGCTGGGGGTGTGGTAGTGGGATGAGGGTGCTGAGGTATAGATGCCTTATCAGATGTACTCACCCCCACACCTCATCGCTACCTTCTTCAATGGCTGTTATTCCTAAGTCCACAGTCTCTTTGATTTAATTTCTTCAGAAAGTATAAGTTTTTTAAAGATTTTATTTTTAAGCAATCTCTCCACCCAACGTGGGGTTCAAACTCACAACCCTGAGATAAGAGTTGCATGCTCTACCTATCCAGGTGCCCCAGAAATTATACTTTTCATCTGTAGCAGTGAGGAAGAAGATGTCTGAATAGTTACGAAGGTGCCTAGTCAAAATGCTCCTCATGGAGCTTTTCAAACAATTCCTACTTGCAATCCTCACCTCATTTTCACCTGCAACAAAACAAGGTGATTCCTATTCCTGTCCATGAAGACTCTAGGGTGCTGGGAAGGGGGCGAAGGCTAGATTCTCTGTACATATTTTCTATTCTTAGCTAACTCATTTACCTTTCTCCATTTGCTTTCATCTTCATGTACTATGGTTCAAAGTTACAAATGTCTCTCACTTTCATCAAAGATTGACTTTGCCTTTCCATTTCTTGTTCTCCTTGTTGTTTTGGAGTGATTTGGCAAAGAGAATCAGGAACTGAAAGCTACCTACTTGCCACCTAGGTACTCTTGAGTATACTGAAATCTGGTTCCTGCCCAACATCATACATCTAAAATGTCCTCCCACTAGAACACTTAGGTCCTCTTCGTTGCTACTTAAAATTCAGAGCACAGATTCAGCCTTCATCCCTCTGTCTTCTTGTACTATTTTATATCCTTTCCACTCCTTTCTTGGAATTCGGTCTTCTCTTGGCTTCTGGGACACCATTCTCCCCTGGTTTTCCTCTCTGGTTGTATCTTCTGTTTGTTTCATCCTGATAGCTTTCTATTCCACCATTTAGCCCTCAAACACACATACAAAATCCAACGTATCTTCCCACTCCCCCACATCACATCATATTCCTCTCATCTTGCTTTCCTCCCATTTTTGTAATACTCCAGAATCTACCTATTTTCTAAAGCTAGAAACCAACTATATACATCTATAATTGTGGAGGGTTTTTTTTCCTTTTTCTTCATCCCACATAGTATTTGTTACCAAGTTATATTTATTATAATCTTTTATGGCTCTCAAATAAATTTCTCTTTACATCACATTATTAACTATCTTAATTTAAGTCCTCATCATTTCTTACTTGGACCAAAGCATTAGTGTTTTTGACTCTAACCCTGTACTTTTCTAATTCAACTTGTACACTAGGACTAGACTAATCTTTCCAAACTGAAATCATCTTCCCAGCCCTCTATTACTCACTATCCTCAGGGGTCCCAAATACCAAGAGATAAAGGACCACATTTTTTAGCATGGCAAACAAAGCCCTTTGTGACCTTACCCATTCCCAGCCTTGAACTCTCCACCAGCTTCATCGGCAACTATTTCTACTTCCCCAGAAGGAACAAAGCTCTCTCACACTGCTCCTTCAAGACATTTTGCTCCCCTGCTTGAAAGGCCTTTCCCTATTTCTTCAACAGTCCTTCAATACTCAGCTCAGCACAGCACTTCCTCCAGCAAGCCTTCTCTGAACTTCCTATTTTGAGATAAGCGACTCTCTAATATTCTCTTAGAACACCCTCTATAACACTACATTGGAACCATCTGTTTGTCCCCTTCCACAGACTTTAAAGTCAGAGACCTTATATTATTCACCTCCATATCACCAATATCTCTAGAACCTTGTCCCATACCTAGGTTGTGTATAAGTAATAATAGTGGACAGATAAAGCATTCACTGTATGCCAAGTGCTGTTCTGAGCACCTTAAAAAGATGAATCTGCATAACGATATAATATGGTTATGACCCCCATTCACCAGTTGAGGAATCTGAGCCCCAGTGGAGCTAAATGACTTATAGGACCCAAAGGCAATATGAGGAAATACGCACTAAAACCAGAATTTACTCTCCCTAGGCAGTGTGGTTCCAAAAGGCACTCTTAGCCACTCCATCATACTGTTTATTATATTTGCGGAGAGGCTGAGTTTTTTTTTTTTTTTTTAAGAAGTTATCTATTTATTTGATAGACAGTGAGAGAGGGAAAACAAGCAGGAGGAGTAGGAGAGGGAGAAGCAGGTTTCCCAGCAGAGCAGGGAGCCCGATGCAGGGCTGGATCCCAGGATCTGGGATCATGACCTGAGCCGAAGGCAGACGCTTAACAACTGAGACACCCAGGCGTCCCAAGGTTAAGTCTTAACTCAAGCAAAACTAAACTGGGCCCAACCCATTACTAAACCAGGTGTTCTTATAGCATGTGATATAAAAAGTAAATTTTCTGTCCCCATGATAAATAACTCTTAAAAGAGTAACAAGAAAAGTTGTTTTGAATTTATAAAATACAGTCTAACTTGGCAATTTGCTACAATAACTGAGCCTATGAATTCCCTTTCCTGTATTCCTTCTCAGTCTGACTTCTCACCTTACAACTGTCTCCTAGTCTATGATGGCTAAACAACAGCTACTTGGGCAAAAAAAGTAGACCAGAGATTCATTATTAAAAATTTATTGTAATTCCTCAATGCCCTAGGGCTAAGGGTTAGAACACAAAGCCCAGTCTCTTTCTTCTCGGAGAGACATAATTCTTCTCATTATTAAAGTCAGAACGTGAGACAGAACTACTATGAAGAAATGACTTTGGAAAAATAATTTTAGTACATTTCTAAGAAAGCAGTGCTAGTCTGTTTTTCAACTTATCTGGCTCCACAATTAGAGATGTTTTAAAACACCAACTAATGAAATACTCCTAAACTGCCTTATAATATAAAACACTCTCTTACTCAAAGTTATAGATACCTAGGGAAATAAAAAGAACAGTGAAAATAACTGAGAATATAAAGCAAACACTAAGTAACCGTCAAAAGTATCAGACAATGCCTAATACCCAATTTACTCATCTTCCCACCCCAGCTCCCACCTTCAAACCACAAGTTCATTTGTATATTACAAAACAAACCGTCTATTTTGTGTGTGTGTGTGTGTGTGTGTGTGTGTTTTAAGATTTATTTCTTTGTCAGAGAGAGAGAGCACAAGGAGGGGGAGCGGCAGGCAGAAGGAGAAGCAGGCTCCCCACTAAGCATGGAACCCAATGTAGGACTCGATTCCAGGACCCCAGGATCATGATCTGAGCCACAGGCAGATGCTTAACCAACTGAGCTACCCAGGCGTCCCAAAAGGAACTATCTAAATTTTTAGGAGCAGGCCATAAGCCCCAGAATTCTAAAACTCTCCTACCATACTCAGTAATTTACTCCTGAAAATAGTATCACAACTCAAAAACAAATCAACAATTAGATATTGAATCCAAGTGGTTTCCATTATTGGTGAAAATCACAAATTTGTCTAATTTGTCATCAGTGAAAGAAATCAAGTCTGACTGTAGTTCACATTCATTAAACGGGAGTCTAATTGTCTGATTCACAGACACCAAAAAAAAAAAAAGGACCAAACAGATAGAACAAGGTGCCAAGAATCCTGGCTAGTGTGACTTCTTAGCATCTCTTCTTCAAACTCCAAAGAGCTGAATGAACACATGGCTCTGTACTTTAAAGTATATGTGCAGCCTGAATGTATAATTTTTGCCCTTCTGAACTCTTGGGACAAAGAATCATACTAAATAATGTTTAACCTTCTTGGAATGCAGGAGGAGGAGAAAAGGCTGAAATTGATATGTCACAACTGATTATAATCACAGTTCAAGGGATGTGGATCTTGATAGCTAAGAAAAAGGAGCTCATTTTCAACACTTATGCTGGCTATTTAAAAATAATTTTTCTACAGCTGCACGTTGTAAAAATTAATAGCACAAAAGCACATGTCCTGTAAGGACCCCATGGCTTCTTAAAGACCCATGTCTCGCTATCCAGTTTTTGCAAAAGTGAACAGAGTTTTGGTGGGGGTTTTGTTCTTGCATTTGGCAAAGCAGCAAAATAAATTTATTTTCAATTATCCGTGTCTATTTCTCTCTCTTTTTTTAAGATTTATTTATTTATTTACTGAGAGAGAGAGAGAGAGGAGAATGGGGAGGAGAGGCAGAGGGAGAGGGAGAGATCTCAAGGAGACTCCCCACTGAACATGGAGCCCAACATGGGATTTGATCTCAAAACTCCAAGATCATGACCCAAGCCAAAACCAAGAGACAGATTCTCAAACAACTGAACCACTGAGGTGCCCCTCTCCATTGCTTGTTTCTAGTAGAGCTAATATAAAAGTAAAATTCACAGATAATTTTAAACTACACTAATAGTTTCAAGCTTTCTTAAGTAAACTTTAAATAGAGCTAGAAATGTGTAAATCGTCAGCTCACCTTTCTAAGCAAAGAAAAATGGACGTCTGAGCAGCAAAATGAAAGCAAAGAATCTACCTCAGGAAAACCATCTCCTGAATAGAGAGTCACATAATGGAATGTGATGTCAATATTAAAGATTAACTAAAATCGATTAGGTAGTTCAATAGCTTGCATTTCCACCATCATGAAAATTTCATGAGCTCTGTAAGAAGATACAAGTATAATCTGCTGGAATAAAGTAACGCTGCAGTGGAAGAATTCTATTTACAATGAAAAAAGTTTAAGACTAGGAATCCTTGAGTTTCACCAAGACAAAGTCAAGCAATGTGGCGAAGTGCTGCCTTTTTGGGTCCGTTTTGTTTTAATAATGGTTCCATTTTCATATCAATAAATCTACAAAGAACAAAAATAGCAATCTCAGTGAAAATCAGTTTTTAGATATTAAAATGAAAGAATATGCCTATATAATTCTTCACCTGTTTTACATCATTTGTTAAATTTTAAATAACAGCACACTTTTTACGCCATCCACTAACATGTTATTATAAAATGTTCTCGGTAAAAAGCTGACAAATAAGCAACAGTCCTTTGTTAAAGAAATCAAAAGCATCAAAAGACAGCCATGGGAATATTGCCCCCTTGTATCTTTCTAAAACCCTTCTATCAGTAAATATCTGAAATCTGGAAGTATTATTAACCAAGATTTAGGCTCACTCCATGAAAAACAAAAGCCAAAAGAGGGACTTAATGAAGCAAAGTACTGATGATATAAATTTCACCACAAATATGTGTTTTACTTTTTAAAATGTCTAAAACCTTTCATTATGGGACATCTCAGGCTTACACATAACAAAGTTTAAGGAACTACCTTTTACACATTGCTCACCTTCATCAATGAAAAAGTCTTGGTCAGTGTCGTAGAGACTATATTCCTTCCCACATTTGCTCCTCCACCTCTTTGGATTCCCAGTGGATCCCAGAGATCTTAATATTTCATTACTAAATAATTTAGTACATCTCTCTAAAAGATATGGGCGGCTTTTAACAAAATCACAACACCATTACCAATCTCAAGCATTACTATCAATTTCCTAATATCATCAAATATCTGGTTAGTCCCACATTTTCTCAAAAATTGTTCTTTTTTGCATCCAGTCTGTTCATCCAAACAAGGACTATACATTACACTTAATCAATAGGTCTCCTCAATCTCTTTTATGATCCATAAATTACCCACCCCCCGGTTTTTTTGTTTCTTATAATGTGTTTGTTGAAGAAACTGGACTGTTTGTCTGAAGGGTTCCCCTAGTCTGGATTTTACTAACTGTATCTTTAGAAAATCTTTCAACATATTCCTCTGTCCTCTGTGTTTTGTATAAATCTGTAATTAGAACTAGTGGTTTGATCTGATGTAGGTTCAATGTGTTTTGCAAGAATATTTCTTAAGTGTTATATATAAAGCACATAATGTGTGGCTGCCTTCTTGTGGGGTAAGAAGTCACTGATGACCACTGGCGTGGTTCATTCCTTCGCTACAGTCTGCCAAATGGTGACATTCCAATCTCATCATGCTTTCTTCCCTCAACAGCTATTCGATTACCATAAAGAATACTTTTTATAGCAAAGACAGGATAATGCTTGATTCCTTTCCCTTTGCTATTTTTTCAGAAAAGTGACTTGGCTCATTTAGCTTTCTCCAATGGGCACTCTAATCCGGTGGTTTGTTGGTTTTTTTAAATATCATAAATTCATGGATTTTTAATATATTGATGTATGTTGATCCACTGTGATCATTATTCTTACTGATCAGGCAATAGGAACCTCTCCAAGTTTACTCCTCGTCTTTCTGACAAAACCTCAGTAATCTTTGATGTGTCCTTGCTTTCTGGTTTGACAGGATATGCCAGGTTCATTCTATATTTCTTGTTTCAAATCTGGATCAGCCATTTTCCTAGAAGTATATGATGGCTGCTGCAGATGTCCCAACTGGATGCCCCACGCTCCCCCCACCCCCAGCCAGCTGCTAGTGTTGACTGTTAATGCCTCACATCTGCCCCTTCTTCAAAAAAACTCCCCTGGGCTAAATCCAGCTTTCTCACACCCCCATCTCAGTAGCCCATGGCCAGTGATGAACTGAACTGAGGGACTAAAGGGTTGCTTCAAGTTGAGACTAACTCTAGAGTACAATTCATGCTCCAGGCTGAAACTAGTCTCTGGCCAAGCTTTGTCCTTGTTTATTAGCTTTTGCCCCCTGCCTTGTCCTGCTTCCCGTATTCTCTTCCTGAGAGCTCTCCTTCAAAAAATCACTTTCACAAGAATGTCCCTTCCTCAGGCTCTGCTTGAAAACCCTACCAATGACACAGCATTAGTTTATTTCCATAAGAAATGATATAAGGACACTGTAATATGGGCATTACTATTGGATTGGTCATTATTCCTAGACCTGTTTAGTGGACAGAACAAGGAAATATTTCTTTCAGTGAAAATATTCATGGGGCACCTGGGTGGCTCAGTGGGTTAAGCCTCTGCCTTCGGCCCAGGTCATGGTCTTGGGATCCTGGGATCAAATCCCTTATCAGGCTCTCTGCTCAGTGTGGAGCCTGCCTTCCCCTCTCTCTCTGCCTGCCTCTCTGCCTATTGTGATCTCTCTCTGTGTGTCAAATAAATAAATAAATAAAATCTTTTAAAAAAAAAGAAAGAAAGAAAACATTCTTTTTTTTTTTTTAAAGATTTTATTTATTTATTTGACAGAGAGAGATCACAGTAGGAGAGAGGAAGGGAAGAGATCACAGAGAGAGGAAGGTAAGCAGGCCCCCTACTGAGCAGAGAGCCTGATGTGGGACTCGATCCCAGGACCCTGAGATCATGACCTGAGCCGAAGGCAGCGGCTTAACCCACTGAGCCACCCAGGTGCCCAGAAAGAAAACATTCTTTATGAGTTACAACTGATATCCCCTTTTTTTAAGATTTTATTTATTTATTTAACAGAGAGTGAAACAATGAGAGAGGGAACACAAGCAGGGGGAGTCATGCCCACACTGTGCACACAAGGACATGTCCTCCCGTTAACAATTAAGTCCTTTTCTTGGCATTTGCTATTTGTAAGTACCTCTTATTTACCTTGTGCCTCTCATACTTCATAATAGTTTCATTTAAAATAAGCTAAATAGGGGCACCTGGGTCGCTCAGTAGGTTAAGCGTCCAACTCTTGGTTTCCGCTCAAGTTGTAATCTCAGGGTCCTGAGATAGAGTCCTGCGTCGGGCTCCATGATCTGAGGGGGAGTCTGCTGGAGAGTCTCTCTTACTCTCCTTCTCCCTTTGCCCCTTCCCCCTCCTCTCTCTCAAATAAATAAATAAATCTTTAAAAAATAAATAAAATAAGATAAGCTCAATGTATATCTCCTCTGATGTTTTTATCATTGGAGCCCTTATTCCATTCACCTTTATTGTTGTTCTTCTGTCTCTTTGCCTACAGTTGTTGTTTCAACTCAATTTCTTTTTAATTGTGGTAAAATACGGAAAACACAAAATGTATTATCTTAACCCTTTCTTAGCGGACATTTAGTAGTTGTAAGTACCTTCACACTGTTGTATGACCATCACCATCATCTACCTCCAAAATTCTTTTCATCTTGCAAAACTAAATCTCTGTTCTGATTTAACAACTCCCCATTCTCTCTTCCCATCAGCCCCTAGCAACCACCATTCTACTTTCTGTCATTATGATTGTGCTACTCTAGGTATTTTGTAGAAGTAGAATCATGCGGGATGGATTCTTTATTTTTTTTATTTTTTTAAGATTTTATTTATTTATTTGACAGAGAGAGAGAGAGAGAGATCACAAGTAGGCGGAGAGGCAGGCAGTGAGAGAGGAGGAAGCAAGTTCCCTGCCGAGCAGAGAGCCAGAAGCGGGACTCGATCCCAGGACCCTGAGACCATGGCCTGAGCTGAGCCACCCAGGCGCCCGGGATGGATTCTTTATTTGTGACTGGCTTTTTTCACTTAGTATGATGCCCAAAAGCTTCATCTATATTGTAACATGTGTCAGAATTTCCTTCCTTTTGAAGGCTGAGTGATATTCCATTGTACGGTTCACCCTTGAACAACACAGCAGTTAGGAGCACTGTCCTCCCATGCAGTCGGCATCCATGCATAACCCTGACTCCCCAAAAACTCAACTGCTAATAGCCTACTGTTGACTGGAAGTCTTACTAATAATAAACAATTGATTAGCATATATTTTGTATGTTATATCTATTATATGTTGTATTCTTACAATAATACCTAATTTTTCTTAATTTTTTTCAGTATTTCTAAGCTACAAGTTTGTCCACAAATTTTTTCAAATCATTGCAAATCTCCAAAAAAATGTTCCACTATATTTATAGAAAAAAAATCCACATATAAGTGGACCTGTGCAGTTCAAGCCCATGTTGTTCAAGGGTCAACTGCATGTATATATCAAATTTTGTTTATTTTTTCATCTGTCAATGAACACTTAGGTTGCTTCTACCTTTTGACTAGTATAAATAATGCTACCATGAACACGGGAGTACACATATCTCTTTGAGACCCTGCTTTAATTCTTTTGGCTATATATCCAAAAGTAGGATTGCCGGATCCTATGGTAATTCTATTTTAAATATTTTGAGGAACTGCCATACTATTTTCCTCAGAAGCTGCACCATTCTACATTCTCAGTAACAATGCACAATAATATTTCAACCTAATTTTAACACCAGATTAAATCAGATATCTAATCTTCCTTTATCATAGTGATGCTGAGCTGCACATAGTGGGAATCGATGCTAGTAAGTCAGTGATGTTTCCCAGCATCAGAATCAATTACTTATTTGACCATTTGATCAGTGAGCAGGATGTGTGCAGGCTGTGGCATAAGCCAGGTGGTCTTAGACCAAAGCAGACTCGCCAATACACTGGTACCCTAGGGCGGCCAGTATAGACAATGCACACTGAAGAGGCTCACGAAGGTATACAACTAATACTCCCTGGGAATGAATCAGGTTGGGAAGATGAATAATTCCTACCGTCTACTGGAATCTATATTCTTGTCCGTGAAATCTCTCACTGAATTCCCCAAATGTTATCTGAGTTTGAGCTCATCCAAGAGATTACAGGGATAAGGGATGTCTGTCTCAATCTAGACCGATGACCTGGGGTCAGTCTCTTGCTCCCTGTGAGACTCAGCTTTGTCAGATTGGGGTAACAATGTAGGCCCTACCCAGTGCACAAGTTGGTTGTGCAGATTCAATGAGATAATGAATACGAACATGCTTTTAAAAAAATAGGAAGTATTATTTAACTACAAAATGCCACCACAAAGCAATACTGTTCCTGAAATACTACTGTCATTTCCAGAACTGACCTCTCCTCTCCAGAGACACAAACTAAGCTCCCTTTGGATATGTTCAATTTCCAGAGTTTGATTTTCTTGAACCATACTCATCACCTGACAATCAGGGGGCAGTGGGAAAAGGGAGGAACTACTGAAAGAAATCAGATCCTTACACTCACCAGGAGGTGGTTTGGGGAGTGCAACGAACGTGATATGCAGAAAGGTTGAGAAATAGATCTAGGAGAAAAGGTCCAGAGAGATGGAACCATGAGCCCAGAAAACAACTTTTTTTTCTTTTATTTATTTTCAGCATAACAGTATTCATTATTTTTGCACCACACCCAGTGCTCCATGCAATCCGTGCCCTCTCTAATACCC
>NC_081561.1:47411144-47425272 GCF_022355385.1 Mustela nigripes | reverse complement strand
AGTCCATAGTCTCTCATGGTTCACCTCCCCTTCCAATTTCCCCCACCTCCCTTCTCCTCTCTAACTCCCCATGTCCTCCATGCTATTTGTTATGTTCCACAAATAAGTGAAAACAACTTTTTTTATTCCAAGTACAATTAACTTGCTACTTTGGAGGTACCTAACAATGGGTGATCTTATCACTCAAAGGCCTGGAGCAAAGGAGAATCTTGCTTTAGGAGGACCTCTGAATCAGATAAGCTCTAAGATCCCCTCAAACTTGATCATTTTCATTTCTCAAGGACTGAAAGGAACACAGCAGCAGGTGGGCGAAGCTAGACCCTCTTCACAGAGGATACAACAGAGAAGGGTCTTCTATTGTAACCCATGGTATTGAGGACAAAGATCAAGGAGTCACCTCAGACAAAGACGGCTATTAAATGCCAAACAGATTTCCAAAGGAAGCTACCAGTGTGTCCTACTTTAAAATAAAGGAATTTATACCCACCCACATTTCCCTCACCATTTAAAGACCACTGTTGAAAGGGCTTTCTTTTCAGTCCTTTGATCCAAGGTTGTTCATGAAAACTTTGGAGGGATAAATGGCTATCTAACAGAGTCTCTCTAAGGCTTGAGTTTTCTTCAAGCTTCCTTTGCTTGGAGCTGAGAGAATTAAAAGTTTTTAAGACAAAGGTAACCTGGAGTACAAGAAAGACTTAAAAGGAATGGCAACAGGTCTTGCTGTAGTCGAAATGCTGACACAGGAAGTTAGAAAGATGGGCTTCTTTTTCTCCAAGCAAAGGGCAAGAATCCTTTCACCAAATTAATCTTGGTTCCATGAACTGTTTGCAAAATTAAATTCTGCCTGTATTAGCACTACTCTTTTAACGCAGTCCACCTACCTTGCGTGCTGTGCACCAATATTCTTATTCCTAATGTTCGCAAATTTATAGTAAGCGAAATCTTTTGTAAGATTATGTGAGGGAGGCATAGCAATGCATAGCAGACTCGGTAAGTTGCAGGGGTATAATTCAATAAATCCTTCTGAGGCAGTTAGTAAAAGAAATCTGACTTTATTAATTCAGTTCACTCTCTAGAATTCCAAAGAGAAAAAGAAAACAAACATTTCCTTTAGAAGCTTTGTATTTGCTGATTAATTAAGCCAGAGTAAGGCTGTACAGTCAAGCCTTCAACAGAAAGGGAAGTGTCCTAAGGTTATGCAAATAAAGCTGCCTGGTCCTACATATTTCAAAAGGAAAGGGAACACCATTTAATAATCTAAGCAGGAAAGGAACAGAGACACATCCTAGTATATTTTCAATGAGATCAAGGGTGTATAGTTAGCTTTTCCACACGGCAGCAAGTTCCCAACTACAAAGATGACCTGAAATCCTGCTAATACTAATTAAAAAAAAAAAATGAAAACTATGCAATGTTCCAAAATATCCTGCAGCCTTACAATGAGCCAAGTTGCAATCCAGAAAGCAGATAATTATGGACATTGGGGAGGGTGTGTGCTATGGTGAGTGCTGTGAAGTGTGTAAACCTGGCAATTCACAGACCTGTACCCCTGGGGCTAATAATACATGATATGTTAATTTAAAAATTTAAAAAATGTTTAAAAAGAAAAGCAGATATATTCCCCAAGACTGGAAACCAAACTTGAGCAGCATAAGACAAAGAAGGGTGAGGTCAAGGAATCGGTGTAGTAGGAGAAGGTGCAGGAAAGAGTAAGGAGTGGGTTTGGGAAATCCTTTTCTGCTACTTTCTGTAGTTTCTACCTGAGTTTGCCTTTTCTTGGTCTAAGATGAATACCCTTAAATGAAATTTAAGGGCCCTAAACCCATCTCTCAAGGCATCTGTATTTCGTGTGTGTGTGTGTGTGTGTTTATGTAGGGTTTATTTTTCTCTGTCACTGACAACACCACATGCATTCAGATGTGTGCACTTTTTATTCTCATATCCCTACCCCTGGCAACCACCAAATCTGTTCTCTCCATCTGTATTTCTAAGGGAAGAGTTGGAATTATAAGGGAGCTTTATTTTTTCTTTCCAACCTCCCAGTATTGGAGGACCCCAAGGCTCGGTCCTCAAGTCTCCTCTCTATTAACATTCGCTTCCTGAATCATTCCTTTCAGTCTCATGAACTTGGTAACATTTCTGTACTAATGACCACCAATCCAGACTCATGTTCTCCAAGAAACTGAGACATTAGGATATCTAACAGTTCTTTCTTTAAAAAAAAAAAAAAAAGATTTATTTATTTATGTGTGTGAGAGAGAAAGAGAGCGCATATGCATGTCTGCTTGCACAGATGAGTGGGGAAAGGGATAGGCGTAAGAATCTTCATGCAGACTCCACCTCCCATACCCGGAGTAGGAGCCTGATGCAGGGCTTACTCTCATGACCCAGAAGATCATGACCCATGACTTCACCTACCTAAGACAAAACCAAGAGTCAGATGCTTCACAGACAAGCCACTCAGGCACCCCTCTAACAGATAATTCTAACGTAATATATCCAAATTGGAAATTTGATTTCCATCCTCAACCCAGATCTGCTTCTTCCTCAGCGTTCGCCATTTCAGAAAGCAGGACTACCAAATATCTGTGCTAAACCAGGGGCCAACTCCTGAGTCAAAATTATCAGGCTCAGTAATCCAATTAATAGGGGTGGTGGCTTCAGGGGCTAAAGTTTTGCCTGCAGGGGGAGCGAGCTACAGCTTGGGCTGTGACCTGGGAGCACCAGCAATTTTTAATCAGATATTCTTGCACGTCCATGAGAAAGTCTCGGGAATTCTAAGTCACAAGGGAAGGTAGGGTATAAAAAACCGGGATCAGTGAAATGTAACAGGAATGGACTCAGCATGCCTGATTATTTGCAAGTGCTCTAAAATTTTAATTTCCCCTCATCCCACTCCCGACACAAACATAAATACCTGCTGGGGCTTAGTGTTGGTATACAGGTTAACAGGTTGGTTAACAGGTTCATGTGGGAGGGCAAGAGATAGAAAGGCTCTTACCACTCCCTACCACGAAAAGAGGGTCAGTAAAATGCATGGCAAAAATGAAGTTTGAAGCTTATCTAAGGTTTTCTTTTTTTTTTTTTCCTTTTTTTTTTTTAAGATTTTATTTATTTATTTGACAGAGAGGCAGGCAGAGAGACAGAGAGGAAGAAGCAGGCTCCCCGCTGAGCAGAAAGCCCGATGTGGGTCTCTATCCCAGGACCTGGGATCATGACCTGAACTGAAGGCAGAGGCTTTAACCCACTGAGCCACCCAGGCACCCCTTACCTATGGTTTTCAATACCATTTCTACCATCTATGCAGGCAGGAAAACTTGAGACTCAACATGATTAAAATGCATTAGGAGAGTTCATTAAGATAAACATCTAGCACTAAAAATATGATCATGTGAACTTCTCCATTCTCAAACTGCTCCAGTCAAGGTGCTTGGATTTAAATCTTAGTGCTGTTATCTACCAGCTGCATGACAAGCTTCCCCTTCCAGAAAGTAAGCACCTACCCCAGAGAAGCACTGGGGAGATGAAATGAGAAAAAACAGGGAAACACCGGAGAACAATGCCCACATGTTGCCCACATGGTAAGCAGGCAGTAAACGTGAGAGATCTTGTTTATTATGTGTATTGTGATGATGAGAAGGTTTAAAAACTCTAGGATTCTGGTACTCACCCAAAAAAGGCTTTGTACTGTCAAAATATTAAAGAACAAATGGAGATTGGGAACTAAGTATCTTTTCTGCTCCAAGGTGGTGGAAAATTCCTTAAGTGTTCCAGTGACATGTCATAACAAAAGTCCCAAGGCAAATTTACTAAGAGAAAAATCAGGATTATTTTTTTTAGCTAACTCACCTTCAGAAACATTCCAAAGGAGTGAAATAAAATGCACATACATTATTAATTAAGTTTATATTAGTGATCTCTATTATGAATGCATCTAGGCACATTTGAGTATAAATTATGGATTGAGAAAAAGTACACAGGTTAGAGCAGCCCAAGATCCTGAGGTATAATGCCTTCCATGTGGCCCGTGGCCTGCTTCATCAAGAGGCCAGTCCTACAGAAAGCTCACTGAAACAGTGCTTTCACAGCTTCTGACCCCTGTCCTTCATGGCTACATCCTAGTTCATTCTTTCTCAGTCTCAGGCCTGTTTATTATTCAGATTGAGATTTGAAATGTCTGGACGGGTGCCTGGTCGCTCAGTCGGTTAAGCCTCTGACTGCTGACTTCAGCTGTGGTCATGATCTCAGGGTCATGGGATCAAGCCCCGTATCCAACTCTGTGCTCAGTGCCGAGTCTGCTTGTCTCTCTCCTCTCTCTCTCTTTTTCTCGCAAATAAATGAATAAAATCTTCAAAAAAAAAAAAAATGTCTGGAGCGCTTCATATAAAGTCATTCAAATAATCCTGAATCACCATAGCTGATTTAGTTTTATTGCATCTCCAAGACACCATCAGAGTTGACCTCATGGCAACCCGTGGTAACACTGATCTTCTCCAAAGGTATATGTCAGGAAAGGCACAGGCTTCAGGTATGTGTCTTCTGGACTTGGTGAGGCACTACCAACAGCACCTAACCAATTACAGAAGAGGAAGGCACAAGGCCTGGACTCAAGTCCACATATGGCATAAACACAGGAATGTGTCAGCAGAGGCCATAAGATTCCAGGAGGCTGAAAGGGAATCATGTGAGATAAGGTACCAATAGCTTCCTCACCAACTCTGACAATTTCCAGTCTCCCAACAACCCTAACAGATGCAGACAGATGGAGGAGGTGAGCTTTACCTGCCCCAAAGAACACTCTCCAGATTTTTTGCCCTAAGCAACAGAGTAGCCTCCCCTGCCAATTCCTGCCTCTACTCTCTCCCTTCTAATTCCTTCTCAAGAAGTCAGAGCAAAGGTCATCTTTGATTCCTCAGAAGCAACGACAGCACGTCTTAGGGCCAAGTTCCAGCCCTAATTACCTCCCACCCACATTCCTGCCCTAGTTATTACCCGACCGCTGTCCTGCTCCTCCCTGACTCGTCCTGCTCACGTTTAAGCTTCCTAAAATTGTGCTTTGATCATGCTCTTCTAGAACTCCACGATGCACAGACAATGAAGTTCAAACACAGGGGTTGCCCAGAATGTATTTTGGCCCCAATCTCTTTTTCCAGCTCCTGTACTTCTCTCTCATGGAAATCCCCACATCCAATCAAGTGATTCTCAGTACTTCTGTTTATTCCACTTGTCATACCTAACTTCTGCTGCCTATTGCATTCCTGCCAGCCTTTTATTTTATTTTTTTAAGATTTTAAAAATTATCCACTTGAGACAAAGAGAGACAGAGCATGAGCAGGGGGAAAGGCAGAGGGAGAAGCAGACACCCCGCTGAGCAGGGAGCACAGCGCCCAACGCAGGGCTCTATCCCAGGACCCTGATATCATGACCTAAGCAGATAGAAGATGCTTAACTGACTAAGCCACCCAGATGCCACATTCTGGCCAGAATTTTAAAGACCAACCCAAACCCATCTTTTCTGTGAAGGAGTTACCCCCCATCCACCCTATGGGGATTCAGGGAGGGAGGTGCAGGGAGAAAGGGTAGCCCTCTCTGTTCTCTAAATCCCTATAGTGCAGAAGCTATATGTCATCTGTAAATATCATTCATTCTTTTACTCAATAAAATACACTCAGAGGTCATGGGCCAGGAGCTACCAGTTGATAGAGCCCCCAAATAAGTCAAGGTACAGGAAGGAAAGGAAAGGAAGAGAAGGAATTACCACTTATTGTTGGTTCTAAGCAGATGACTGTCCCATCTATTTCCATGTCAGCTTAATTCACCCTCCCAGCTCCACAGCTAGCTACTGTTATTGTCACTCTTCAGTAAGAAATTGGAGTCTCAGAGAGTTACACCATCTGGCAAAGATGACCTGGTCTGTTCTCTTTTATTTTCTACTGTCCCTATCCTCTCTCACACTCTCTGCCCCCCTCTCCCTTGCTCTGTCCTTGGGAGGCTGATCTCTGTAATGTGCACCTCCCAAGGCCCTGCCCAAGCCCAGCAGGAGCTAAGAGAGCACTCCCCTCACTTTCTTCCTGCCTCTGCAGGTTCTGGCTGTGGCCGCACTCCTCAATCACAATTCCTATGAAAGTTTCTTTCATGGCCCCAGTAGTTCTCACCAGGATCCAGTAAGACCAGCGTTGTCTGCTGCCTGTTCAGGCCAGGAGTGGGTAGGTGGGTAAGCTCCACCTAAAGGTTAGCGAAGCATCTTAGCCCTGTCCACACCTCCGTAAACAGTCCTTTCATTAAACTCTCTTCAGTTAAACTCTCTTACCATGCCACCTGTTTCTTGCCAGACCCACAGAGCCAAACTTGAACCCATGCCCATTTTCTTACAGAGCCTGATTTTTTTCACTTGGATAACTGCTATATAGGAGATCTGTACAAAGTACGAAGATCAAACCAAAAAAGGTATCTCACTATGATAGGACAGACCAGACAAGACTTTTCTGAACAAGCTGCTGATCATGAGTCACTCTTAAGAAGTCAGTTGTAATTCACCAGGCAGACAAAGAGAGAAGTTAGGCTGGGGCACCTGGGTAGCTCAGTGGATTAAGCCTCTGCCTTCAGCTCAGGTCATGGTCTCAGGGTCCTGGGATCAAGCTCCGCATCTGGCTTTCTGCTCAGCAGGGAACCTGCTTCCCCTGCCCCCTGCCTGCCTCTCTGCCCACTTGTGATCTCTGCCTGTCGAATACAAAAATCTTAAAAAAAAAAAAAAAAAAAAGGAGAGAGAAGCTAGGCATTCAAAGACAAACTGGATACCAATTTCAAAGTCAAACAGGAATACATCTTATTACCCAACGTGCTCACATACAGTGCTCACAAGAGAGTAATGGTGGTTGATGGTTTCTAAAGTGTGATGATAACCACTTATCCAACCTGAACCCCATGGAGATTAGAAGCAGCAAAGAGTTAGCTAACTTCTGAGCGAGAAAACCAACGTGCCTATTCACCCTACCCTCAGCGGATCCCCACCCCAGAAGGTAAAGCCAACTCTTCAGCATAACATACAATCCCTTAGTGATCTAGCCCTGCCTGACCCAGCTGGCCTCATCTACCAGCACCACCTCCAGTTCTTGCTGAGTACGCCAGACCTTCCACATCTCTGTGCTCTTGTACAGGATCCTCTCATCAGAGATCCCTACCTCCACTTTCCACCTGATATACTCATCTTTCAGGACTCATCCTTGGCATCTGCTGTTCCTCCACAGTGCTTCCCCAGCACCTTGTTCAGAACTGTATAATAGCATTTTCAGAACACAGATATGCATCTCATGTACTTCTTTGCATGTCGGTCCATGGACTCAGCTGTCCGAGAGGCCATGTACTACAGGAAGGTAGCAGAATGGACAGCCAAGAAGCTAGAAGCAAGCTGCCTAGATCCAAACCCTAGAGTGTGCCTCTAACAGCTAGGTAAACCTAGGACTGCTATTTATACTCTCTGAGCCACTGTTTCATCATTCAAAAAATGGGAATAATACCATTTACCTCATAGGGTTATTAAGGGGGTCCTGTTATACAGTGAGCTCTTAAGAATCATCAGTTATGAATATGCATCTGTGTATCCCTTATTTCCTATATAAAAAAGCTTATTATGTTTGTTGAATGAATAACTTTTCCTACCACTTCATAGTAGATACCACATAGATACCAAATTCTACATAGCTTGTTTCCTTAAATCGTGAAAAGAAGACTCTGATCTTGAAATATGAGTTTATTTTACAATTGGTCAAAAACATGTAGGACCTTTCCTGTAAGGGAATTTAGCTTCTTGCCATTGTCTCTGGCCAGTGCACCAAGTTAGACGTTCTCTTGGCCTCCTAGCAATCTCCACTGTGCCTGGGACACAGTTACTTCCACAAAAGGGCAGTTCTGTTATAATAATTTACAAAAACCTATTATCAATCCAAATAATGATGGTTCCCCTAGGTTAGCATGAGAAATGCTCCCCACAACAGAGCAATGAACCACAGGGAAACCTCATTTTAATGCTAAATCAATGTAACATTATTGCAGTTACGAAATGCTTTTGAGAATGTTTTACAGTGGCATTTTCTAAGCCCCAAATCCTTAACCATCACAACCTTGCATAAGAAGTCCATGGGGGAGGACCCGAACCGAGAAAAAATATCAGAGCACATAGAACAATGTGGTCAGGCGGTAGAGACCGGTGAGCCCAACTTTCCCAGGTAAGCAGCACTGCAGCCCACAGCAACACCTAGCACTTGGGCAGAAAAGGACAACACTGCTTGCTGCCCTGGTCCAGAACAAAGGCCACAGCCGAGAAGGCTAGCACCCTTGTCACCCTGGCGGGCTATAGACCAGAGCACTGGCCTCGGTGGTCCGAGAGCCACATCCCAGCAGGGCTCAGCTACTGGCCCAGACCCCAGCCTTACCCTTCCCTCCTCTGCTTCTCTTCTGTCTTGTTCACCCTCTTGACCAACTCCGATCTCACCATTCTGGCCCCTCGGCTTGTGGACTCTGCAGCCCCTGCTCTAATCCTCGACCCTGCCTCTAATGGGGCTCAGAATTCACCCGTTTTTTAAATCACCCCGTCTGCAGCGACCAGCTCTAGCCTCTTGGACAACTCTGGCCCAGCACTTTCTATGGAATCACACTCCTTCCTGGGATGTGTATGGGTTCAGGGCACTGAACAACCTGACGATCTCATCTGACAATTTTCTAAAACGAAATGAACTACGCCATGGATTTAACATTCTTATAAAAGTTCTCTACTCACAGGCCTTCTGGTTGAGGCACCTTGGACGGAGTGATAGAATTCTGGCTGGACTCGGCTGTTTTTCTTGATTCTTCGTTTCCTCACGGAAATCTCTTGCTCACTCTGGTGGTGAACCTCCACCACAGGCTTGGCTTCTTCCAGGCGAGCAGCTGCAGCCGCTGCAGCCCGTCTTCTGAGATGCCGAGGGCTCGCTCTGAATCCCTGTAGTGGAAAACAAACCCACACAAATCCAGATTTGTATTGAGTTCATTTCTGGAGAGTCTGCGGCGCTAATTCTACAAAGAGCTCTAAAAGTCACAGAGCTCAGTGAGATCATTTACATTCCTGAAGGGAGCATGGATGTAGAAGGAGGCTCAACATTAAAAAATGCTTTAAATTCAATGACAATATTTAAAAAAAAATAAAAACAGCAGGTGAGCACATTGCTTTACTTATGTGTATATACATCAGACCGCATGTGAAGAAGGGTATTTCCACTTAGGCATGAGGCATGGTAGAGGAGCAGGGCTGAATACTGTGACGTGGCAAAGTGTCACTCTATGTTCCTGAGAACAGACTCTGAAGGCAGGAAAGCAGGAAGGTAAAGCAACATTATAAAATGCCAAAAGTGAAGATTCAAAACTAAACGGAAGCAATGCCATAAAGAGAAGAGTACAAGTTCAGTTAAACCATATTACACAGAGTGCCTGGGTGGCTCAGGGGGTTAAGCATCTGCCTTTGGCTCAGGTCATTATCCCAGTGTCCTGGGATCAAGCCCCACACTGCTCTCTGCTCAGCCTGCTTCTCCCTCTCCCTGTGCCCCTCCCCCTGCTGGTGCTCTCTCTCTCTGTGCCAAATAAATAAAATCTTTATATAAGTAAGCCATATTACGCATTTGGGAATATATGATTTTGGAAAATCTCGAAGAATTACATAAAATAGTCTCCGCCCTCAGGTAGCTTACAATTCCTCAAAGAGCAGCAATTCTTGTATACACTGGCCTGTCTGATTAAGAGTTAAGGTGGGCAGTTGAGGACACAGTGCCGGCAGAACTCAGAGAGGGAATCAATGAATGAAACCGAAAATAGTCTATATTTGGCTTCGATATGTGGGTGGCATTTGAAAAATGAATAGACTTTATATTCCAGTCAAGGGAAACAACAGAAGGAATGAATGAATAAGTAAAATAATGGACGGGGGATAATATATTTATGCAGCAATTATTTCATGACATACTAGGATAAACATATAAGCTATGTATGAGGTACAGTGGGAAATTAGACGATATAGGGTGTTAAAGGCTCCAAGGGGGTCTTCAGTGTGGTTGTGGGTCTTCTGACCTTCTTTTTCAAAGTAGACTCCACGCCCAGGATGGATCCTAAAGTGGGGCTTGAACTCATGACCTTGAGATCAAGACCTGAGCTGAGATCAAGAGTCAGATGCTTAACCAACTGAGCCACCCACTGGCCCCAAGGGTCTTCAGACTTTTTTTTTAAATAGAATTTTTTTTTTAAGATTTTTATTTATTTATTTGACAGACAGAAATCACAAGTAGGCAGAGAGGCAGGCAGAGAGAGAGGAAGAAGCAGGCTCCCTGCTGAACAGAGAGCCTGATGCGGGGGCTCAATCCCAGGACCCTTGGGATTACGACCCAAGCCAAAGGCAGAGGTTTAACCCACTGAGCCAGCCACCCAGGTGCCCTGGTCTTCAGACTTTTAAAAGATGTCTGAAAAAACTTTTAGACTGCGTAAAAGCATAAAAAATTAAGAGAAAGAATTTCAGGGGGAGAAGCAGTATGAGATACTGAGAGATAATGTGCACACGGGAATTCCCAGCGAGGGACATGGAAGAAGGTCTGGAGTCTGATGATGGAGACCCCAAATACCAGGCCTAAGGACAAGAAGGAGGAGAAAAAAGACAAAAAGTAGGGTGTGACCCACAGAGTCAAAATAGCACTGAGGTCAACAGAAATCAATAAGGAGGAAATGCAAATGGACGAGGCAAAACTGAGGTCACTCTTCGGTGCTTTTCTCTCATCCCCAAACACACGGGCCTGTTCCCATCCCTCCTCTGTGTGCAAGCTCAGCTGGAACCTCTTCACCCAGAATAGTCTCAGAACATCCCCACCATTCCCACATAATCAAGAGATACTCCAGCAGCTGCCGGAGAAGAGGATTAGGAAGAGGGAGCTGGGCCAATCCCTAAAATGCCTTCTAAGTGGAGTTAGGACCAAACCATGAGAACCAACGCCACGTGGGGCTGCCTTTTAAACACGGGCATTCCTGGACACTCTTCCCGAACACAGACGCAGCACACACTCTCTCTCTACTCTGCTTCCTTCTGAATTAGACTCTCTAGCTGCGAGGCCAAGAGGGTTAGTTTTTGGCTTGGGTTTAGGGATTTGGGGTGGGGGGGCGTTGTTCTCCTTTTTCCCTCTTATTATTTATTTATTCGTTTACTTTAAAGTTTTTTTTTTTGTTTGTTTTGTTTTTTTAATTTAGAAACAGTGCATGAGCGGAAGCGGCAGAGGGAGGAGGATAGGGTGGGAATCTCAAGCGGAGGCTCCATGTTCAAGCTCACAACCCCGAGATTATGACCTGAGCTGAAACCAAGAGTCCGACGCTCAACTGACCTCACCACCTCTTTAATTTTTTTTTTTTTATTTTTATCGTGGTATAGTTGACGCACAATGTCACACTAGTTTCAAGTATGCAAAGAACCTCTTTTTAACAATCTCCGTGGTATTTCTGTGGTTCAAAGAGTCAGAACCTCCAGGAGTCAGAGCTCAGTCTTACCACTAGGTGGCACTAACTTCCACATCCCCTACATTCTCTCCAGCTCAGAAAGTGTGCACTGGTAGAATTAACCAAGTATTTGCTGGTATACTAGCTCCTGTCATGCTGGGGTGAGGTGAATACATGTCTTTGGTAAGAAGTAGGTCCTCCTGGGGGGCGCCTGGGTGGCTCAGTGGGTTAAGCCGCTGCCTTCGGCTCAGGTCATGATCTCAGAGTCCTGGGATCGAGTCCCGCATCGGGCTCTCTGCTCAGCAGAGAGCCTGCTTCCCTCTCTCTCTCTCTGCCTGCCTCTCTATCTACTTGTGATTTCTCTCTGTCAAATAAATAAATAAAACCTTTAAAAAAAAAAAAAAAGAAGTAGATCCTCCTTCTCTTGTGTTCCTATGAGTAATAGGCAACGGAATTTAACTTGTATTATTATCAATATTTCTTACTGGCCTACAAATTCTAAAAACACTTTGGGGAGGGGGGACTCCCTTAATGTGATGCCCTCAAAAAAAGATCAAGATCCAAACAGGTTGGTGCAATCCTTCTGGACAGCAATAGCTGAGGAAACCTGCATCCCTGTATCTACTCTCAACAGATTCTACCAAGTGTGAAGGTACTTAAGGTACTACCTTACTTGTGATAATAGAAATTAGAAACAGTTTACACCATCCTTCTTTCCCTAAATTTCAGTCACTTTCTTCACGCTTTCTTTACACGTTCACATTTTTTTAAAGATCTGAGCAGCACCATGTAAGCCTCTGTGGTTTCTATTATAGCTAAATACACTGGCATTATTTTTAAACAACTTTTTATAAACATTACAGTATATAGTACACAGACCACAGCCAAACTATCTGGGATTGACTACTGCCTCTGTCACTTCTTAGCTGTGAGATCTTGAATAGTTACTTCATTTCTTCATCTGTACTATGGTGATGAAAACTAGGACTACTTTCATAGGGCTACGGAGATGAATAAATGGATTACAGTATATACTTAGAAGTGCATCTGCCGTGGAGTGATACATATGTGTTGGCTGGGTTTATTATGTATTTCATTTGTATGAATAAAAGATATTCTTTTTTTAAAGATTTCATTTACTTATTTGAGAGAGAGAGAGACATGCAGGCACGCAGAGGGAGGGGTAGATGGAAAGGAAGAACAAGCAGCCTCCCCGCTGAGCCGGGAGCCTGATGCGGGGCTCAATCCCAGCACCCTGAGATCACAGCCTGAACTGAAGTCAGGTGCTTAACAGACTGAGCCACCCTGGTGCCCCATAAAAGCTATTCTTTTTTTTTTTTTTTTTTTAGATTTTATTTATTTATTTGAGATCACAAATAGAGAGAGATCACAAATAGGCAGAGAGGCAGGCAGAGTGAAAGGGAGAAGCAGGCTTCCTGCTGAGCAGAGAGCCTGATGTGGGGCTTGATCCCAGGACCCCGAGTACATGACCTGAGCCAAAGGCAGAGACTTAACCCACTGAGCCACCCCCCATAAAAGCTATTCTTAGAGACAAAGCGTGTTATTAATCAGATATAAAAGGAAAATGCGTCATGCCACAGGTATGCCTTACTGACAGATACACATGGGTACTGTTGAGATACCAGCCACCCCTGACCATCAGGAGAGAGAATTCTTTGCTCCAGAGAATCCGGAGCATTTACTCTCTAAAGACTGAATCTAACCTGGGCTCGAACACAAGCTCCATCATGGAGTAGGAAAGCAAATTACTTCCCTGTGCCTCAGTTTCCCCATCGGTCAAATACATATACTAATACCTCTCTCATGGAGTTATGATGGTGTTTAAATGAGATAATTCACATTAGGTACTCACAACAGGACAAATATAACAATAAGTAATCAATAAATTATCACCGTAATCATCACTATTTCATTTCCTAGATGTTGCAGAAGCAATTCACCTGTCGGGTGTATAGTTATGATTACAGACACATCAGCCACATGGAGTCATCACTGGGCAGCCACCTGCTTATTTTCCTAAACTATGTACAGAATTATAGGCCCTAGTTTTATTGTATTTGCTTGTCTTAAATACTACATTTAAAAAGCCTTTGGGGTACCTGGGTGGCTCAGCTGGATAAGCGACTGCCTTCAGTTCAGGTCATGATCCTGGAATCCCAGGATCCAGTCTTTAATCAGGTTCCCTGCTCATCGTGGGGAGTCTGCTTCTCCCTCTGACCCTCCCACTTCTCATGCTCTCTCTCTCTCTCTCTCTCATTCTCTTGCTCAAATAAATAAAATCTTTTAAAAAATAGAAATTAAAAAAATATGAAAAAGCCACAACCTGATAGAAGAAAATTTTATTTTAAAAGAGTAGGTTCTTACAGATGTTAACAGGACCTGATTGTGTCGGTATAATGTCCATTTCTCTATTCACTTGATCTTGCCTGGATCCCCTTTAACCAATAGGTGATTAACACCTGGAAGTCTCTCAGCAGTGAACTTCTGCCATTTTTAGGCTACCCCATTTTATCAGTGCCTTTGGGGTAATAACTTCTCAAGATATGCAGTCTTGGGTGCCTGGGTGGCTCAGTGGGTTAAGCCGCTGCCTTCGGCTCAGGTCATGATC